>NC_138777.1:47219521-47719521 GCF_965119305.1 Pelophylax lessonae | reverse complement strand
TGGCGTTCTGTTGTAACATTCCTCCTGTACACAGAGGCAGCACAGGCTCCCCTGTAGTGACTTCACTATGTGTTGTGACTGCATTTTACAGAGCCCCCCTACCCCCACCCCAAGCTTTAGTGTTTGTGTGTTTGTGAGTTTCTGACCTCTGTGCAGTGAATACAACACAACTCTTCCAAGACAATAGCATTGTTACAGCCCTGCGTACTTTTGTGCTGTAGTGTTGCGGTCGCCAGCCGCTAGTATAGGGCCTCCCTGGATATACGAGCTTCAAAGGCTTGCGTTCCAGATCCCAGTTGCTGTCTGATGTTCAAGCAAAGCATGCTTCAGAGCTCTTCCCATGGACAGAACTAAACCACGTAGGCCATCGTGGGCTTCTAGCATATATATATTTAAAAAAAAAAAAAAAGGTTAACGCATTTCACAGGCAGGTGTGGAACCTTATGGTACAGAGTGTAAATATTAAAGTATTTGATGCCCCATACCAGCCATTGTCCACCACTGCATGGAGAGCACTATGTAAATATCCCAGTCTTTCTTATTTATAGAATTCTGTACAGATCCTGAACGTGCAATAAACTGGCATTCTAATGCTGCTTTGGCTTTGATTTCTTTTAAGCTTTTTAATGTTGTTTTCATTTTGGCCACAAGAGGGCAGTGTTTAATAACCAATTAAGCATAGATTGGGAGAAGGCGATGGTGATACAATACAACGGTGTTCTATTTGTTTGTCTTCACATATTTTGTATTGCTGGCCAGAGGTGAACAAAGCTTTAACTACTTAAGCCCCGGAAGATTTTACCCCCTTCCTGACCAGGTCCTATTTTGCGATTCGGGACTGCGTGACTTTAATAGACAATTGCGCGGTCGTGCGATGCTGTACCTAAACGAATTTGACATCCTTTTTTTCCCCACAAAGAGAGCTTTCTTTTGGTGGTATTTGATCACCTGTGCGATTTTTTTTATTTATTTTTTTTTGAGCTGTAAACAAAAAAAGAGCGACAATTTTGCGATTTTGCAAAAATAACAATATTTTTCACATTTTTTTTTATATGAAATTCCCCAAAAAAATGTAAAAATCAAACTTTTTTAACATTTTAGGCCAATTTGTTTTATGCTACATATGTTTGGTAAAAAAAAAATCGCAAAAAGCGTATTTTGATTGGTTTGGGCAAAAGTTATTGCGTTTACTAACTAAGGGAAAGATTTTTGTCATTTTTGTTGTTTTTTTTTTTTTTTGTTTTTTTTTTAACGAGTAATGGCGGCGATCTGCGATTTTTTTTTTTTTTTTTTTGCGGGACTGCGACATTGCGGCGGACAGATCGGACCCTTGACTGACATTTTTGACACTTTTGGGGTTACCAGTGATATTACTACAGTAATCAGTGCTATACACATGCACTGTTACTGTAAAAATGACACTGGCAGTGAAGGGGTTAACTTTTTTTGAGAGGGAGGGGTTAAGTGTGTCCCTAGGGGCGTGATTCTAACTGTGATTGGATGTGGCTGTGTGTGTAAGAACAGAGATCAACGGTCCTACATAGCAGAACTGTTTGATCTCCATTCTTACACAGGGGAGAATGACAGCCTGCCTTTCTCCTGGTGTAACGGACGATCGCGAGTGCCCGGCAGACATCGGGGGGGGGGGTCCATGACCGAGCGGGAGCGCGCCTCCGGCGGTGCGCGCTCGCTCGCTCCCTAGACCCTCACAGGCTAGCGACGTAGCCCTACGTCACTTTGCCTGTGAGGGGCTGACCGCCGCAGTAAATAGTAGTGCTGCGGCCGGCAAGCGGTTAAGTGAACCTGAGGTTACTCGCAAATGTTGGTTAGTAATTACGCAGGTACCAAAATGTGCCTGTATGTACCCTCTTTTGTTAACGTGCATCTGGGATATCCCCAAACGGTGTCTGTTGTCTTACAGCTCATACCACCCCTTCTCATCCCACTTACTACCAAAAGATTTTGCTTTCATTGAATAGTGGAGTTATGCTGGGAGGTGGGTGGGCAAGGCATTGCACTGGATTTGCATTGTTCCATGTGCATGCAGCATATGTAGTAATAAAGCACATGTGTATGTAAATGGGCCAACATACTTTCTATTTCAGAACTCTGTAAACTTCAGCCCATAGATGTGAACCAGCCCCATATAGAGGAATGGGGTTTCTGCTTGAAATGCATTTTCATGCAGCAAAATGCATGCATTTCGTTGCATGAAACTGAAGCGTGAAGAAAACTTGCAGTTACAATTCCAAAAAGCCATGTTATCTAGTAAAAGATGGGGTCCCTAAAAAAAAAAAAAATATAAAAAAATAAATAAATAAAAAATAATTTAACTTTAATAAAGCTAGGAGACATCAGGTCCTCTTCACACTTAAGCCATACATCTAAGAAATATAACTGTACAAGAGAAATGCAGCTTGCTGCTAATCCTGCCAATTTTGTTACATATTCAGCTCTGCGCCAGTGTGCAACCAGAATTTTGAAACTGGCTTGGGAGTGGGCGTCTCTGGTGCATACCAGGCATGTTCCTCAAGAAAATTTTATATGTACAGTGGTGATCGAAAGTTTGGGCACCCCAGGTAAAAATGTGCATAAAGAAGCCAAGGAAAGATGGAAAAATCTCCAAAAGGCATTAAGTTACAGATTAGACATTCTTATAATATGTCAACAAAAGTTAGATTTTATTTCCATCATTTACACTTTCAAAATAACAGAAAACAAAAAAATGGCGTCTGCAAAAGTTTGGGCACCCTGCAGAATTTATATATAGTGTTTATATAGAATTTATATATAGTGGTATACAGTGTCTTTTCATCATATGAACAGTTAGAATTGTCCAGGCTTGTAACACTTGAGTATTTCAAGCTTTAGACCACTCCTACCCAAGGGTCGCTGAGACTTGTAGTACCACAATGGTAGACTGTTTACCTAAGGTGACATTCCTTTTAGAAATCTTCCTAGTCTGACATTTTGGTTCCCTTGAGATGACATTACAGGAGTGCTGATGTGGCCTGTAGCACTTCGATTCTCAATTAAGTCATTAAGTGGAAAGGCTGTTGGAGAGGCTCATGGGATAAATCTGTGTATCAGCAGCTTCAATAATCCACCCTAAAGCCAGATCATTTCACAAGTTGTTTTCTTACGACAAAGCGTTTTGTAACTCGCTTGTGAAAATAGCTTTGTGAAATAACGTGGTGACCATCTGCAAGAGACTTTACTGAAAATTTCTGATTTTGAAATGTGCTTTTTTTTTTTTTTTTTTTTTTTTTAGTATTTACTTTTTAAAATCATATTTGCAATAAAGGTAATATGATTTGTTATGTTACAGCCTTAGTCCAAAAGAGATTAAATTCATTATTTCTCTTTTGTTCATTGACGCGCACAGCTCCTGATCTTCTTAACCATTGAGTTATACTGCCCCCTACAGGAGTAGGATACTAGGCAGAAAAAAAGTCGGCTTACTGCTGGGCAGTCCCAGGGGGGTATACTCCCTCTCTCTGCTATAGGTTTTTTTTTCTGCCGAGTCACAAGTAAGGACCTAGTTACTTGCTGGGATCTCTGGTCCTGGCAATTTTTTTTCTTTTTGGATAGATTTATTTCTTATGGTTTTTTCCTGTGAGATCTACAATAAACTGTCAGACTAGGTGACTGGCTGGATAATCTAGATCCAGTGGTCACCCCAGTCTGGCCAGCGAGCGCACGCAGACCTCAGCTCCATGCTAGGTCAGGCGCAACATACACTGCCACTGGACAGGGGCTGGCCTGCAATTTAAACACCTTGCATGGTCATATAGGACTGGGTCTCGGCCTGAGTCACAGCGTTCCTCCTGGCCGACAGCTCCCCCATTTCAATTGCGAGGGGTTCTGGCTGGAGCGGTACCTGGTTCCTGGTATAGTGAGTAGCTGTCCCCCCCCCTCCCCTGGAGGGTTTTGGGGTGGAGGTGGGCCCCTCCATGGGACAGTCGGACCCCCGGGTTCCCCTCCTTCCCATCAGGCACCCCCTTCATCTGTCCCCCCATTCTACCCCCCTCCACTTATGCTGGGGCTGTGTGGGTGGTCTGGTCCACCTCCTTGGGTGGGGGTAGGGCGCTATGCTTGGGAGGGGGCCCCAACGATAGGCTGTGTGGCGGGGGGCTGTACCTGGTGGGGGTTTTTGACAAACCCCCCCCCCCCCATCCGGCCTTGGCCTGTCCTTGAGACCTAAGGATCACTTCTGGGTCCCTGGGAGCCTCATGGTGCTGCCATTTTGTTGTAGCCTTGTACTGCAATGCATGGCAGCCATGTTTGTTTAGTCTGGGGGACATTATGCGGTGGTCTGCCAAAGAAAACAGTGGTGGCCATGTCTGTGGAGCCTTCTGGGTGGCGTTTTCGGTGATTGGAGTCCCTCCTCATCCCCTGGTGCTGACTGCTGGATCTTTTTGTTTCCTGATCCCGGCTCATGCAGTGCAGATTCTCCTGGTGGCTGCGGTGCCTTGTTTCTGCAGGGTGGGGAGTCTAGTGGGGTCCTCTCCCTCTGCTGAGGATCGATTGGTGCTCTGTGACTGGCAACTGGCTGGTACTGCCAGGACAGTGGGGGTTGTCCCTTAGCAGGGTCTTACATTTTTTGTGGGGTCCCCCTGGTGACTCATGGAGTCTTTGGAGCACATCTCCCCACCTGATGCCCCTCTCTGGGTCCCATCCATCCATTAGTGCAATGACTGCGGTCCTAGAGTCCTTTGTGTCCCGAGTGGAGGTGACTTTTGGGCGACGGACTGGCAAAAAGCACCCCACGCCTTCCCCTGTCTCCTCAGATCTTTAAGCTGATACGGCCACCGCGGACGTGGGTCACCCTGCTGGGTCTGCGACCACGCGCCCTGAAGTAAGGAGGCTTCCTCCACTTCTGCAATTGCGCACAAAAAGGCACTGGTGGACGCACTGATTGTATCTGTGCTTGAGACTTAAAGTTGGAGGACACAGCTGCGGCTGGGACGGAGTCGCAGGTTCTCTTTGGCACTCACAAGCCATCCAGAGCTGCAAAGGTGTTCCACTTCCCCTCCTATTTTGACAGAATTGTCACTAAAGAGTGGGAACGACCAAAGCATCACCATGGTAGTATTCCAAGTGAACAAGCTGTACTCAGTGGCTGCCGGCTTGAGCAAGGAGAGGCTCTGCTCTACATGGTAAGAAGAAACAAGAAAGCAGTGCCTACTGAGTGTAGCATACAAAGTTTAATGGGGTTAAAATAAAATAAATTATGCACTCACAAAGGTAAATGATATGCCAGCATGGTGAATGTATTGGGTCATCTGCAGAGTCTCTGGTAACGGATGGATGCTACTGACATGAGTAGGCTGATGGCTGTCAGCATCTGTCAGTCGGCATAGCTGTTTCCACAGCACCGGGTCTGTGCAGAGGTGTGGAAGACGTGACATCCGGCAGCTGAGAAGGCAGGAGGAGTGCGCGTTCGCAGCATGCATGCTCCTTCATCAGGCTCTGAAGGGGCCATCGTGGAAGAAGTATAAATAGCCAGCTGGATGTATGGTGGGTGGGATGGGACAAATGTATAAGACAAATTGTAAAGAACAAGACAAGAGCCTGCACAGAGGCCAGAGGTGGAATATGACAGCAAAAAAACAAATGGAGAGTTAAAGCATACAGTGGGTACGGAAAGTATTCAGACCCCCTTAAATTTTTCACTCTTTGTTATATTGCAGCCATTTGCTAAAATCATTTAGGTTCATTCTTCTTCCTCATGAATGTACACATAGCACCCCATACTGACAGAAAAACACAGAATTGTTGACATTGTTGCAGATTTATTAAAAAAGATAAACTGAAATATCACATGGTCCTAAGTATTCAGACCCTTTGCTCAGTATTTAGTAGAAGCCCCCTTTTGATCTAATACAGCCAGGAGTCTTTTTGGGAAAGATGCAACAAGTCTTTCACACCTGGATTTGGGGATCCTCTGCCATTCCTCCTTGCAGATCCTCTCCAGTTCTGTCAGGTTGGATGGTAAACGTTGGTGGACAGCCATTTTTAGGTCTCTCCAGAGATGCTCAATTGGGTTTAAGTCAGGGCTCTGGCTGGGCCATTCAAGAACAGTCACGGAGTTGTTGTGAAGCCACTCCTTTGTTATTTTAGCTGTGTGCTTAGGGTCATTGTCTTGTTGGAAGGTAAACCTTCGGCCCAGTCTGAGGTCCAGAGCACTCTGGAGAAGGTTTTTGTCCAGGTTATCCCTGTACTTGGCCGCATTCATCTTTCCCTCGATTGCAACCAGTCGTCCTGTCCCTGCAGCTGAAAAACACCCCCACAGCATGATGCTGCCACCACCATGCTTCACTGTTGGGACTGTATTGGACAGGTGATGAGCAGTGCCTTGTTTTCTCCACACATACCGCTTAGAATTAAGGCCAAAAAGTTCTATTTTGGTCTCATCAGACCAGAGAATCTTATTTCTCAACATCTTGGAGTCCTTCAGGTGTTTTTTTTTTAGCAAACTCCATGCGGGCTTTCATGTGTCTTACACTGAGGAGAGGTTTCCGTCGGGCCACTCTGCCATAAAGCCCCGACTGGTGGAGGGCTGCAGTGATGGTTGACTTTCTACAACTTTCTCCCATCTCCTGACTGCATCTCTGGAGCTTAGCCACAGTGATCTTTGGGTTCTTCTTTACCTCTCTCACCAAGGCTCTTCTCCCCCGATAGCTCAGTTTGGCCGGACAGCCAGCTCTAGGAAGGGTTCTGGTCATCCCAAACGTCTTCCATTTGAGGATTATGGAGGCCACTGTGCTCTTAGGAACCTTAAGTGCAGCAGAAATCTTTTTGTAACCTTGGCCAGATCTGTGCCTGAGCTCTTCAGGCAGTGCCTTTTGACCTCATGATTCTCATTTGCTCTGACATGCATTGTGATCTGGAAGGTCTTATATAGACAGGTGTGTGGCTTTCCTAATCAAATCCAATCAGTATAATCAAACACAGCTGGACTCCAATGAAGGTGTAGAACCATCTCAAGGATGATCAGAAGAAATGGAAAGCACCTGAGTTAAATATGAGTGTCACAGCAAAGGGTCTGAATACTTAGGACCATGTGATATTTCAGTTTTTCTTTTTTAATAAATCTGCAACAATGTCAACAATTCTGTGTTTTTCTGTCCGTATGGGGTGCTATGTGTACATTCATGAGGAAGAAGAATGAACCTAATTGATTTTAGCAAATGGCTGCAATATAACAAAGAGTGAAAAATTTAAGGGGGTCTGAATACTTTCCGTACCCACTGTAAATGAGGATATCGATGACTAATAAAAATGAACATATGATAATGGAAGATGGTTAAAGGATAATGCTAAAGTGAGAAGTATTCGGATCAATGGATAAAAAAAACGGACTCAAAGTGAATGGACGATCAAGATGCAATGTATAGAGCTATGTGCGAGTAAGAGGGAATATATTAAAAATTATTAATTATAATGGAAATAAAAATATATACATAAAATTTATATTTTTTTCTAATCTATAAATATAAACGAATATAAAAATTGAATATGTATATACAAGGCTCTATGGTATATGAGGTATGGTGAACTGAAAGATATATATGCAAGTATCTGTAGATGTGTATGTAGTGTAACAATAGCCAGGGGAATACTTTGGAGCAGTAGATAGGTAAAAATATACATAAAAGGGGCCATATTATACCATTTACTTTTGTGAGTGCATAATTTCTTCCTATTAAACCTTGTATGTTACACTCAGTAGGCGCTGCTTTATTGTTTTTTCCTTCCAAATTAAACAAGGCAACAATGATTCCGGTTGAAAAGTCCCCAGCCTTTAAGGACCCGGCTGACAGGAAGACAGAGCCTGTGGCCCGCAATATGTACACCCTGGCTGGTTCGCCACTGAGGCCAATATTCACCATTGCCCTGGTGTCGCAAACTCTGACCAAATGGGCTAAGCTTTTGCGCCTTGACCTGGAGGAGGGGGGAGTCGACGTGGGCCCTCATCGGCTCAAAAATTTTTTGTCCCTTAGAGTCGACTGACAAGGGATCGAAGCCCTTCGGGCCTTCTCTGGAGGATCCAAGCGAACTTGGTCTGGCAAGTCAAGCAGATGGTCATTCCTCCGGACTTGCATGCAGCTGCTGGGCCTGATGGTCTCTACCTTTTGAGGTGGTTTCGTTTGCACAGTTCCATATGAGGTCCCTGCAAGGGAGATTCTAGCCAAATGGGACAAGAATCTGCCTCTTGACAATGGGATCTGGCTGAGCCGGGCCACGAAAGAGTCCCTGATATTATGGCTTCATTCTCCGGTGCTTCGGCTGGGCATATCCTTCCTCTGCTTGTATTGGACAGTGGTCACCACGGATGCCAGCCTGTCTGGCTGGGGAGGCATCCTCGGAAAAAATTCTGCTCAGGGGATCTGGACACTGGAAGAGTCCAGATTACCGATCAATGTCTTGGCACTCCGAACGATCAGACTGTGCCTGGAACATTGGACGGATCGTCTTCAGGGATGTCCAGTGCGCATTCAATTAGCCATATGCCACAGCCGTGGCTTATGTCAATCCCCAGGGGGGGGGCACAAGAAGTTTTCTGGAGGTATTCGGCATTCTAAGGTGGGCAGAATGGGTCGTTCCAGCCCCCTCCACTGTACACATTCCAGGGATGGAAAACTGGCAGGTGGATTACCTCAGTCTGTAGGCGTTGAACCAAAGGGAGTGGTCCCTTTTTATCCCGAGGTGTTTCATCAGTTGTGTCTTGGGTGGGGCACCCCCGAGGTGGATCTGTTGGTGTCTCGGCTCAACAGAAAGGTGCAGAGGTTTGTGGCTCGGTCACTGGATCCTCTGGCAGACACCACAGATGCGCTGGTGGCCCCGTGGGGTTAGTATCGTCCGATTTCCGAGTCGGTGATGCCAACACTGTTAAAAGCTAGGAAATCTATTTCTAGGAAGATCTACCATCGTGCAAGGAAGACATGCATTGTGTGGTGCGAGTCTCTTGGGGTTCCTCCCCGCTTTTTTTTTTTTTTTTTCCGGTGGCTCGGATCATGACCTTCCTTCAACCGGAGGGTGAGCAGAAACTAGCCTTGAGTACTAGCAAGGGTCAGGTGTCGGCCTTAGCGGTCTTCTTTCAACAGCCCTTGGCCACATACTCCGCTGGTACATACTTTTCTTCAGGGAGTTAGGCACTTGATCCCTCCAGTGTGGTCTCTGTTGCCACCTTGGGACCTCCAATTTGGTGCTCTCAGTCTTCCAGATACCTCCTTTTGAGAATCTTCAGGAGATTCCCCTTGCTTGCGCTGTCCCAGAAGGTGGCCTTTTTGGTGGCTGTCACCTCTGCGTGCAGGGTGTCAGAATTGGTGGTGTTATCCTGTTGTTCACCTTCTTGGTGTTTTTTATTGCCTCTGTCTGTTGTTCCTTCCTCAAGTTGCCTCTGATTCTCATTTGAACAAAGTTATTGTGTTGCCTTTCCTGTGTGCCTGGCCAAAACATCCGAAGGAAATTGCTTTGCATGCCTATTTGTGCTCACAGATGGGCTTCGGAAAGGGTTGTCCGCTTCCTCTGTGACCATTACCAGATGGATCAGACAGACGGTGGTTCATGTCTATTTCATTAAAGGTCAGGTTCCTCCTTTCCCTGTCAAGGTGCATTCTACTCGGGTGCTCAGCTCCTCCTGGGCCTTACATCATCAGGCGTCAGTGTCGAAGGTTTGCAAGGTGGCCACCTGCACAATTTTACAAAGTTCTATAAAGTGGATGTGTTGGCATCTGCGGATGCTTCCTTTGGCCGCAAAGTTTTGGCAGGCTTTTGTTTAGAGGACCTGGTCCTCTTTTTGAGGGTGGATGGTTTTTTTAGGGTGCGCTCCATTTTGTTTTGGTTGAACTTCTGGTTGGTTATAGTTAGCCTTGGGAGTTTCTTTTTCGCTGTTCCCACCCCTTATGTTTAACACTACTTGTGGACGTCCCACTGGTTAAGATCAGGAGCTGTGTCCGTCCGTCAATAAACAAAATGGAAAATTGGATTTCTGGCTTACCGTAAAATACATTTCTCTGATGTTAATTGACGGACACAGCACCCACCCCTATGTGGAATTGTAATTCTTCTGACACTGCTTGTAACACAGCTGAGTACCTATAGCAGAGAGAGGGAGTATACCCCATGGGACTGCCATAGGCGTAGCCAGACTTTTTTTTCTGCCTAGTGTCCTACTCCTGTAGGGGGCAGTATAACCCAATGGTTAAGAAGATCAGGAGCTATGTCTGTCAATGAACATCAGCAAAAGGGATTTTACAGCAGTTCAAAAGTCCCATTTTTCCCTCAATTCTACAAACAATACCCCATAATGACAACTTGGAAAAAAAAGTTTAAAATCTTGGCAAATTTTTTTATCAAAAACACGTACATAACTTTTCACAGCCTTTGCAATGACACTCACAATTGAGCTCAGGTGCATCTTATTTCCACTGATCATCCTTGAGATTTTACTACAACTTGATTGGAGTCCACCTGTGGTAAATTCAGTTGATTGGATGTGATTTGGAAAGGCACACGTCTGTCTAAAGCCCCGTACACACACGCAGATCGTCGTCATACAAATGTTCGTCTTTTCTCCCCGGGATGTCGGTGTCTGTTGAAAAGTGCAAAGACAGCACAAGGACAGCACAAGAATTTTGTCTGCAGACTTCAGCTGACTGCAGAAGTGATGTCATGTAATGGTTAACTTTCCCTGTGTTTTTTTTATTTTCTGAGCATGCCCAGTCTTGCAAATCTGCGGTCTGTCGGCCGAATTCTGTACTGACAGGCGAACAATCGTCCGTTCTGGTGTCCGCAGACAAAAATTTTCATGTTTGCAAGAAAGACTTTTGTCCGCGGATTGTGCGCAGACAGCTGTCGGAGGCACCATACTAACACGCATACAATCGGCAGATCTTTCGTCCGCCGACGTTTGTATGCCGACGATCGGTACGTGTGTACGGGCCTTTAGGTCTCAGTTAACAGTGCGTATCAGAGCACAAACCAAGCCATGAAGTTCAGGGAATTGTCTGTAGACCTCGGAGACAGGATTATATTGAAGCACAGATCTGGGAAGGGGTACAGGAAAATGCAGCATTGAAGGTCCCAATGATCAGTTGCCTCCATCATCCATAAATGGAACCACTAGGGCTCTCCCTAGAGCATGCGGCCCGGCCAAACTGAGCGCCCTTAGTCAGGGATATGACCAAGAACCTGATGGTCACTCTGACAGAGCTCTAGCCTTTCTCGGTGGAGAGAGGAGAACTTTCCAAGAGAACAGCCATCTCTCCACCAATCAGGTGGCCAGACAGAAGCCACTCTTCGGTAAAAGGCACATGACCGCCCACTTGGAATTTGTCAAAAGGCACCTGAAGGACATTCTCTGGTCTGATGAAACAGATTGAACTCTTAGGACGCTTGCTATCCAGGTCAGTCTGGAGGAAAACAGGCACCGCACACCACCTGGCCAATACCAACCCTACAGTAAGGTATGGTGGTGGCAGCAGCATCATGCTGTGGGAATGCACACAGCCACGATAAAGGAGTGTCTATGTGACAACTCTGTGAATCTCCTTAAGTGGCTCAGCCAGAGCCCAGACTTGAACTAGATTGAACATCTCCGGAGAGATCGGAAAATGGCTGTGCACAGACACTCCGCATCCAACCTAATGAAGCTTGAGAGGTCCTGCAAAGAAGAATGGGAGAAACTGCCCAAAATAGGTGTGCCAAGCTTGTAGCATCATACTCAAAAAGACTTGAGGCTGTAATTGGTGCAAAAGGTGCTGCAACAAAGTATTGACCAAAGGCTGTGAATACTTATGTACATGGTATTTTTTTTTTCTTTATTTGTCATTATGGGGTATTATTTGTACAATTTTGAGGAAAATAATGAATTTATCCATTCTGGAATAAGGCTGTATCATAACAAAATGTGGAAAAAGTGAAGCACTTTTCCAATGCATTGTATAGTTATCAAAAGAGACTGTTTAGTCCTAGTGAAAAAAACTGTAGAATTTTATTATGGGTTTTTAAACTAAAACATTTCAGCCTATACGGTAGCCTAAAATGTTACTAAACCCAGGACCCTGCATTCACTATATCTGGTCTCCCACAGAACATAAAAATGCAATTTTTTTTTTTTTTTTTTAGTAAATCTAAAATGGTAAATAAGGGATTTGGAGTTTGTGGGGCATGGGTTGGGACTTTAAAGGTACCGTTTCAGAACCAATAAATGTGATATAACACTAATATATCAGATTATATTAAAAATATTTATTTATTACACGTAATATCAGAAAAAAGATCCAAAAACAAAGGGACAAATCATATATACAGAAAATACAGCTGGGTATAAAATATCAAGCAGAATCATGATCCTCATGTAATAAGTGGAATCATCAGGAAGTACCGCTGGGCCAGACTTAACCGGTGCCAATCATGTAATTCCCTAGTTGTACCACTACCCTACATGTTTCGCGGTGTGAACCGCTTCTTCAGGGTTACAGGGGCACAAAAAGGTGTTCAAGAGGACAACTGCAGAATAATTAAAACAAAGAATTAGTTGCAATACAAACTTTGTTCCATACATCAAATTTTCAACAATGTATTCATCTTTACTGTGCACATTAGGAGAAGGAGAGGGCTTACCCAAACTAAATCCCAGTGTGCACATCACATATTCGATGACATTCATAGAAATATACTCATAAAACATATATCAGAATATATATCATATAGACATAGTGGCCAAGGAAAAGACATGAATACTCCCACCTGAACGGCTGCTGGTGTGTGGACCAGAGGCAGATCATGCTAGAGGCAAACCAAGTCCCCCAGGTGGACATGGACAGCCCAAAAGGAAACCATGATTGGAGCGGGTGTCTGGCCTAGATAGTATATAACAGAGAACATTGGATCAAAGATATATATTTAGACAAAGTTGCAAGGGACCCTACCTGTCGGTAGATAGGAGGGTCTGTAAGCGTAGGGACTCTTATGGACATACTTGAAGGCTATAATGTAGTTGGTTTAGAACTTATTCAGAAAAGCAATAAGAGAACAATAAAAAAGGGGGGGGGAGCAAATGGGAAAAAAAATCCCAAAACTAGTACTGTCATATCAACCTACCAGCAGTTGTGGCCTAGACGCATATGATGGTCAGATGGTGGGATGGATGGATACGGACTCAGGAATATATATAATCTCAAAGACGTTTAGATGTAAAATGAGATTCCAGGGAACTCAAAGGTTCCTATAGGTATGCAGAGAAAAATAATGTATCACTAGCAAATTCCTGTATACAATCAAAAGCATATACTCTGTTTAGGAGGGGCTGTTCCCTCTTGAGGGGTGTTTTTTCTTTAAACCTTTATTTTTTAGACAGAGCTCCTGTGTCCTGGTTAAGAGCTCTTCTATTTAGCCTTGGTTTATTTTCCCCACCCTACATTTTATTTTTGCCACTGCTTTTGGACATCCCAGTAAATATGATTTATGGAGCGCTGTGTCCGTCGATGAACGAAAGTGAAAATGGGATTTTTGTACTTACCGCAGAATCCATTTCTCTGAGTTCATTGATAGACACAGCACCCATCCCTCTATGGAGTTCTGATACTTCTAATACTGCTCGCTACTAAACTGATTACCTAGAGCAGGGAGGGGGGTTATATTCCAGCTGAGGACTGACCATGGGTGTAGCCAGATGTTTTTTGTTCTGCCTAGTTCTACTCCTGGAGGAGGCAATATAACCCACTAGTTATGATTTATGGAGCGCTGTGCCCGTCAATGAACGGTAAGTACAAAAATCCCATTTTCCCTTTGCTGATTTCATCTGCACAATTGGGTGTTCCAAGTGAGCTTGAATTTAGTTGTCCATGCATGTAAAAAGTAAAGTGAAATATTACACAATTTGAGTGATTTCCAACTGCTTTAGACCCCTTTCACGCGGGCGCCCTTGCTAAGTGGAATCCGCTTGCTCAGCAGGCGATCTTTCCTCTGATCCTCTCTGCAGAGTCCCACTCTCCTCTACTGGGCAATCGGAGGAAACGGACCACCTGTCCATTTACCTTCCGATCTGCAGGGCGGATGGGGAATAGGACCACCATCCCTCTGTTTTTGGCAGACTGGATTCGATCGGATGGCCGTGAGTTTCAGCAGGATGTTGCTGACATCCGCCGCTCCATAGAAGAGACTGGAGGGTTCGATCAGGTCTGCTTTAAAAACTGACAAGAGTGCCTGACCGGACAGTCCGTGTGAAAGAGGCCTTAGAAAATCAGTCTGATGCTGCAATGCCCCCCCATGCTTGGATGGTGGAGCTATAGTGTGCCTTTGCATTTATTAGGAGGGTAATACTAGTCGGCTATAGCTCTGGGGGGGGGGGGGGGAGAGAGAAATGAGTCCGCTTGCCAACACTGATACAGTCAGACCATTTGTTTGCCACACTGGTTGACCTTTGGATTTGTTGTCATGCTTGGTACTTCTGTCTTACTTGTATCTGGCTTTTTGCTTTTTTTTTTTTCTATTAATAAATATGGGGTAAAGTGTTTGAGCCCCTCTGTGTGTGTTTTTTTTTGCTTTAGTAAACAAGCATGATGCTGTGGGCCACCAACCTGACCAAAAATAAACCAATTATTAACCATCATGCAGTGATCTGACTTTCACTAAGTGAATTTTGATTGGTTGTTAAATGCACTTTGCTCTCATCCCTACTTACAGAGCGTCCTGTGCTGTTTAGGTTTATTGCTCTCAAAATGATTTTTGCATTCCAGTCAGTCTGGTGTCTCCAGATGACACCAGACAAGCCCTTTAAATCACCTTTCCTTTGACAGTCCTGTGGTTGTGTCATCCCTAGACTTTGTGCCTGCTGCCTTCTGTCCCCTCTAGGCTGTTTTTCACTCTCTGCTTTCTCTCTGCCTGTCATCAGCAGCAGGTGGGAAAAGATCAAACCTCCATATGAGGAGCTCTGGACTGAATCTGCTCTCCTAAACCTGTCAGCGACTTAGACTGCTTCACAAGCATATATGTGGCTGATGTAGACACAGCAGGCCAGTGACAGGATACATATTCCAACTGCACCCAAAATAGTGTCCTCCGTACACGCAGGGCATCTCTGGCATATCGATGACTCGGGTGACTTTGTCAGGTCATGAGATGTATCAAAGGAGCTTAGGACACCATGCATGTCTCCTAGGAAACAAGTAGCCCCAAAAAAAATGATATTTCCTAAGAAACTGGGATAAATATAGACCTGGTTCATGAACCCTGCAGTCCCAGAATTCCCTGTAGGGCAGCATGGTCCTAGTGCGGTGTCTGGTTATAGATAATTTATCAGCTTACATCATCTATCTACACATTCAGTGCCTTGGAAAAGTATTCATACCCCTTGAAGTTTTCCAAATTTTGTCATGTTACAACCAAAAACGTAAATGTCATTTTATTGGGGTTTTATGTGATAGACCGGCACAAAGTGGCACAGAATTGTGATGTGAAAGAAAATGATAAATGGTTTTGAAATGTTTTTACAAATAAATAACTGAAAAGTGTGACCTGCATTTGTATTCAGCCCCCTTTACTCTGATACCTCTAATTAAAATCTAGTAGAACTAATTGCCTTCAGAAGTCCCCTAATTAAATAGTGTCCACCTATGAAGCTGTCAGAGGTTTGTTAGAGAACCTTGGTGAACAAACAGCATCATAAAGGTCAAGTAACACACCAGAGAGGTCAGGGATAAAGTTGTGGAGAAGTTTAAAGCTGTGTTAGGTTATAAAAAAATTCTTACGGAGCTCTGTTCAATCCATCATCTGAAAATGGAAAGAGTATGGCACAACTGCAAACCTACCAATACATGGCCGTCCACCTAAACTGACAGGCCGGGCAAGGATAGCATTATTTAGAGGAGCAGCCAAGAGGCCCCATGGTTAGGGTTGAGCGGACACCTAGATGTCCGTGTTCGACGGGTTCGGCCGAACTTTAAAAAAAAGTCCGGGTCCGTGTCCCGGACTTTTACCGAACTTTTCCCGGACACCGAACCCCATTGAAGTCAATGGGGACCCGAACTTTAAGGCACTAAAATGGCTCTAAAACACCAAAGGAAAGGGCTAGAGTGCTGCAAATGGCAGCAAAACGTAATTAAGAGCATGGCAAGTGCTCTGCAAACAAATGTGGATAGGGAAATAACTTAAAACAACAAAAAAAAACAGAAAAATAAAACAATGTTCTTCTTCATCTCTGAAGGACGAGGCCCATATGGAGTAGGAGGGAGGTTGAGGTGGTGGTGGATGTGGCGGTGACATAGGCGTGCGCACAGGGTGTGCTGGGTGTGCCTGGGCACACCCTAATCACCTAGGGCACATAGCATTGCCAGTGAGGAGATGGGAAAGATCTCCCTGGGACCTGCTCTGCTCTATTTCTCCTTGCCTACAGGTACATGGCCCCGATACATTACTCTCCCTGCTGGCAAACACATGCATGTGTATTTCAACTTTGGGGTGCACACCTTAATGCAATAGGCTGCGCACACCTATGGGCGGTGTAGGTGGAAGCGGCGGTGGAGGAGGACCAGGGCCGGATTAACAGCATCATGGGCTTGGTGCTGAGGATTTTGAAGGGCCTTAAGGGCCGTGCCTTGCCATGCACCCAGAGGAGGAAGGGTGCAGCCATGCATGCCTAATTCAACATGGGATGCTGTCTCTGAAGCCCATAAACACATCCATGCATCGCCAACTGTCCCTCCTTGTCCGGCCTTCACGCTGTGTGGGGAGGTTCTGAGGGTGCTGCCTGGGGAAGCGAGCATAGAAGCCAGACTTCTGTGTTTACAAGTGACAGAAGAGCGGTAACAGTGAATATGGCCAACCCGGGGCCTATATAAAAGGTAGGGGCCTGGAGCTGCAGCTCCAATAGCCCCTACATTAATCTGGCCCTGAGGAGGAGGACGAGGTAGCCAACACTGCTTCTTTTCAAAAATTTTAAATGAGGGTACACCCCAAAAGAGTGAGAAAGAGCAAAAATGGAACAATGGGTGGGTAAGGTCGGTATCCATTGCTATTCTGCATAAGGTACGGAAAAGTCCCGTGGGATCCATGCCTGGTTCATTTTAATGAACGTGAGCTTGTCCACATTGTCTCTGGACAGGCGGCTGCGCTTGTCTGTTATAACGCCCCCAGCCGTGCTAAATACCCGTTCAGATAATACACTGGCTGCAGGGCACGCCAGCACCTCCAAGGCGTAAAGGGCAAGCTCAGGCCATGTGCCCAATTTGGAGACCCAGAAGTTGAAGGGGGCAGACCCGTCATTCACTACATGTAGGCGTGTGCACACATACTGCTCCACCATGTTGGTAAAATGCTGCCTCCTGCTAAGACGTTCCATCTGAGCTGCTGGTGCTGCTGTTTGTTGTGGTGTGCTGACAAAGCTTTTCCACATTTCGGCCATGCTAACCCTGCCTTCTGAGGTGCTGGCGGTGCCCTGGTTGCGTTGGCGACCTCCTCCTCCTCCTCCTCCTCTGCCTTGTGCTTCCACTGTGGCCCCGCTGTCAGATGGGAATGCCAGCAGCATGGCGTCTACCAGCGTGCGCTTGTACTCGCGCATCTTGCGATCGCGCTCCAGTGAGTGAATTAAGGACGGTACGTTGTCCTTGTAACGGGGATCCAGCAGCGTGGCCACCCAGTAATCAGCACAAGTTAGAATGTGGGCAACTCGGCGGTCGTTGTGGAGACACTGCAGCATGTAATCGCTCATGTGTGCCAGGCTGCCCAGAGGCGACGAAAGGCTGTCCTCTGTGGGAGGTGTATCGTCCGTGTCCTCTGTATCCCCCCAGCCACGCACCAGTGATGGCCATGAGCTGGCCTGGGTGCCACCCTGCTGTGAACATGGTTCCATCTCCTCCTCCAGCTCCTCCTCCTCCTCATCCTCCTCATCCTCCAGAACTGTGCCCCTGCTGGACAATTGCGTCCCTGGCGTTTGCGTGTGCAGGAACCCACCCTCGGAGCCCCTTGCGAATGACTGCCCTGAAAGCCTTGGAAATGTTACCTCTTCATCCTCCTCCTCCTCCTCATCCTGTGCCACATCCTCTTCCATCATCGCCCGAATTGTTTTTTCAAGGAGGCATAGAAGTGGGATAGTTAAGCTGAGAACGGCGTCATTGCCACTGGCCATGTTGGTGGAGTACTCAAAACAGCGCAACAAGGCACACAGGTCTCGCATGGAGGCCCAGTTATTGGTGGTGAAGTGGTGCTGTTCCGCAGAGCGACTCACGCGTGCGTGCTGCAGCTGAAACTCCACTATGGCCTGCTGCTGCTCGCACAGTCTTTCCAGCATGTGCAAGGTGGAGTTCCACCTTGTGGGCACGTCACATATGAGGCGGTGAGCGGGAAGGCCGAAGTTACGCTGCAGCGCTGCCAGGCGAGCAGCAGCAGGGTGAGAACGCCGAAAGTGCGCACAAACGGCCCGCACTTTCTGCAGCAGCTCTGACATATCGGGGTAGTTTTTAAGGAACCTCTGCACCACCAAATTCAGCACATGCGCCAGGCAAGGGATGTGCGTCAAACCGGCTAGGCCCAGAGCTGCTATGAGATTTCGCCCGTTATCGCACACCACCAGGCCGGGCTTGAGGCTCGCTGGCAGCAACCACTCATTTGTCTGCTGTTCCATGCTCCTCCACAACTCCTGCGCGGTGTGTGGTTTGTCCCCCAAACAGGCAAGTTGTAAAACTGCCTGCTGTCGTTTACCCCTGGCCGTGCTGAAGTTGGTGGTGAAGGTGTTACGCTGTCCGGATGAGGAGGCGGTAGAGGATGAGGAAGCGGAGTAGGAGGAGTTAGGAACAGGAGGCAAACTGAAGCGCCCTGCAATCCTCGTGGTGGAAGGACATGCGCCAAATTGCTATCCGCCTCAGGCCCATCCGCCACTGCATTTACCCAGTGTGCCGTTAGGGAGATATAACGCCCCTGACCGTGCTTACTGGTCCACGTATCCGTAGTTAGGTGGACCTTGGCACAGATGGCGTTGCGCAGTGCACACCTGATATTTTCCCCCACTTGGTTGTGCAGGGAAGGGATGGCTTGCCTGGAAAAGTAGTGGCGGCTGGGCACGACGTACTGTGGGACAGCCACCGACATAAGGTTTTTAAAACTGTGCGTCTCCACCAGACGGAATGACAGCATTTCAAAGGCCAATAATTTTGAAATGCTGGCATTCAGGGCCAGGGATCGCGGGTGGGTAGGGGGGTACTTCCTCTTCCTCTCAAGTGTTTGGGAGATGGAAAGCTGAACGCTTCCACGGGACATTGTGGAGATGGTTGTTGGTGACCCAGGTGGTGGTGTTGCTGACAGATCGTCTGTTTGCGGGGTGGCAGGTGCCGGTATCACTACAGATGTGGCTGGAGCGGCCGAGACTGCAGCAGAAGAGAAAGCAGGATGAGCCAGAGACGTTTCTTGGTTTTGAAGGTGTGTACTCCACTGCAGCTCGTGCTTTGCACTTAGATGCCTGATCATGCAGGTTGTGCTCAGGTTGAGAAGGTTTATGCCTCGCTTCAAGCTCTGATTGCACAGGGTGCAAACCACTCGTGTCCTGTCATCAGCACATTTTCTAAAGAACTTCCACGCTAGAGAACTCCTTTGAGCTGACTTTGGTGCGCTCGTTCCCTTGCTGCGTTGGGCAGTAGCGGGCGTAGTGTCTAGGGCGCGGCCGCTCCGCTTCTGCACCCTGCTCCCTCTTCTGCTGTGCTGGTGGCTCTGTGCGACCACCGCCTCTTCCTCCAAACTACTCAGGTCACCTGCATGACGTTCATTCCATGTGGGGTCGAGGACCTCATCGTCCTCCACATCATCTTCCACCCAGTCTTCACCCCTGCCCTCCTTGTCGGTCTCCACAATGCTGAACGCCGCAGCAGTTGGCACCTGCGTTTCGTCATCATCCGAGACGTGCTGCGATGATCCTTGCATGTACTCATCTTGAGAAATAAGTGGTTGGGCATCGCTGCACTCAATCTCTTCCACTTCTGGGGCAGGGCTAGGTGGATGGCCCTGGGAAACCCTGCTGACAGAGTCCTCAAAAAGAATAAGAGACTGCTGTATGGCTTGGGGCTCAGACTGCTGGCCTGATTTGCAAGGGGGTGAGGTGAAAGACGGTTGGACATTGGCTGCAGGTGCCAACTCTGACCTTTCTGCAGTAGACTGGGTGGGAGACAATGTGAAGGAACTGGAGGCACTGTCAGCAGCAAACCAATCTACTATCGCCTCAACTTGTTCTGGCCTCATCACTTCTAGGGGCGTTTGATGCCCTACCAAATACTGATGCAGGTTCTGTCGCCTACTCACACTTGAGGAAGGTGTTTCACTTGTGCGTGTAGCTGGCACAGATCGACCACGTCCTCTCCTTGCAACAGGAGCTCTACTAGCAGCACCACGACCCAGGCCACGGCCCTTATTTGACGGTCTCCTCATATTTCTGTAATTTAAGATCTTGCCCTAGAAAGGTTTTTATTGAATAGCGGAATAGGAAATATGATCCAAAAAAGTGTATGTATCTCGCACGTACAAAACCACACTAGGCCCCAATTACTATTGTTTCTACCCCTAAAAGGATGGATGAGGAGTAGGAGGAGTATGGAACAGACAGCACCCTCAAATCTTCAGAAGTATGAGATGAACCCCAAAAACTTGGAAAGGTGGATCTCACACGTACCGACACAGACTATCCCGCAATTCAATTGATCCTCAAAGGTTTTTATTGAATAGCGGAATAGGAAATATGATCAAAAAAAGTGTATGTATCTCGCACGTACACAACCACACTAGGCCCCAATTACTATTGTTTGTACCCCTAAAAGGATGGATGAGGAGTAGGAGGAGGAGTATGGAACAGGCAGCACCCTCAAATCTTCAGAAGTATGAGATGAACCCCAAAAACTTGGAAAGGTGGATCTCACACGTACCGACACAGACTATCCCGCAATTCAATTGATCCTCAAAGGTTTTTATTGAATAGCGGAATAGGAAATATGATCAAAAAAAGTGTATGTATCTCGCACGTACACAACCACACTAGGCCCCAATTACTATTGTTTGTACCCCTAAAAGGATGGATGAGGAGTAGGAGGAGGAGTATGGAACAGGCAGCACCCTCAAATCTTCAGAAGTATGAGATGAACCCCAAAAACTTGGAAAGGTGGATCTCACACGTACCGACACAGACTATCCCGCAATTCAATTGATCCTCAAAGGTTTTTATTGAATAGCGGAATAGGAAATATGATCAAAAAAAGTGTATGTATCTCGCACGTACACAACCACACTAGGCCCCAATTTCTATTGTTTGTACCCCTAAAAGGATGGTTGAGCAGTAGGAGCAGGAGTATGGAACAGGCAGCACCCTCAAATCTTCAGAAGTATGAGATGAACCCCAACAACTTGGAAAGGTGGATCTCACACGTACCGACACAGACTATCTCGCAATTGAATTGATCCCCAAAGGTTTTAATTGAATAGCGGAATAGAAAATATGATCAAAAAGAAAGTGTATGTATCTCGCACGTACACCACCACACTAGGCCCCAACTACTATTGTTTGTACCCCTAAAAGGATGGTTGAGCAGTAGGAGGAGGAGTATGGAACAGGCAGCACCCTCAAATCTTCAGAAGTATGAGATGAACCCCAAAAACTTGGAAAGGTGGATCTCTCTCACACGTACCAACACAGACTATCCCCCAATTTAACTGATCCCCAAAGGTTTTTGATTAAATAGCGGAATAGAAAATATGATCCAAAAAAAGTGTATGTATATCACACGTACACAACCACACTAGGCCCCAATTACTATTGTTTGTACCCCTAAAAGGCTAGATGAGGAGTAGGGGGGGTATGGAACAGGCAGCACCCTCAAACCTTCAGAAGTATGAGATGAACCCCAACAACTTGGAAAGGTGGATCTCTCTCACACGTACCAACACAGACTATCCCCCAATTTAACTGATCCCCAAAGGTTTTTGATTAAATAGCGGAATAGAAAATATGATCCAAAAAAAGTGTATGTATATCACACGTACACAACCACACTAGGCCCCAATTACTATTGTTTGTACCCCTAAAAGGCTAGATGAGGAGTAGGGGGAGTATGGAACAGGCAGCACCCTCAAACCTTCAGAAGTATGAGATGAACCCCAACAACTTGGAAAGGTGGATCTCTCTCACACGTACCAACACAGACTATCCCCCAATTTAACTGATCCCCAAAGGTTTTTGATTAAATAGCGGAATAGAAAATATGATCCAAAAAAAGTGTATGTATATCACACGTACACAACCACACTAGGCCCCAATTACTATTGTTTGTACCCCTAAAAGGCTAGATGAGGAGTAGGGGGGGTATGGAACAGGCAGCACCCTCAAACCTTCAGAAGTATGAGATGAACCCCAACAACTTGGAAAGGTGGATCTCTCTCACACGTACCAACACAGACTATCCCCCAATTTAACTGATCCCCAAAGGTTTTTGATTAAATAGCGGAATAGAAAATATGATCCAAAAAAAGTGTATGTATATCACACGTACACAACCACACTGGGCCCCAATTACTATTGTTTGTACCCCTAAAAGGCTAGATGAGGAGTAGGGGGAGTATGGAACAGGCAGCACCCTCAAACCTTCAGAAGTATGAGATGAACCCCAACAACTTGGAAAGGTGGATCTCTCTCACACGTACCAACACAGACTATCCCCCAATTTAACTGATCCCCAAAGGTTTTTGATTAAATAGCGGAATAGAAAATATGATCCAAAAAAAGTGTATGTATATCACACGTACACAACCACACTAGGCCCCAATTACTATTGTTTGTACCCCTAAAAGGCTAGGAGTAGGGGGAGTATGGAACAGGCAGCACCCTCAAACCTTCAGAAGTATGAGATGAACCCCAACAACTTGGAAAGGTGGATCTCTCTCACACGTACCAACACAGACTATCCCCCAATTTAACTGATCCCCAAAGGTTTTTGATTAAATAGCGGAATAGAAAATATGATCCAAAAAAAGTGTATGTATATCACACGTACACAACCACACTAGGCCCCAATTACTATTGTTTGTACCCCTAAAAGGCTAGATGAGGAGTAGGGGGGGTATGGAACAGGCAGCACCCTCAAACCTTCAGAAGTATGAGATGAACCCCAACAACTTGGAAAGGTGGATCTCTCTCACACGTACCAACACAGACTATCCCCCAATTTAACTGATCCCCAAAGGTTTTTGATTAAATAGCGGAATAGAAAATATGATCCAAAAAAAGTGTATGTATATCACACGTACACAACCACACTGGGCCCCAATTACTATTGTTTGTACCCCTAAAAGGCTAGATGAGGAGTAGGGGGAGTATGGAACAGGCAGCACCCTCAAACCTTCAGAAGTATGAGATGAACCCCAACAACTTGGAAAGGTGGATCTCTCTCACACGTACCAACACAGACTATCCCCCAATTTAACTGATCCCCAAAGGTTTTTGATTAAATAGCGGAATAGAAAATATGATCCAAAAAAAGTGTATGTATATCACACGTACACAACCACACTAGGCCCCAATTACTATTGTTTGTACCCCTAAAAGGCTAGATGAGGAGTAGGGGGAGTATGGAACAGGCAGCACCCTCAAACCTTCAGAAGTATGAGATGAACCCCAACAACTTGGAAAGGTGGATCTCTCTCACACGTACCAACACAGACTATCCCCCAATTTAACTGATCCCCAAAGGTTTTTGATTAAATAGCGGAATAGAAAATATGATCCAAAAAAAGTGTATGTATATCACACGTACACAACCACACTAGGCCCCAATTACTATTGTTTGTACCCCTAAAAGGCTAGATGAGGAGTAGGGGGGGTATGGAACAGGCAGCACCCTCAAATCTTCAGAAGTATGAGATGAACCCCAAAAACTTGGAAAGGTGGATCTCTCTCACACGTACCAACACAGACTATCCCCCAATTTAACTGATCCCCAAAGGTTTTTGATTAAATAGCGGAATAGAAAATATGATCCAAAAAAAGTGTATGTATATCACACGTACACAACCACACTAGGCCCCAATTACTATTGTTTGTACCCCTAAAAGGCTAGGAGTAGGGGGAGTATGGAACAGGCAGCACCCTCAAACCTTCAGAAGTATGAGATGAACCCCAACAACTTGGAAAGGTGGATCTCTCTCACACGTACCAACACAGACTATCCCCCAATTTAACTGATCCCCAAAGGTTTTTGATTAAATAGCGGAATAGAAAATATGATCCAAAAAAAGTGTATGTATATCACACGTACACAACCACACTAGGCCCCAATTACTATTGTTTGTACCCCTAAAAGGCTAGATGAGGAGTAGGGGGGGTATGGAACAGGCAGCACCCTCAAATCTTCAGAAGTATGAGATGAACCCCAAAAACTTGGAAAGGTGGATCTCTCTCACACGTACCAACACAGACTATCCCCCAATTTAACTGATCCCCAAAGGTTTTTGATTAAATAGCGGAATAGAAAATATGATCCAAAAAAAGTGTATGTATATCACACGTACACAACCACACTAGGCCCCAATTACTATTGTTTGTACCCCTAAAAGGCTAGATGAGGAGTAGGGGGGGTATGGAACAGGCAGCACCCTCAAACCTTCAGAAGTATGAGATGAACCCCAACAACTTGGAAAGGTGGATCTCTCTCACACGTACCAACACAGACTATCCCCCAATTTAACTGATCCCCAAAGGTTTTTGATTAAATAGCGGAATAGAAAATATGATCCAAAAAAAGTGTATGTATATCACACGTACACAACCACACTAGGCCCCAATTACTATTGTTTGTACCCCTAAAAGGCTAGATGAGGAGTAGGGGGGGTATGGAACAGGCAGCACCCTCAAATCTTCAGAAGTATGAGATGAACCCCAAAAACTTGGAAAGGTGGATCTCTCTCACACGTACCAACACAGACTATCCCCCAATTTAACTGATCCCCAAAGGTTTTTGATTAAATAGCGGAATAGAAAATATGATCCAAAAAAAGTGTATGTATATCACACGTACACAACCACACTAGGCCCCAATTACTATTGTTTGTACCCCTAAAAGGCTAGGAGTAGGGGGAGTATGGAACAGGCAGCACCCTCAAACCTTCAGAAGTATGAGATGAACCCCAACAACTTGGAAAGGTGGATCTCTCTCACACGTACCAACACAGACTATCCCCCAATTTAACTGATCCCCAAAGGTTTTTGATTAAATAGCGGAATAGAAAATATGATCCAAAAAAAGTGTATGTATATCACACGTACACAACCACACTAGGCCCCAATTACTATTGTTTGTACCCCTAAAAGGCTAGATGAGGAGTAGGGGGGGTATGGAACAGGCAGCACCCTCAAATCTTCAGAAGTATGAGATGAACCCCAAAAACTTGGAAAGGTGGATCTCTCTCACACGTACCAACACAGACTATCCCCCAATTTAACTGATCCCCAAAGGTTTTTGATTAAATAGCGGAATAGAAAATATGATCCAAAAAAAGTGTATGTATATCACACGTACACAACCACACTAGGCCCCAATTACTATTGTTTGTACCCCTAAAAGGCTAGGAGTAGGGGGAGTATGGAACAGGCAGCACCCTCAAACCTTCAGAAGTATGAGATGAACCCCAACAACTTGGAAAGGTGGATCTCTCTCACACGTACCAACACAGACTATCCCCCAATTTAACTGATCCCCAAAGGTTTTTGATTAAATAGCGGAATAGAAAATATGATCCAAAAAAAGTGTATGTATATCACACGTACACAACCACACTAGGCCCCAATTACTATTGTTTGTACCCCTAAAAGGCTAGGAGTAGGGGAAGTATGGAACAGGCAGCACCCTCAAACCTTCAGAAGTATGAGATGAACCCCAACAACTTGGAAAGGTGGATCTCTCTCACACGTACCAACACAGACTATCCCCCAATTTAACTGATCCCCAAAGGTTTTTGATTAAATAGCGGAATAGAAAATATGATCCAAAAAAAGTGTATGTATATCACACGTACACAACCACACTAGGCCCCAATTACTATTGTTTGTACCCCTAAAAGGCTAGGAGTAGGGGGAGTATGGAACAGGCAGCACCCTCAAACCTTCAGAAGTATGAGATGAACCCCAACAACTTGGAAAGGTGGATCTCTCTCACACGTACCAACACAGACTATCCCCCAATTTAACTGATCCCCAAAGGTTTTTGATTAAATAGCGGAATAGAAAATATGATCCAAAAAAAGTGTATGTATATCACACGTACACAACCACACTAGGCCCCAATTACTATTGTTTGTACCCCTAAAAGGCTAGATGAGGAGTAGGGGGGGTATGGAACAGGCAGCACCCTCAAACCTTCAGAAGTATGAGATGAACCCCAACAACTTGGAAAGGTGGATCTCTCTCACACGTACCAACACAGACTATCCCCCAATTTAACTGATCCCCAAAGGTTTTTGATTAAATAGCGGAATAGAAAATATGATCCAAAAAAAGTGTATGTATATCACACGTACACAACCACACTGGGCCCCAATTACTATTGTTTGTACCCCTAAAAGGCTAGATGAGGAGTAGGGGGAGTATGGAACAGGCAGCACCCTCAAACCTTCAGAAGTATGAGATGAACCCCAACAACTTGGAAAGGTGGATCTCTCTCACACGTACCAACACAGACTATCCCCCAATTTAACTGATCCCCAAAGGTTTTTGATTAAATAGCGGAATAGAAAATATGATCCAAAAAAAGTGTATGTATATCACACGTACACAACCACACTAGGCCCCAATTACTATTGTTTGTACCCCTAAAAGGCTAGGAGTAGGGGGAGTATGGAACAGGCAGCACCCTCAAACCTTCAGAAGTATGAGATGAACCCCAACAACTTGGAAAGGTGGATCTCTCTCACACGTACCAACACAGACTATCCCCCAATTTAACTGATCCCCAAAGGTTTTTGATTAAATAGCGGAATAGAAAATATGATCCAAAAAAAGTGTATGTATATCACACGTACACAACCACACTAGGCCCCAATTACTATTGTTTGTACCCCTAAAAGGCTAGATGAGGAGTAGGGGGGGTATGGAACAGGCAGCACCCTCAAACCTTCAGAAGTATGAGATGAACCCCAACAACTTGGAAAGGTGGATCTCTCTCACACGTACCAACACAGACTATCCCCCAATTTAACTGATCCCCAAAGGTTTTTGATTAAATAGCGGAATAGAAAATATGATCCAAAAAAAGTGTATGTATATCACACGTACACAACCACACTGGGCCCCAATTACTATTGTTTGTACCCCTAAAAGGCTAGATGAGGAGTAGGGGGAGTATGGAACAGGCAGCACCCTCAAACCTTCAGAAGTATGAGATGAACCCCAACAACTTGGAAAGGTGGATCTCTCTCACACGTACCAACACAGACTATCCCCCAATTTAACTGATCCCCAAAGGTTTTTGATTAAATAGCGGAATAGAAAATATGATCCAAAAAAAGTGTATGTATATCACACGTACACAACCACACTAGGCCCCAATTACTATTGTTTGTACCCCTAAAAGGCTAGATGAGGAGTAGGGGGAGTATGGAACAGGCAGCACCCTCAAACCTTCAGAAGTATGAGATGAACCCCAACAACTTGGAAAGGTGGATCTCTCTCACACGTACCAACACAGACTATCCCCCAATTTAACTGATCCCCAAAGGTTTTTGATTAAATAGCGGAATAGAAAATATGATCCAAAAAAAGTGTATGTATATCACACGTACACAACCACACTAGGCCCCAATTACTATTGTTTGTACCCCTAAAAGGCTAGATGAGGAGTAGGGGGGGTATGGAACAGGCAGCACCCTCAAATCTTCAGAAGTATGAGATGAACCCCAAAAACTTGGAAAGGTGGATCTCTCTCACACGTACCAACACAGACTATCCCCCAATTTAACTGATCCCCAAAGGTTTTTGATTAAATAGCGGAATAGAAAATATGATCCAAAAAAAGTGTATGTATATCACACGTACACAACCACACTAGGCCCCAATTACTATTGTTTGTACCCCTAAAAGGCTAGGAGTAGGGGGAGTATGGAACAGGCAGCACCCTCAAACCTTCAGAAGTATGAGATGAACCCCAACAACTTGGAAAGGTGGATCTCTCTCACACGTACCAACACAGACTATCCCCCAATTTAACTGATCCCCAAAGGTTTTTGATTAAATAGCGGAATAGAAAATATGATCCAAAAAAAGTGTATGTATATCACACGTACACAACCACACTAGGCCCCAATTACTATTGTTTGTACCCCTAAAAGGCTAGATGAGGAGTTGGGGGGGTATGGAACAGGCAGCACCCTCAAATCTTCAGAAGTATGAGATGAACCCCAAAAACTTGGAAAGGTGGATCTCTCTCACACGTACCAACACAGACTATCCCCCAATTTAACTGATCCCCAAAGGTTTTTGATTAAATAGCGGAATAGAAAATATGATCCAAAAAAAGTGTATGTATATCACACGTACACAACCACACTAGGCCCCAATTACTATTGTTTGTACCCCTAAAAGGCTAGATGAGGAGTAGGGGGGGTATGGAACAGGCAGCACCCTCAAACCTTCAGAAGTATGAGATGAACCCCAACAACTTGGAAAGGTGGATCTCTCTCACACGTACCAACACAGACTATCCCCCAATTTAACTGATCCCCAAAGGTTTTTGATTAAATAGCGGAATAGAAAATATGATCCAAAAAAAGTGTATGTATATCACACGTACACAACCACACTAGGCCCCAATTACTATTGTTTGTACCCCTAAAAGGCTAGATGAGGAGTAGGGGGGGTATGGAACAGGCAGCACCCTCAAATCTTCAGAAGTATGAGATGAACCCCAAAAACTTGGAAAGGTGGATCTCTCTCACACGTACCAACACAGACTATCCCCCAATTTAACTGATCCCCAAAGGTTTTTGATTAAATAGCGGAATAGAAAATATGATCCAAAAAAAGTGTATGTATATCACACGTACACAACCACACTAGGCCCCAATTACTATTGTTTGTACCCCTAAAAGGCTAGGAGTAGGGGGAGTATGGAACAGGCAGCACCCTCAAACCTTCAGAAGTATGAGATGAACCCCAACAACTTGGAAAGGTGGATCTCTCTCACACGTACCAACACAGACTATCCCCCAATTTAACTGATCCCCAAAGGTTTTTGATTAAATAGCGGAATAGAAAATATGATCCAAAAAAAGTGTATGTATATCACACGTACACAACCACACTAGGCCCCAATTACTATTGTTTGTACCCCTAAAAGGCTAGATGAGGAGTAGGGGGGGTATGGAACAGGCAGCACCCTCAAATCTTCAGAAGTATGAGATGAACCCCAAAAACTTGGAAAGGTGGATCTCTCTCACACGTACCAACACAGACTATCCCCCAATTTAACTGATCCCCAAAGGTTTTTGATTAAATAGCGGAATAGAAAATATGATCCAAAAAAAGTGTATGTATATCACACGTACACAACCACACTAGGCCCCAATTACTATTGTTTGTACCCCTAAAAGGCTAGGAGTAGGGGGAGTATGGAACAGGCAGCACCCTCAAACCTTCAGAAGTATGAGATGAACCCCAACAACTTGGAAAGGTGGATCTCTCTCACACGTACCAACACAGACTATCCCCCAATTTAACTGATCCCCAAAGGTTTTTGATTAAATAGCGGAATAGAAAATATGATCCAAAAAAAGTGTATGTATATCACACGTACACAACCACACTAGGCCCCAATTACTATTGTTTGTACCCCTAAAAGGCTAGGAGTAGGGGAAGTATGGAACAGGCAGCACCCTCAAACCTTCAGAAGTATGAGATGAACCCCAACAACTTGGAAAGGTGGATCTCTCTCATACGTACCAACACAGACTATCCCCCAATTTAACTGATCCCCAAAGGTTTTTGATTAAATAGCGGAATAGAAAATATGATCCAAAAAAAGTGTATGTATATCACACGTACACAACCACACTAGGCCCCAATTACTATTGTTTGTACCCCTAAAAGGCTAGATGAGGAGTAGGGGGGGTATGGAACAGGCAGCACCCTCAAATCTTCAGAAGTATGAGATGAACCCCAAAAACTTGGAAAGGTGGATCTCTCTCACACGTACCAACACAGACTATCCCCCAATTTAACTGATCCCCAAAGGTTTTTGATTAAATAGCGGAATAGAAAATATGATCCAAAAAAAGTGTATGTATATCACACGTACACAACCACACTAGGCCCCAATTACTATTGTTTGTACCCCTAAAAGGCTAGATGAGGAGTAGGGGGGGTATGGAACAGGCAGCACCCTCAAACCTTCAGAAGTATGAGATGAACCCCAACAACTTGGAAAGGTGGATCTCTCTCACACGTACCAACACAGACTATCCCCCAATTTAACTGATCCCCAAAGGTTTTTGATTAAATAGCGGAATAGAAAATATGATCCAAAAAAAGTGTATGTATATCACACGTACACAACCACACTAGGCCCCAATTACTATTGTTTGTACCCCTAAAAGGCTAGATGAGGAGTAGGGGGGGTATGGAACAGGCAGCACCCTCAAATCTTCAGAAGTATGAGATGAACCCCAAAAACTTGGAAAGGTGGATCTCTCTCACACGTACCAACACAGACTATCCCCCAATTTAACTGATCCCCAAAGGTTTTTGATTAAATAGCGGAATAGAAAATATGATCCAAAAAAAGTGTATGTATATCACACGTACACAACCACACTAGGCCCCAATTACTATTGTTTGTACCCCTAAAAGGCTAGGAGTAGGGGGAGTATGGAACAGGCAGCACCCTCAAACCTTCAGAAGTATGAGATGAACCCCAACAACTTGGAAAGGTGGATCTCTCTCACACGTACCAACACAGACTATCCCCCAATTTAACTGATCCCCAAAGGTTTTTGATTAAATAGCGGAATAGAAAATATGATCCAAAAAAAGTGTATGTATATCACACGTACACAACCACACTAGGCCCCAATTACTATTGTTTGTACCCCTAAAAGGCTAGGAGTAGGGGAAGTATGGAACAGGCAGCACCCTCAAACCTTCAGAAGTATGAGATGAACCCCAACAACTTGGAAAGGTGGATCTCTCTCACACGTACCAACACAGACTATCCCCCAATTTAACTGATCCCCAAAGGTTTTTGATTAAATAGCGGAATAGAAAATATGATCCAAAAAAAGTGTATGTATATCACACGTACACAACCACACTAGGCCCCAATTACTATTGTTTGTACCCCTAAAAGGCTAGGAGTAGGGGGAGTATGGAACAGGCAGCACCCTCAAACCTTCAGAAGTATGAGATGAACCCCAACAACTTGGAAAGGTGGATCTCTCTCACACGTACCAACACAGACTATCCCCCAATTTAACTGATCCCCAAAGGTTTTTGATTAAATAGCGGAATAGAAAATATGATCCAAAAAAAGTGTATGTATATCACACGTACACAACCACACTAGGCCCCAATTACTATTGTTTGTACCCCTAAAAGGCTAGATGAGGAGTAGGGGGGGTATGGAACAGGCAGCACCCTCAAACCTTCAGAAGTATGAGATGAACCCCAACAACTTGGAAAGGTGGATCTCTCTCACACGTACCAACACAGACTATCCCCCAATTTAACTGATCCCCAAAGGTTTTTGATTAAATAGTGGAATAGAAAATATGATCCAAAAAAAGTGTATGTATATCACACGTACACAACCACACTGGGCCCCAATTACTATTGTTTGTACCCCTAAAAGGCTAGATGAGGAGTAGGGGGAGTATGGAACAGGCAGCACCCTCAAACCTTCAGAAGTATGAGATGAACCCCAACAACTTGGAAAGGTGGATCTCTCTCACACGTACCAACACAGACTATCCCCCAATTTAACTGATCCCCAAAGGTTTTTGATTAAATAGCGGAATAGAAAATATGATCCAAAAAAAGTGTATGTATATCACACGTACACAACCACACTAGGCCCCAATTACTATTGTTTGTACCCCTAAAAGGCTAGGAGTAGGGGGAGTATGGAACAGGCAGCACCCTCAAACCTTCAGAAGTATGAGATGAACCCCAACAACTTGGAAAGGTGGATCTCTCTCACACGTACCAACACAGACTATCCCCCAATTTAACTGATCCCCAAAGGTTTTTGATTAAATAGCGGAATAGAAAATATGATCCAAAAAAAGTGTATGTATATCACACGTACACAACCACACTAGGCCCCAATTACTATTGTTTGTACCCCTAAAAGGCTAGATGAGGAGTAGGGGGGGTATGGAACAGGCAGCACCCTCAAACCTTCAGAAGTATGAGATGAACCCCAACAACTTGGAAAGGTGGATCTCTCTCACACGTACCAACACAGACTATCCCCCAATTTAACTGATCCCCAAAGGTTTTTGATTAAATAGCGGAATAGAAAATATGATCCAAAAAAAGTGTATGTATATCACACGTACACAACCACACTGGGCCCCAATTACTATTGTTTGTACCCCTAAAAGGCTAGATGAGGAGTAGGGGGAGTATGGAACAGGCAGCACCCTCAAACCTTCAGAAGTATGAGATGAACCCCAACAACTTGGAAAGGTGGATCTCTCTCACACGTACCAACACAGACTATCCCCCAATTTAACTGATCCCCAAAGGTTTTTGATTAAATAGCGGAATAGAAAATATGATCCAAAAAAAGTGTATGTATATCACACGTACACAACCACACTAGGCCCCAATTACTATTGTTTGTACCCCTAAAAGGCTAGATGAGGAGTAGGGGGAGTATGGAACAGGCAGCACCCTCAAACCTTCAGAAGTATGAGATGAACCCCAACAACTTGGAAAGGTGGATCTCTCTCACACGTACCAACACAGACTATCCCCCAATTTAACTGATCCCCAAAGGTTTTTGATTAAATAGCGGAATAGAAAATATGATCCAAAAAAAGTGTATGTATATCACACGTACACAACCACACTAGGCCCCAATTACTATTGTTTGTACCCCTAAAAGGCTAGATGAGGAGTAGGGGGGGTATGGAACAGGCAGCACCCTCAAATCTTCAGAAGTATGAGATGAACCCCAAAAACTTGGAAAGGTGGATCTCTCTCACACGTACCAACACAGACTATCCCCCAATTTAACTGATCCCCAAAGGTTTTTGATTAAATAGCGGAATAGAAAATATGATCCAAAAAAAGTGTATGTATATCACACGTACACAACCACACTAGGCCCCAATTACTATTGTTTGTACCCCTAAAAGGCTAGGAGTAGGGGGAGTATGGAACAGGCAGCACCCTCAAACCTTCAGAAGTATGAGATGAACCCCAACAACTTGGAAAGGTGGATCTCTCTCACACGTACCAACACAGACTATCCCCCAATTTAACTGATCCCCAAAGGTTTTTGATTAAATAGCGGAATAGAAAATATGATCCAAAAAAAGTGTATGTATATCACACGTACACAACCACACTAGGCCCCAATTACTATTGTTTGTACCCCTAAAAGGCTAGATGAGGAGTAGGGGGGGTATGGAACAGGCAGCACCCTCAAACCTTCAGAAGTATGAGATGAACCCCAACAACTTGGAAAGGTGGATCTCTCTCACACGTACCAACACAGACTATCCCCCAATTTAACTGATCCCCAAAGGTTTTTGATTAAATAGCGGAATAGAAAATATGATCCAAAAAAAGTGTATGTATATCACACGTACACAACCACACTAGGCCCCAATTACTATTGTTTGTACCCCTAAAAGGCTAGATGAGGAGTAGGGGGGGTATGGAACAGGCAGCACCCTCAAATCTTCAGAAGTATGAGATGAACCCCAAAAACTTGGAAAGGTGGATCTCTCTCACACGTACCAACACAGACTATCCCCCAATTTAACTGATCCCCAAAGGTTTTTGATTAAATAGCGGAATAGAAAATATGATCCAAAAAAAGTGTATGTATATCACACGTACACAACCACACTAGGCCCCAATTACTATTGTTTGTACCCCTAAAAGGCTAGGAGTAGGGGGAGTATGGAACAGGCAGCACCCTCAAACCTTCAGAAGTATGAGATGAACCCCAACAACTTGGAAAGGTGGATCTCTCTCACACGTACCAACACAGACTATCCCCCAATTTAACTGATCCCCAAAGGTTTTTGATTAAATAGCGGAATAGAAAATATGATCCAAAAAAAGTGTATGTATATCACACGTACACAACCACACTAGGCCCCAATTACTATTGTTTGTACCCCTAAAAGGCTAGATGAGGAGTAGGGGGGGTATGGAACAGGCAGCACCCTCAAATCTTCAGAAGTATGAGATGAACCCCAAAAACTTGGAAAGGTGGATCTCTCTCACACGTACCAACACAGACTATCCCCCAATTTAACTGATCCCCAAAGGTTTTTGATTAAATAGCGGAATAGAAAATATGATCCAAAAAAAGTGTATGTATATCACACGTACACAACCACACTAGGCCCCAATTACTATTGTTTGTACCCCTAAAAGGCTAGGAGTAGGGGGAGTATGGAACAGGCAGCACCCTCAAACCTTCAGAAGTATGAGATGAACCCCAACAACTTGGAAAGGTGGATCTCTCTCACACGTACCAACACAGACTATCCCCCAATTTAACTGATCCCCAAAGGTTTTTGATTAAATAGCGGAATAGAAAATATGATCCAAAAAAAGTGTATGTATATCACACGTACACAACCACACTAGGCCCCAATTACTATTGTTTGTACCCCTAAAAGGCTAGGAGTAGGGGAAGTATGGAACAGGCAGCACCCTCAAACCTTCAGAAGTATGAGATGAATCCCAACAACTTGGAAAGGTGGATCTCTCTCATACGTACCAACACAGACTATCCCCCAATTTAACTGATCCCCAAAGGTTTTTGATTAAATAGCGGAATAGAAAATATGATCCAAAAAAAGTGTATGTATATCACACGTACACAACCACACTAGGCCCCAATTACTATTGTTTGTACCCCTAAAAGGCTAGATGAGGAGTAGGGGGGGTATGGAACAGGCAGCACCCTCAAATCTTCAGAAGTATGAGATGAACCCCAAAAACTTGGAAAGGTGGATCTCTCTCACATGTACCAACACAGACTATCCCCCAATTTAACTGATCCCCAAAGGTTTTTGATTAAATAGCGGAATAGAAAATATGATCCAAAAAAAGTGTATGTATATCACACGTACACAACCACACTAGGCCCCAATTACTATTGTTTGTACCCCTAAAAGGCTAGATGAGGAGTAGGGGGGGTATGGAACAGGCAGCACCCTCAAACCTTCAGAAGTATGAGATGAACCCCAACAACTTGGAAAGGTGGATCTCTCTCACACGTACCAACACAGACTATCCCCCAATTTAACTGATCCCCAAAGGTTTTTGATTAAATAGCGGAATAGAAAATATGATCCAAAAAAAGTGTATGTATATCACACGTACACAACCACACTAGGCCCCAATTACTATTGTTTGTACCCCTAAAAGGCTAGATGAGGAGTAGGGGGGGTATGGAACAGGCAGCACCCTCAAACCTTCAGAAGTATGAGATGAACCCCAACAACTTGGAAAGGTGGATCTCTCTCACACGTACCAACACAGACTATCCCCCAATTTAACTGATCCCCAAAGGTTTTTGATTAAATAGCGGAATAGAAAATATGATCCAAAAAAAGTGTATGTATATCACACGTACACAACCACACTAGGCCCCAATTACTATTGTTTGTACCCCTAAAAGGCTAGATGAGGAGTAGGGGGGGTATGGAACAGGCAGCACCCTCAAACCTTCAGAAGTATGAGATGAACCCCAACAACTTGGAAAGGTGGATCTCTCTCACACGTACCAACACAGACTATCCCCCAATTTAACTGATCCCCAAAGGTTTTTGATTAAATAGCGGAATAGAAAATATGATCCAAAAAAAGTGTATGTATATCACACGTACACAACCACACTAGGCCCCAATTACTATTGTTTGTACCCCTAAAAGGCTAGATGAGGAGTAGGGGGGGTATGGAACAGGCAGCACCCTCAAACCTTCAGAAGTATGAGATGAACCCCAACAACTTGGAAAGGTGGATCTCTCTCACACGTACCAACACAGACTATCCCCCAATTTAACTGATCCCCAAAGGTTTTTGATTAAATAGCGGAATAGAAAATATGATCCAAAAAAAGTGTATGTATATCACACGTACACAACCACACTAGGCCCCAATTACTATTGTTTGTACCCCTAAAAGGCTAGGAGTAGGGGGAGTATGGAACAGGCAGCACCCTCAAACCTTCAGAAGTATGAGATGAACCCCAACAACTTGGAAAGGTGGATCTCTCTCACACGTACCAACACAGACTATCCCCCAATTTAACTGATCCCCAAAGGTTTTTGATTAAATAGCGGAATAGAAAATATGATCCAAAAAAAGTGTATGTATATCACACGTACACAACCACACTAGGCCCCAATTACTATTGTTTGTACCCCTAAAAGGCTAGATGAGGAGTAGGGGGAGTATGGAACAGGCAGCACCCTCAAATCTTCAGAAGTATGAGATTGTGTTCACTGTACCCCACAAAGATTGAGTTCACTGCACCCCACAATGATTGTGTTCACTGCACCCCACAAAGATTGTGTTCACTGCACCTCACAAAGATTGTGTTCACTGTACCCCCCAAAGATTGTGTTCACTGCACCCCACAAAGATTCTGTTCACTGTACCCCACAAAGATTGTGTTCACTGCACCCTAAAAGGATGTTGTTCACTGCACCCCACAAAGATTGTGTTCACTGCACCCTAAAAGGATGTTGTTCACTGCACCCCAAAAAGATTGTGTTCACTGTACCCCCCCAAAGATTGTGTTCACTGCACCCCACAAAGATTGTGTTCACTGCACCCCAAAAAGATTGTGTTCACTGTACCCCCCAAAGATTGTGTTCACTGCACCCCAAAAAGATTGTGTTCACTGTACCCCCCAAAGATTGTGTTCACTGCACCCCACAAAGATTCTGTTCACTGTACCCCACAAAGATTGTGTTCACTGCACCCCAAAAAGATTGTGTTCACTGTACCCCCCCAAAGATTGTGTTCACTGCACCCCACAAAGATTCTGTTCACTGCACCCCACAAAGGATTTTGTTCACTGCACCCCAAAAAGATTGTGTTCACTGCACCCCAAAAAGGATTTTGATCACTGCACCCCAAAAAGGATGTTGTTCACTGCACCCCAAAAATGATTTTGTTCACTCCACCCCAAAAAGATTGTGTTCACTGCACCCCACAAAGATTGTGTTCACTGCACCCCAAAAAGATTGTGTTCACTGTACCCCCCAAAGATTGTGTTCACTGCACCCCACAAAGATTCTGTTCACTGTACCCCACAAAGATTGTGTTCACTGCACCCCAAAAAGATTGTGTTCACTGCACCCCAAAAAGGATGTTGTTCACTGCACCCCAAAAAGGATGTTGTTCACTCCACCCCAAAAAGATTGTGTTCACTGCACCCCACAAAGATTGTGTTCACTGCACCCCAAAAAGATTGTGTTCACTGCACCCCAAAAATGATTTTGTTCACTGCACCCCAAAAAGGATTTTGTTCACTGCACCCCAAAAAGGATGTTGTTCACTCCACCCCAAAAAGATTGTGTTCACTGCACCCCAAAAAGATTGTGTTCACTGCACCCCACAAAGGATTTTGTTCACTGCACCCCAAAAAGATTGTGTTCACTGCACCCCAAAAAGGATGTTGTTCACTGGACCCCAAAAAGGATTTTGTTCACGTCACCCCAAAAAGATTGTGTTCACTGCACCCCACAAAGGATTTTGTTCACTGCACCCCACAAAGATTGTGTTCACTGCACACCAAAAAGGATTGTGTTCACTGCACCCCAAAAAGATTTTGTTCACTGCACCCCAAAAAGATTGTGTTCACTGCAGCCCAAAAAGATTGTGTTCACTGCAGCCCAAAAAGATTGTGTTCACTGCAGCCCAAAAAGATTGTGTTCACTGCAGCTCACACACAGAAAAATGGATGTGGATCACTGACGCCTGCCTATCTCCAATCCCACACCACACAGCAATATCGATTGTAGTTTGTAGAACACAGTTTCCCTAAAATTCAGCAGACTCTGTCCCTAACAGGATTGAGAAGAGATCGTAGATCAGGATTGAGTGCAGATTCACCCCACCCCCCACACAGCAATATCGATTGTAGTTTGTAGAAGACACTGACCCTATAATTCAGCAGACTCTATCCCTAAAATGCCTACAACTCGCCCTGCCTAAACACTCCGACCTGTCCCTCAATTCTATCCGGACACAAATGGTTTTTTCCTGCCTATCTTTCCCTAATCAGCAGCCAGCACATTGATGTGTGCTCTGTCCCTTAGCTAAGCAGCAGAATGACGCTGCTGCGGCGGCTGCCTCGAACTTATAAAGACTTGGTCACATGCTTCAGACGGCCAATCACAGCTACTAAGACATTTGCAGGCATGGCTGGGATGGCTTAAGGCACACCAGTTAAACGATTGTTGATTGGCTGTTGAAAGCCCGCCATGAAAAGAGCGCCAAAGCATGCAAAACCCGGAAATAAAACGACCGAACACGGATTTTTACCCGAACATACAGTAAAGTGTCCGTGTCCGTGTTCGGGTAAAAAAAATCCAATTATTCGGTACGAACACGAATAATACAGTCCGTGTTCGCTCAACACTACCCATGGTAACTCTGGAGGAGCTGCAGAGATCCACAGCTCAGGTGGAAGAATCTGTCCACAGGACAACTATTAGTCGTGCACTCCACAAATCTGGCCTTTATGGAAGAGTGGCAAGAAGAAAGCCATTGTTGAAAGAAAGCCATAGGAAGTCCTGTTTGTAGTTTGCGAGAAGCCATGTGGGGGACACAGCAAACGTGGAAGAAGGTTCTCTGGTCAGATGAGACCAAAATTGAACATTTTGGCCTAAAAGCAAAACGCTATGTGTGGTGGAAAACTAACACTGCACATCACCCTGAACCCACCATCCCCACCGTGAAACATGGTGGTGGCAGCATCATGTTGTGGGGATGCTTTTCTTCAGCAGGGACAGGAAGCTGGTTAATGTTGATGGGAAGAGGGATGGAGCCAAATACAAGGTGATCTTAGAAGAAAACCGGTTGGAGTTTGCAAAAGACTTGAGACTGGGGTGGAGGTTCACCTTCCAGCAGGACAACAAACCTAAACATACAGCCAGAGCTACAATAGAATGGCTTAGATCAAGCATATTCATGTGTTAGAATGGCCCAGTCACAGTCCAGACCTAAATCCAACAGAGAATCTGTGGCAAAAATGTCACTGTCTCGATTTTCAAAGCTGGTAGAGACATACCCAAAAAGATTGCAGCTGTAATTGCAGTGAAAGGCGGTTTTACAAAGTATTTACAAATGCATGCTACACTTTTCACATATTTATTTGTAAAAAAATTTGAAAACAATTTATCATTTTCCTTCCACTTTACAATTATGTGCCGCTTTATGTTTGTCTATACCAGGGATCTTCAAACTATGGCCCTCCAGCTGTTGTGGAACTACACATCCCATGAGGCATTGTAAAACTCTGACATTCACAGACATGACTAGGCATGATGGGAATTGTAGTTCCTGGAAGCAAAGAAACAAATCACTGCTCAAAGGGCTGACAGGTGGGCCAGTAGGATTAAGTAAACTGTAGTAGTCCTGCAAGACTGGGTGCTCACCAAGGTCCGCAACCTAAGAAGTCAATATGCATGTAGAAAGAAAGTGGCACTTCCAGTCTCAGGAAAGTAGAAACTTGAGTTTTATTTCTTCAAATCAAAAAGTCCAACATCGACATGTGCAAGACAAACAGGATAGCAGCAAACGCGTTTCACATCATGTGCTTATTCATTGAATTCATTCAATGAATAAGCACATGATGTGAAACGCGTTTGCTGCTATCCTGTTTGTCTTGCACATGTCGATGTTGGACTTTTTGATTTGAAGAAATAAAACTCAAATTGTAGTTCCTGAACAGCTGGAGGGTCATAGTTTGAAGACCCCTGGTCTATACCATAAAATCCCAATAAAATACATTTAGGTTTTTGGTTGTAACATGGTATGGGGTATGAATACTTTTTCAAGGCACCGTATATTGAGGTTTGATATCTTTATTTTATTCAGAACTGTTGTCTATACTTGACTGGATTTGGATTGCCGAATAACCTAAATTATGACAATTAAAAAAAAAACCTAGGTATCTCTAGTATTGATAAAATATACTGCTTATCCATTCTGGAGATGCAGCATTCTTTATTTGCTATTCATGATAATTGTTTATGGTTATTCTCCAATCAAAGTCCATTCAAGTTTACACAACAGTTAAACCATGATAAAGGAGAATGCTTGAGTCCCCAAAAGACATTGACTGTTTTTGGACCATATTATGAACTACTTCGGTTACTTTAATTTTGTTTACTTAGGCAGACTGCCGTTCTTGGGAACGATCGGCAGGTCCCAGCAGACATCTAGCCTGCCAGACCCTCTGATTGACTCCCACTGTGTCCAATTACAGCGGGAGCAGGTTTCTGGTATTGCAAGTGTGCGTCCCAGAAGTGCAGAATCACCTACAGGTAGGTGATTCTGCACAGGAGAACTGCCTTGCAGGCGTGTGTGTGTATATATATATATATATATATACATATACATACAGTATACATTTAGCAAGTGTTTAATTATCATTTAGCTGTATTCACCTATGGAGTGCAGGAAAATGATTTTATGGTAACTACAAAAATCTAGATTTCTCTGTCTTCGAATGAAGGTCCGGAATACAACTTGATGATGATTAGGCAACATGAATGGTCACATAACTCTAGGTTGCTAAAATCTTATTAAGCAGTTCCTCAATGGATGCTGAGAAAGGGATTTTTTTCGCGAGTAAATCCTAAATGGCTGTATATGGCTTTGATGAAGGCTGTAAGCAAAAATGCGTAAGCCCTGTATTTTGTACAACACCTGGATTAATAAATGTATTGAAGAAGATCGAGCTGCCGGCTTTCTTTCATCTACTGTACATGTTTGCTCAGTTGTTGGGAGGACACTGCAAGGGAAGGACTCACCACCTCGAGGAATTACTACAGGTGTTTTCTACTATGTTTAAATGGCAGTATAACCCAATGTTCCTTAAAGGAGTTGTAAAGTCAGAAGATTTTTCATGTTGATGCATTCTATGCATTAAGATAAAAAGCCTTCTGTGTGTAGCGGCCTCCCCAGCACCCCCTAATACCTACCTGAGCAACATCTCTGTCCAGTTATGTCCACGAGACCCTCGCCCATCTGAGACTCTCCCTCCTGATTGGCTGAGTCACAGCAGCGGAGCCAAAGGGCTCCCATGGCTGTCAATCAAAGTCAGTCTGGCAATGGGGGCGGGGCCGAAGGGCAGCTTCGTGTCTGAATGGACAGACGGAGTTGCAGCTCAGCTCGGGTGCCCCCATAGCAAGCTGCTTGCTGTGGGGGCACTCAACAAGACAGAGGGGCCAGGAGCTGCAAAGAGGGACCTGAGAAGAGGAGGATCTGGGGTACTCTGTTCACAACCAACAGCACAGAGCAGGTAAGTATAACGTTTGTTGTTTTAACCACTTCTGGACCGGAAGGATTTTCCCCCTTAATGACCAGGCCATATTTTGCGATTCAGCACTGCGTTACTTTAACGGATAAATTGGGCGGTCGTGCGATGCTGTACCCAAATAAAATTGATGTCCTTTCTTTCCCCACAAATAAGGCTTTCTTTTGGTGGTATTGGATCACCTGTGCGATTTTTTTTTTTTTTTTTTTGCGCTATAAACCAAAAAAGAGCGACAATTCTGAAAAAAAAAAAAATATTTTTCACTTTCTCAAAAAAAAAATGTAAAAATCAAATTTTTTTAACATTTTAGGCCAATTTGTTTTCTGCTACATATTCTTGGTAAAAAAAAAAAATCACAAGAAGCGTATTTTGATGGTTTGTGCAAAAGTTATCGCATCTACTAACTTCGGGAAAGATTTATTTAATTTTTTTTTTTTTTACTAGTAATGGCAGCAATCTGAGATTTTTAGCGGGATTGCGGCGGACAGATTGGACCCCTAACTGACAGACACTTTTGGGAGTACCAGTGATATTACTAAAGTAATCAGTGCTAAAAACATGCACTGTTACTCTAATAATGACACTGGCAGGGAAGGGGTTAACATTGTGGGTGATCAAGGGATTAAATGTGAGCCTAGGGTAGTGATTCTAACTGTGTGGGGGGGGGGGCGTGGCTTGTGAAATGATCATAGAGACCTGTGTTCCTATATAGAAGGATCACAGGGGCTCTGTGCTCATTCCAGAGAGAAGAACAGCTGAGTTTACAATAGCTGACCGTTCTTCTCTCTCAGCGGGGAACGATCGCGGGTGTCAGGCAGCCATTGGAGCCACCTGCCCTGTGCATCGACTTCCCCGCTGACGAGTAGGGCGGGGGCGCCCCCCCAGCTACTTCATGATTATAGATGAGACAATAAATATTTTCATTCTCCCTAAACTAACGTATAATTAGAATGAGTTAGAGATTTTATGTATTTGTACTGAAATGAATGTCCCATCTAATTAGGGCTCCAGATAGACTTGTAAGTTCATTTCTGTTTTCAAGCTGTGGGTTATGGGAGATTTCAACCAATAAATCCACCATTTCTCTTTTTGTAGTAGTATTAGGTTTAAATCTCCTCTTTTTGGGGGTGACTTCAATGTATATATGCCTTTTACTTGCATGCCTTCCAGATTACCATTATGAAATTGCGCAAAGTGTCTTGCTAAAGGTTTTTCTGTTTTATTTTTACGTTTATTTCTTGCATGTGTTCACCTATTCTAATTTTTAGTTGGCACTTTGTTTTGCCAATATAGAATTTGTTACATGGACAAGTCAGCATTTCATTGCATCATTCATCAGACTGTCCTGTGTGGCATTCTATCAGAAAAGTTTGCAGAAATCATGGACACAATGATGAAACTCATCAACTTCCTCAGGGTGTCCTCATCCCAAAGTTTCTTCGAGAAGCAAATGCAAATTACCTTTTACTGCACAACAATGTTATGGCGCTTTTCCACTGCATGGTACGGATCAGTTTGGCTCGGTTTGGTGTTTTTCCACTGCATGGTACCGCATGGTACGCGTTAAAACGGTTCGGTACGGTTTGGTACAGCAGCCCTTTTCCACTACATGGTACGGCTCGCTTAAACAGTACCACCTCAGTTGGGGTTCCAAGCGGGTCGTACCGATACCATATCCCACAACCCTTTGCATGCAGCCTTGATTGTTTGTCACTACTAGCCACTGACTGGTCGGAGAATCGTTGTAATCCCACCCACTTACTACTTAAGTGGAAAAGCAAACCGAGCCGAGCAGAGCCTATTCAGTGCTGAAATGTGCCGACTCGTACCATGCAGTGGAAAAGCAAACTGAGCCGAGCTGGGCCAAGCAGTGCCGAGTGGAGCCAAGCCGGTATTTGCAGTGGAAAAGTGCCATTCGATGGCTAGGTAAAGGCAATGTATTGGAACGCTTTTGGTCCATTCAAACAGAAGTAGCGGCTTTCTTATTACAACTCAAAAGTCAGAACGCAAAACAGTTTTCACTGTTTTTACAAGATTGGAGCACAATGGATATTATTGCTTTCCTAGTGAATATAACATCACACCTTAATAAACTAAATTTAAAGCTCCAGGGCAAGAACAATTCCATCTGTGATTTGATGACCGCTGTCCGCTCCTTCCAGAGAAAACTGGATTTGTTCAAGGAAGATCTTCAAGGAGAGCGCTTTCATTTCACAAAGGTGAAAGAACAGATTGAAGGAAAGAGAGATGTTTCTCCTTTTGTTGACTTCATAAATAAACTTGGAAACCTTAGTAAACGGTTTGACAGCTGCAGTCTTGACTGCTGAGGTGCATAGGCCCAGAAACAAAGTTACCATAGTAACCAACACCCCCTTGCCCCCTCCCCATATAAAAAAAAAAACACACTTACCACGATTAAGTTGGAAAGGGCAAGGCCACAGCTTTTATTTAGTTTCCAATACCAAAACCAGTACACGTTTAGACCAGTGCCAGTCACAGTTGTACTGTGAGCACTCTTAGTCATTAACAACTTAAATTCCAAAAAGGGTAAGGGTCTGTCCTTACCATCAGTGCATGACAGACAGCCTACCCCCAATCTACAAACAAGGGCATAACCCATTACCAGAACTTTAACTGCTGGCAAGGTCAAAAACTGCCACGAAAGCTGTGACAGACCGACCAAACAAAAAACAGGGCAGGGGGGTGGGCAGCTCTTCACCACACCCAGAATTCCCTGGGGAATGTCCTCTTACTGAGCTCAGGGCCAGCCCCATACCCAAGGCTCCGTCCAATCCTCTCGTCCCATGTAACCTCCTGCTTAATCCAAGCTCTTGGCCAGGCCCCCATCCGTCAAGGCTCTCTTTCCCTAAAGGGGTCAAGAGGCCTTCGTGGACAGCAGATCCTTCTGCTCATCCACAATCCATTCCTCAAAGATGTCAGTGTTTTACAAAGGAGGTGAAGCAGACCTTCAAGTGGGCACATGAGGGATCTCTACAGACAGAAATGATTGATCTGCAAACAAACGTTACACTTAGCCCACGTTCACATTGGTCCGGTTTGACATGCGATTGCACCATCCCAATCACTGCGGCGCTGCACCGATTCCAAAAAGTTGTTTCTGTACTACTTTTGGCGACTTGGGGGGGGGGGGGGGGCAATTTCCGAAGATATCTGTGCAGGAACCCACACAGATGTCTGTGAAATTGCCACTGAAGTCGGACTGAAATGCCGGTTTGAAATCGTGCGAATACAGCTGAACTCGCACAATTTCAAAACGGCCTCAGTTGGAACCTGGAGTAAGAGAGCACTTTGGAGGAACTGATCCTGCTAACTTCTGGCTACAGACTGTGCCTGAGACGGATTTCCCTTGTCTAATCAAGGTAGCACTACACACCTTGACCATGTTTGGATCTACGTACAGCTGTGAGTCAGCTTTCTCCACTATGAACATTATTAAAACTAAAGCCCCGTACACACGCACAGATCGTCGTCATACAAACGTCGGCGGACGAAAGATCTGCCGATTGTACGCGTGTTAGTATGGTGCCTCCGACAGCTGTCTGCGCACAATCCGCGGACAAGTGTCTTTCTTGCAAACATGAAAATTTTTGTCTGCGGACACCAGAACGGACGATTGTTCGCCTGTCAGTACAGAAATCAGCCGACAGACCGCAGATTTGCAAGACTGGGCATGCTCAGAAAATAAAAAACACAGGGAAAGTTAACCATTACATGACATCACTTCTGCAGTCAGCTGAAGTCTGCGGACAAAATTCTTGTGCTGTCCTTGTGCTGTCTTTGCACTTTTCAACAGACACCGACATCCCGGGGAGAAAAGACGAACATTTGTATGACGACGATCTGTGCGTGTGTACGGGGCTTTAGTATCATTCTAGGCTCACCAATGAACACCTACATATGTGCATGAGAATGGCAGTAACTCAATTTAAGCCAAGATTCAAACTACTTGCAGGACAATGAAAAGGCCATTTCTGTTACTGGACAGGGAAGGTTTTTGAGTGGGAAAAAAAATTGAAATAAAACTGAGGATAATTTGTGCACTTTTTTCGAATTGACACCTTTAGTTATTTAAGTCAGAAGGTGCTATTTTCTTTTACTTGAAATATGGATGTGCTTTTTATTTTGTATTAAAGTTATTTATTTGTTTCAATGTTGTTTCTGTTAAAGATAGTTGTTTGTTTTCCATAAAAGACAAGAGCAAATGTAAAGCTATCCTAGTCCCAGCCGTCCACATGTTTAATGTTGTAACTAAAGTTAGTCATAGCACGGACTTGAGGTTCGGACCTCAGCCCAAAGAAAATGTTAGTGACCAGAAGCAGACCCCAGAATGAAGCATGAAGTGCTCTAGAATTTCCTGGTAGAGGTCTGAGCTTACTTTGGACTTGATAAAACACAGTGGACCAACCCCAGCAGATGACATGGCTCCCCACATCATCACTGACTGTGGAAACTTCACACTGGACCTCATGCAACTTGGATTCTGTTCCTCTCCAGACTCTGGGTCCTTGATTTCTAAATTAAATGCAAAGTTTTCCACAGTCCATGATGATTTGGGGAGCCATGCCATCTGCTGGTGTTGGGCCACTGTGTTTTATCAAGTCCAAAGTCAGCACAGCCCTCTAGCAGGAAATTTTAGAGTTCTTCATGCTTCCCTCTGCTGACCGGCTTTATGGAGAGGCTGATTTTATTTTCCACCAGGACTTGGCACCTGCCCACACTGCCAAAAGTACCAATACCTGGTTTAATGATCATGGTATCACTGTGCTTGGTTGACCAGCAAACTCACCTGACCTAAACCCCATAGAGAATCTGTGGGGTATTGTCAAGAGGAAGATGAGACACCAGGCCCAACAATGCAGACGAGCAGAATGCCGCTTTCAAGGCAACCTGGGCTTCCATAACACTTCAGCAGTGCCACAGGCTGATCACCTCTACGCCACGCCGCATTGATGCAGTCATTTATGCAAAATGAGCCCCAACCAACTATTGAGTGCATACTATACTGTACATGGACATACTTTTCAGTAAGCCAACATTTCGATTTCAAAAATCTTTTTTTTTTTTTTTAATTGGTCTTATGTAATATTCTAATTTTCCGAGATACTGCATTTTGGATTTTCATGAGCTAATATATCACTCTGTAAGTAACGCATCTATATAAAATATATGACTTTCCCTTTCTGAATTGAATTCCTGAAATAAATTAACACTTTGATGATATTTTAATTTTATGAGATGCACCTGTAGATCTAAGACCCAAGGCCGCCTCTGTCTACCTGGCTGCATCTATATCTACAATATTACTTTTGGGTGGACTTACCATTTATTGGTGGTAATATCCGGAAAAAACATGATGGTGGCAAAGGGAGTCTAGACTAGGGTACCATAATGGTAAGACACACGCCCTTCGTACAATGCTAAATAGGGCTCAGTATGTCTCAGAAACAATTGAGTACTGTCTGTGATACTTTTTTTCTTTTTAATTGAGCTAACAGACATTTTTTCTGGACATGCTTTCAGGGATGTGCCCCCTTCATCAAGGTCCAAGCAGTATTCCCAGCATTCTGCCTGTGTCAGATGTATTGAAATGCTTTAGTGGGTACAGAGGAAGACTTGCTCGAGGCCTCAGAAGAAAAGCATGGCTGGGAGTTGTATTTATGCCGCTTGCTTGGTACAGAAATGGGCAGTGTGCCCACTGTGAAATGAGTTCCTGTTTATAGAGGGTTATAAGTAATTAGTGTCATCCGAACTCAGTGATCGTGTGACTCCCTGCCGTATAATGGCTTCATAATCCCTGAGGTGTTAGGAAAGGGCCAGCTGGGACAGGCAGCCAATGACATTTATAAACTGTAACTGTAGAACATAATGTTGACTTTGTTTTTTCAGCCATATAACCTCTGCCTTTCTCCCGTGTCTTATATATCCATCTTGAAGGCCATCGTTCGTAATTATGAGCATTAATGAGATTTGTCATTCATAGAACCTAACCCTATATAAAAAGCTTTTACAGATGGAAAGATGTCCAAACTAAAATCAATCTGGAAGAAGACCCGGGATACAATTACTGGGGGGGCGTGACCGGAAGCCGTGCGGGACGGACGTGTCCGAGGAGAGCTCCACTATCCCCGAACTCAATCCTCTCCAATCCTCCTCCATCCCCGCTCTCTGGGGGATATAAACATCTTGGGGGGACCCACCTTGACCACCAGGACTGATATATATCTATATTTGGTCAAAAAATCGGATTTTAGAGGATCGTTTTTTTGAGGCCTACCTCACCACTGAAGCCGGGGCCTCGCCTAGAAGCCCTGCCTGCCGCGATCGCCGGCTCCTGGATCCGGTAAGACCGAAGTCCCTAGAGGCCCTCCTCCATCCTTTTGGGTGCCCCCTCAGCTCTCCATCCCATCCTGCTCCCCGCAGCAAGGCCCCATTATAACAGGCAGCATACACAGCACAGCACAATCCGCCATCTTGGCTGCAGAAAGGGACAGATTCATCTAGCAAGCAGCAAACCTCCACCAGACCCAGTAATAGCACCTAAATTTTTATTGATCCTACTGGCCACTGTCCTGCACACCCGCTAACCCCTCTCTGACCTCACTGGCAGCTCTGCGCTAATCACGCATGGCGGGGAATATGTAAAGAAGGGGCTCCCCCACCCGTCCGCCTAATATTGCAGCATTTGAGGTAACCTTAAAACTTCTCCATGGGAAAAGGAGATAGATCTTCCTCTTCAACCCGCTCTCGCTCCCCACGGGATCAAGAACAGCGTTCAGGGATCCAGGTTCCTGATATGTTTAAAAAACTGACAGGAGAAACTGCACAAGCAGCAGCACTGGCAGCACCTAACAGCATGCAGATAAAAGAGACACACACTCCACAGGCACCAAAAACCCCTTCTCCTGGTGACCTCTCACTCTGTCCACCTGTCTGTCCACCTGCTCAGATTGTGCGCACTGATATGCCTGGTCATGCTTCATCCTCACACTGTGTTTCACTACAAGACCTTAAAGCCATAGCAGACGACATTAAATCTACCCTTTCAGCTACCTTTTCAGCCGCCATTGCTGACCTTAAAAAAGAGATGCATAACATCACTGATAGACTGGAAGAGGTGGAAGAAATTACTGACAGGCAAGATGCAGATATATTGAGTGCACAGAGAGAGATATCTGATCATTCCTCCCAGATCAGAGACCTCCACAGACATCTGGAGGATCTTGAGAACAGAGGTCGTCGAAACAACATTCGCATTCGCGGTCTCCCCGAATCGATAGAACCTGCCCAACTGACTCAAACTGCCCTCACAATCTTTAATGACCTGTTGGGAAGACCACCCGATACCCCAATAGAAATAGAGAGGCTCCACAGGGCCCTAAGACCTAAAGGGAGGGACTCGGATCCTCCAAGGGACATTATTGGCTGTCTAGCGCAATTTAAATTAAAAGAGGAGATCCTCCATAACGCCAGGATAAGAGGTCGCATACTTTATCAGGGCACTGAGGTAAAGCTGTTCCAGGACCTTTCCCCAATAACCTTGCAAAAGCGCAAAGACTTACGTCCATTATTGAATATCCTGAGAGAAAGGGAAATTCCCTATAAATGGAAATTTCCGTTTTGTCTGTTTGCCGGCTCTAGGGGTCGCTTTGCCTCACTCAGACATCCTGAAGATACAGCAACCTTTTGCAACTCTCTGGGCATTCCTTTAATTGAGATTCCCGGTTGGTCACATGTGAGCAGACAACCTCCTAATATGCAAATAGAGGACATGGATGTTCATCATCAAGAGGACCCTGAACACATCAGAAGACGCCGACCTTCACCCAATCGTCCTGCCTCACCAGGGTACAGGCAAGGCCGTAACCAGGGCAGCGCTCCTTCATCTCCCGCCCATAGGAGACCTCGCATATACTGAATATACCCTCCTCTTGCTTCACCTCCTTCCACTCCGCCCCGGTACATGACATCCACACTGTTTTCTTCATCGAACGTCAGAGAGGATGTTTACTAAAGGAACGCTCTGCAGCCTTAGGAACGCTCTGCAGCAGTATCCAAGAGTACAAATGTGATGTCAGATTTTTAGCACTTTAAACCACGACTCTAATTCACATTGGACACCCGAAGAAAACCCATTCATGCGAGCCCCTTTTTTTTTTTTTTTTTTTTTTTTTTTTTTTTTACCAATTTGAAGCGGCTCACAAGGACTTGGGAGTGGCTACCCCTGGACTCTCTTGGGACCTTGGGGGGCGGGTCTACTCTCTTTTCTTCCTATGCATAATGTTTCTCAAGAACTAATGTGCTGTTTTATACTTCTCATTGATTTGCAGCGGTTCCACAAGGGTTTGTAAGTGCCTGGTTGAAGGACGAGTCAGGTTTTTGGTTCTACTTAGTTCTTTACCCAGAATCGTATACCTTTCTTTATTAGTCTAAGTTTAATATTGGTTCGGATGAGGAGCATTGGAGCATTTACTCGGGATCCACTGCCATGGGTGTCTTTAAGATCCCCGTTGTGGTTTAGTTCCGATTGATGCCACTAGATGGCAATATTTCTCAAGTTGTTTTGGTTGTATACTAATATGGTATCAAAGTTTTTAACTTTTTGTTCTTTTCATTCCCTATTTCTTATCTTCTGACCATATGTAACAGAAACTTTTACTCTTGCGTGATATGTTCCAGTGCTCCTCTCGGGACACAGGTATGTGCACTCAGTTCCTCTCTTGACCTCGACCTATGCCATAATGATGGTGCTGTCTATACTTGCCAAAGGTAATTATCCTTCCAGTTATAATGTTGTTTTTACTCCTATATTGCTATTATCCCAGGTTCAATGTTACCTCATAGACATGAACACCTAATAAGTTTTTATTTAGGTGGTCGGGTGGGGATACCATGGGTTTTTCCCACGTTTTGGTCGATCTTTGGTACCCTCCAGACACCGCACGCTTCCTACCACCTTCCCACACAGCTCACATTTGAGCTGACTAAATCCAACATTATCTATCCCCATAGCAGTTAAAAGCAGGTCTTTCTCTGCTGTTGGCCTATGATCCCCCTCCTACTTTAAGGGGGAATTGCTCTTTTCTTCTTTTTCTTCTTTCTTGCTTCCCAAACCACCGCTTCCCCTCCCCTTTTTTTTTCCCTTCGTCTTTTTCCACCCCCCTTCCCTTGTCATTTGCGATCCTCATCATCATGGCTACTTCATCTTACACACCTGCACTCAAACATCTTAAAATCATCTCACTTAACACTAAAGGACTTAATGTTCCCGAAAAAAGGTCCAAACTAATCCTCTACCTCCATTCTCTTAAAGCAGACATAGTGTTTTTACAGGAGACACATTTCAAGACTGACCGTATTCCGAAATGGCATGTCAGAGAATTTCCGTTGATGTTCCACGCGACTAACAGTCTCGCCAAAACCAAGGGGGCTTCTATTCTGATAGCGAAACACATCCCTTTTGAAATCACGGACACCCTGATTGACAAAGAGGGCAGGTACGTGTTCGTGAAGGGTTCCTTGTGGAACACTCCACTGACTTTGGCTAATATCTACGCACCCAACACAGCACAAGTTAGTTTTTTTAGAGAAATGTCCACAATCCTTACATCTTTCCAAGAGGGATGTCTCCTCCTCGGAGGAGACTTCAATCTTGCAATTAACCCCATAGTGGATACTTCAACCGGGGCCTCATCTATGCCGTACAAGGCACTTAAACAGGTCAAGAAACAACTACAAGATTTGTCCTTACACGACACTTGGCGTTTACTAAATCCGTCCGGCAGGGACTATTCATTCTTCTCCACTCCACATAACAGATATTCGAGGTTGGATTACCTCTTTATCACGCAAAAAGACATTCATCTACTCAAAAAAGCGACTATAGATCCGATGTGTATCTCAGATCATTGTGCTATCTCTGTCACACTTGCGATCCCTCAAATTAATAAACATGAAAAAATCTGGCGACTTGACCAGTCTATTATTATGCATCCCAAAAACGCGGAAATAATTAGATCTCAACTATCTGAATATTTCCTAACAAACGATACATGTGACATGATTCCCTCCACTATATGGGAGGCCCACAAGTGCGTGATCCGGGGTACACTGCTCAAAATGGGGGCACATAGGAAAAAAGCAGCACAAAAAAGCATTTCTGAGCTCTTCTCGCAAGCTAAGAAACTGGAACTCACACATAAACGATCGCATGCTGTTCAACATTTAGAGGAGCTATCTCAGGTCAGGAATAAGATCAGAGAGTTTTTTAACATCAAAGTCAGGAAGCGCTTCATACTATCACAAAAGCTATTCTACGAATTTAGCAATAAAAGCAGTAAATACTTGGCCAGGGCCTTGGCGGCAAAAAGAGCTCAGAACACCATCCACTGCATAACAGACTCCACAGGCAAAAAGAATCACTCTAATTCTGAAATTGCACAAGCTTTCACTCAATACTACACCTCTCTCTATAACCTACCACCTGAACACAAACCTCAAGCGACTGATAGTTCTAGATCTGAAATTATCAGGGACTACCTACTTCAAAACGGCTTCAAACCACTCACCAATCAACAGTCCTCCAACATTGATGGTCCACTTACGAGTGAAGAATTTAATCTGGTTCTGAAGCAAATGAAACCAGGGAAAAGCCCTGGCCCTGATGGTTTTTCTCTAGCCTATTATAGATCCTTTGCAGATATCTTGGCCGTACCCTTTCTGAAAACATTCAACAGTCTTTCCAATTCGAATTCCAGCCACTCCAGACTCCTGGAAGCACATATTTCCGTTATACCAAAAGCAGGAAAGGACCCCACACGAGTTCAAAACTACCGTCCAATTTCACTGCTCAATGTAGATCTGAAAATATTTGCCAAAATACTAGCTAACCGCCTCCTTTCTTTCATTCCGTCCCTGATTGACTCTGACCAAGTTGGCTTTGTGCCTGGCAGGGAAGCTAGGGACAACACACTTAAAGCCCTTAACATACACCACATTCTTTCTTCTTCCTCACAGACCGGTTTTCTGCTATCTCTTGATGCAGAGAAGGCATTCGATAGGCTGGCTTGGGACTACTTAGAAGCGATTCTCCAGTCAATTGGTCTGGGACCCAGATTGATGTCCCTTATACTTGCACTTTACCACAGCCCGTCAGCCAGAGTACGTGTTAACGGCTCGCTATCGAATGCCTTCTCCATCAGCAATGGAACCCGTCAGGGCTGCCCCCTGTCTCCTCTTCTATTCATACTCACACTTGAGCCCCTTCTCAATAGTATTAGAACTAATCCTGACATTTCCGGTGTACATTCCAACTCTAACCAATATAAGATTGCTGCCTATGCAGATGATGTCCTGCTGTTCCTCTCCAACCCCCTTATCTCAATCCCCAATTTACAAAAAGAATTGAAATTATTTCAATACATTTCTAACTTCAAAATAAATAGATCCAAATCGGAAGCACTTAACATATCCCTCCCTGACCCAATAGTTGAACAGTGTAAACAATCATTCCCCTACGAATGGAAAACGGATACCATCACATACTTGGGTATCGAAATCCCCACTGATCTAAATAACCTATTCAAAAAAAACTATCTTCCTATTTCTCAGGATATTTTCCAAGACCTTAAAAAGTGGAATAAGGTACACTTTTCTTGGTTCGGTCGAGCTGCAATTGTTAAAATGAATGTGCTTCCGCGTATCCTCTACCTACTACAAACAATTCCCATTCAACTGCCCTTACACTTCTTCTCCTCTTTAAAAAAGGCCATCAGATCCTTTATCTGGAATCACAAAGCCCCTCGTATTAAATTTGAGACACTCTCCAGACCCAAATCCAAAGGTGGAATGGGAATCCCAGACATCTACTTGTACTACCAAGCATCCCACCTCTTACGCATAGCAGACTGGCACTCACAGAAGCACAAAAAGGATTGGGTTGAATTGGAAGACTCTCTCTCTCTGATTCCCATTCAAAGTACCCCTTGGCTAATTTATTCCTCCTTACAGGACTCCCTAAAAAAACACCCGTTAATAGGTCCCACCATTCGTTGTTTTCATACAGCAAACGCCAAACACCAACTAGTCCGGAAACATAGCCTCCTTACCCCTTTACTAGACAACTCGCAATTCCCACCGGGTCAATCCTCACACACCCTACGTTCGGTTCCCAATGACATAGGGATTCGCATTTTCCACCTCTTACAAAATGGGAAATTTCCCAACTTTCAAGATCTCAAAAATGCTTTACTTAGTCCCGCATTGACCTGGTGGGAATACACACAACTTCATTACTTTGTCTCCGCACGCCTGAAAAAAAATCCTAAAGAGGCACCTCTTTCCAAATTTGAACAAATTTGTGCACTTCAACAACCCCAGCGACACCTGCTATCAGCTATACACTCCCTTCTATGGGATTCCTGCCCTATACAACTTGGCAAACTATGTAATGACTGGGGCATCGATTTGGACTTAACTCTGACGGACCCCCAATGGGAAAAAATATATCGTAACATCTTAAAAGGATCAATAAATGTATCCATTCAAGAAAATAATTATAAGATACTTACCAAATGGTACCGCACCCCATTCCTGCTTAACAAATATAACAAAGTTATCCCAAATGAATGTTGGAGGTGCAAACAATCTCATGCAGATTTGCTACATATCTGGTGGTCTTGTCACCTGATACAGCCATTTTGGAATACGGTCAAATCCTACATACTCAAAATTACCACCCAAGACTTACAATTACATCCAGCTCAGTTCCTATTGCACTTTCACCCTAACTCGCCTCCTAAGTACTTCAAATCCCTTCCCATGATCATGATAAATGCTGCTAAGCTTTGCATCCCCAGACTATGGGGTACCACGAAAGTCCCATCCCTACACACTTGGCTCACACAGATTAACAAAATCTCCGAAATGGAGGAGCTAATTTCTACAGTACATGACTCTCCAAACAAATATCTCAAAATATGGAAAGATTGGATCATTTTCCGATATTCCGCCGAATATGAACAGCTTATTAACTCATTTAATAATTAGTTAATCCACCTCCTCCGTATTATCAGTTATTATAGCCATGATTCTTATAGTGACCTAGACACATAAGTTGCTTCGGTCCTTACCCGCCTCCCCTCCGCCCACTTTCCTTGCCTTCCCTTCCCCTCTTCTCCATCTCATTTTTCTAGCTTTCTCCTCCCCCTTCCCTGCGGACCCAATGCGGGTCAGAGGGTCCGCTCCCCTACTTCCTCTTTGATATACTTCCTCTTTTTATGTTATTTTAGCTTGATTAAGCGAAAAAAAAGAAGTTAGCCCTTAACAGCCATATTTCATGGGCTATGTTGATTCAACATAAAACTTCGCACTCTAAAGGGCGAATCACCTCAGTTTTATCATTCCTGTATTAATACGTGTTACAGCATACGTTTTCCTTGATATCTGATTATTTCTTTTGCCTAATGTAAATTGATACTTACTCGTTTATAATGTTATTGGATCAGATAGGATTGTTATTTTTCTACATACAATGTGAAAAGTATAATTACATGTTGTTAACCTCATTACTCTTCAATAAACTTGTTGGAAAAAAAAAAAAAAAACAATTACTGATTGCTCCTTTTAGAAATGCTTGTTGCCAGGCTGATAACCACTTCCCGCCCGCCTTATGCAAAATGACGGCCGAAGGGTGGTTGTGTTATGCTGACTGGGCATCATATGACGTCCAGCAGGATAAGCCGCTCGCATGTGCGCCTGTGCCCATGAGGGCACCCAGAGCAGCAATCAATGGTGCGGTGTGTCGCTCTGACACACCACATCTCTGATCTTGGTAAAGAGCCTATGAAGTAGGCTCTTTACCATGTGATCAGCTGTGTCCAATCACAGCTGGTCATATCATAACCAGGAAGTGCCGTTTATCGGCTTTACCTCTATTCGTGCTGACAAGGCGGGAGTAGAGGAGAGCCGATCAGGGGCTCTCCTGACGGGGGTGGGGGGGGGCTGCGCTGATAATCAGCACATTGATTATTAGTTCAGACCAATCCAGGATGCCCACTAGAACCCACCAGCGATGCCAACCTGTGCCCACCAGGGATGCCAATCAGTGCCCATTAGGGGTGCCTGTCAGTGGCTCCTCATCAGTGCCATCTATCAGTGGCTATCAGTAATGCCTGTCAGTGGCTCCTCATCAGTGCCATCTATCAGTGGCCATCAGTAATGCCTGTTAGCGGCTCCTCATCGGTGCCATCTATTGGTGTCCATTAGTGCTCCATATCAGTGCCACCTATCAGTGCCCATCAGTGCTGCATATCAGTGCTCATCAGTGCAGCATATCCATGCCGCTATCAGTGCTGCATACCAGTGCCCATCAGTGATGCATATTATTGACTCATTAGTGCCCATCAGTGAAAGAGAAAACTTACTTATTTACAAAATTGTATAACAAACTTTTTTTTTTCAACATTTTCAGTCTTTTTTTTTTGTTTATCAAAAAAAAAAAAAACAATAGTGATTAAATGCCACCAAAAGAAAGCTGTATTTGTGGGAAAAAAGTGATAAAAATTAAATTTGGGTGCAGTGTTGCATGACTGCGCAATTTTCATTCAAACTGTGACAGCACTGAAAGCTGAAAATTGGCTTGGGCAGGATGGGGGTGAGAGTGCCGGTATTGAAGTGGTTAAACTGGTCTGGGAACTTCCATACATTGACATGAAACCGGTATGCAGATCATGAATTCTGACTTCACTTGCTGCATGGTTTCTTACAGCCAGTGGAAGCAGCTATCATGTTCAGAAGGAGATCTGCAATGGCGGGCACCATGTATTTTTTTTTTTTTATCACTATGGGTTTCCTTTAACGACTTCAGGTCCGGAAGGTTTATCCCCCTTCCTAACTAGGTGATTTTTTGCGATACGGCGCTGCGTTGTTTAAACTCTCAATTGTGTGGTCGTGCAACACTGTACCCAAATAAAATGTATGTCCTTTTTTTCCCCACAAATAGAGCTTTGATCACCACTGTGGCTCTTAATTATTGCACTAAAAAAAAAAAGAACTGACAATTTTGAAAAAAAAAAACAATATTTTTTACTTTCTGGAAAAAAAAAAAACAATAAGCGTATATTGATTAGTTTGCGCAAAAGTTACAGCGTCTACAAACTTTGGGATATTTTTATTTATTTTTTTACCACTAATGATGGCGATCAGCGACTTAGCGGGACAAATCGGACACTTAACTGACACTTTTTTGGGGACCAGTGACACTAATACAGTGAGAATTGTATGGAGAGAAGAATTCTGTCTATAAAATTACTGGCACCATCCCCTTAAATAAGGTAAATGCAACCAGTTATGGTAGGAGAATAAAGGGGGAAGGAATTGTAGGAAAGGGAAGAAAATATGGAGGAATAAATCTACTGATCCTGGATATGGGGATTTCAATGTGCTTAAATATAAACGGCAGAATGATTTAAAAGGAATTAATCCATGTTTATTTGAAAGTAAAAGGCTACATGTACACGGGACGTTTGTAAAAAGTCCTTTGAACGCTGAAACTTGAACGCCGGTAAAAAGCCCGTTGTGTCGTGTTTGCATGCCGCGTTTTAACGCGTTTAGATGCGTTTAGCGGCGTTTGCGCTCAGAGGCGTTTTTTGCAAAACACATCATGAGACCCTCCCAAACACCCACAATGCAACAGAAATATATGTTTTTCAGCCATTTCCATGTGAGAGAAGAGTCAGAGAAGAGTGAGCAGTGGCATAGAGAGTAGTGTGTTTGTAGAAAGCTGAATTTTTTGGGGTGTTTTCACAATGGATCCGAACATGAGCATGTGTGAGGAAATGCTCCTGATGTTGCTGTTGCTGAGGCTCCAAAGACGTAGGAAATTGCTTGAGAGGAGCAGAGTTAGCCGCCGCTACTGGACTCCTCCATTGATGGCTCAACGCACGTCTACAGGATATTTTGTTAATATCTATGTCCAGATGCGTCATTATCCCGATAAATTCTTTAATTTTACGAGGATGTCTATTGGCACGTTTGATGATCTCCTGGAAAGGCTGCGACCCCCGTCTAACTCACATGGACACTAATATGAGGAAGAGCATGTCACCAGAGGAAATCTCTTGGTGACTCTCAGGTATGTGTATATATTTCGCCCTCTCTCTCTCTCTCTCTCTCTCTCTCTCTCTCCATTCCTCGCTCTCTCCATCTCTCTCTCCCCATCCATCTACTATATACAGGTCCTTTTAAAAAAATTAGCAGATTGTGATAAAGTTCATTATTTTCTGTAATGTACTGATAAACATTAGACTTTCATATATTTTAGATTCATTACACACAACTGAAGTAGTGCAAGCCTTTTATTGTTTTAATATTGATGATTTTGGCATACAGCTCATGAAACCCAAAATTCCTATCTCAAAGAATTAGCATATCATGAAAAGGTTCTCTAAACGAGCTAATAACCTAATCATCTGAATCAACTAATTAACTCTAAACACCTGCAAAAGATTCCTGAGGCTTTTAAAAACTCCCAGCCTGGTTCATTACTCAAAACCGCAATCATGGGTAAGACTGCCGACCTGACTGCTGTCCAGAAGGCCATCATTGACACCCTCAAGCAAGAGGGTAAGACACAGAAAGAAATTTCTGAACGAATAGGCTGTTCCCAGAGTGCTGTATCAAGGCACCTCAGTGGGAAGTCTGTGGGAAGGAAAAAGTGTGGCAGAAAACGCTGCACAACGAGAAGAGGTGACCGGACCCTGAGGAAGATTGTGGAGAAGGACCGATTCCAGACATTGGGGGACCTGCGGAAGCAGTGGACTGAGTCTGGAGTAGAAACATCTAGAGCCACCGTGTACAGGCGTGTGCAGGAAATGGGCTACAGGTGCCGCATTCCCCAGGTCAAGCCACTTTTGAACCAGAAACAGCGGCAGAAGAGCCTGACCTGGGCTACAGAGAAGCAGCACTGGACTGTTGCTCAGTGGTCCAAAGTACTTTTTTCGGATGAAAGCAAATTTTGCATGTCATTCGGAAATCAAGGTGCCAGAGTCTGGAGGAAGACTGGGGAGATGGAAATGCCAAAATGCCTTAAGTCCAGTGTCAAGTACCCACAGTCAGTGATGGTCTGGGGTGCCATGTCAGCTGCTGGTGTTGGTCCAATGTGTTTTATCAAGGGCAGGGTCAATGCAGCTAGCTATCAGGAGATTTTGGAGCACTTCATGCTTCCATCTGCTGAAAAGCTTTATGGAGATGAAGATTTCATTTTTCAGCACGACCTGGCACCTGCTCACAGTGCCAAAACCACTGGTAAATGGTTTACTGACCATGGTATTACTATGCTCAATTGGCCTGCCAACTCTCCTGACCTGAACCCCATAGAGCATCTGTGGGATGTTGTGAAGAGAATGTTGAGAGACGCAAGACCCAACACTCTGGATGAGCTCAAGGCCGCTATCGAAGCATCCTGGGCCTCCATAACACCTCAGCAGTGCCACAGGCTGATTGCCTCCATGCCACGCCGCATGGAAGCAGTCATTTCTGCAGAAGGATTCCCGACCAAGTATTGAGTGCATAACTGAACAAAATTTTTTGAAGGTTGACTTTTTTTGTATTAAAAACACTTTTCTTTTATTGGTCGGGTGAAATATGCTAATTTTTTGAGATGGGAATTTTGGGTTTTCATGAGCTGTATGCCAAAATCATCAATATTAAAACAATAAAAGGCTTGCACTACTTCAGTTGTGTGTGATGAATCTAAAATATATGAAAGTCTAATGTTTATCAGTACATTACAGAAAATAATGAACTTTATCACAATATGCTAATTTTTTGAAAAGGACCTGTATATGCTGTATATGTAAATGCTGTATATGTAATATTTTTTTTTCTAATTTTAAGGTTTCTGGCCACAGGCCAATCATTCGCATCCCTACACCATTACTTTATGATGGGTGTTGCAACAGTTGCAAAAGTGGCACGTGAAACCTGCTTTGCAATGTGGGAGGAGCTACATAGAGATGTAATGCCAGTGCCAACAGAACAGATGTGGGAAGAAGTAATTGCTGAATGTTGGACCAAAACAGACTTTCCAAATTGCATCGGAGCTCTGGACGGAAAGCACGTTAGAGTTAGGAAGCCACCCAAATCTGTTTTACTATATTTTAATTATAAAAAATATTTTTCTATTGTACTCCTGGGATTGGTGGATGCTCATTCACGCTTCATATGTGTGGATGTTGGAGCCTATGGGAGTCAGGGGGATTCCAGAATTTTTCGTGAATCCGCCATGGGGCGTCGCCTATATGAAGGCCGTTTTGCGATTCCTGGATGGAGGCCTCTTCCACGTACAACAGAGCCTTGCCTTCCATTGGTCATTGTAGCTGATGAGGCGTTTGGCCTCGCTGAAAACATAATGAGGCCCTATAGTGGACAAGGACTTAGTCATACTGAAAAATGTTTTAACTATAGACTCTGTCTCATATTCTGGCACATATTCCAAATGCGCACAAGACGAGTTGTCGAGTGCGCATTTGGAATATATAATATAAAATAGCTGCGCTATGCACCACTTAGCTAAAATTCATATAACACTTAATGAATAAGTTACATAAATGAATATAAATCTATAAAAAGCAGCTACACAAAATGATCCTGAAAAAACATGAAGCATAAAAAGTATAAAATTGTAGCGCTTAAAACTATATATAGAAAAGTCCGTATGATTAAAAGGAACAGTCTTTAAGATCAATCCAAGCAATGGATAACCACGTGTGGATGGAAACTATAATCTACAGTCCATTTTCCCTTGAAAGGCCACGTGACATAGACCACCACCAAGAGAGGTATATTGAATACCCTTACCAGATCTCACCACGTATTAAGCAGTACACTGATACAGACATCAAGGCATAGGATCGATCCCAGCAGATATCCAAGGCACACTGAATTATAAACGCTGATAGCCTCTCACACTAGATATAGGTTGTGCTGCTTCACCTTTGGATCAGTCTATCTGCCAAAGACTTCACATTCCTCTCCCCTGCAAGCAAAAAAACAGGGCCGGTGCGTTCTGGAGCAGCAGCATTAAGCTATAAAAACGCCCAACGCTGCAAAAGGCCGCATACAGCGCTAGGCCACGTCAGACGTTTTTAAGCTGTAGTAGTTGGATTTGAGGTTGGAAAATAGAAGAGGGCAGAGAGAGGCTGCTAAATGCTAACGCTGCTAAATGTGGCTAACATGTGCATTAAAGAGGAAGTAAACTCTTTTTTTTCCCCCACTGCAAAGTAAATGCATAATGTGCTAGTATGACTTACCTGCAACAAAGCCCGCGTTGTTCCTGCTGCTGGTCACATCCATCTTCACCCGTCTTTCTTCTGGGTCTGCGGACTCCGGCTGTATTACTGGCCAGAGCCACGTGACCTGAGCCGCCAGTCACAGCACTGGGCTCTGAAGGAACGGCACGGGCGGCTGTTTCTTCAGAGCGCATGCGCCAATGACGTCATCGGCTGCATGAAATGTAAATATGTCCTAAACGGTGGAGGTTTAGGAGATATTTACAGCACCTATAGGTAAGCCTTATTTTAGGCTTACCTATAGGTAAAAGTCATCAAAGTGGGTTTACAACCACTTTAACACCAATACAAAACGCTTCTAAAAGCATGTTTTTACAGCTGCTTTTTCATATTGGGAATGTTTGACGTTATAAACATGCTGAGGGAGGTAACTTTGCTATGAGGAGCCTTGGCTGTTGAATAAAATAGGGTAGGGACACGGTATTGTAGGATAATTCACATACAGGTACATATGTCCACTATATGGATAAAATATGCAGACAACCCTACAAATGACTGAGTTCCGGTGTTCAGTGAATGTTATTGTTACAGGGATATTAAACCTTTATTATTCATTTTTTTTTTCAAATACCAATCCTGTTATACCTATGTGCTCTGTGCATTGGTTTTGAATAGAGCAGCCCCGATCCTCCTCCTCTGGTGTCCCTTGCCAGAGCTCCTCCCCCTTCCATGTACCCCTCTTAGCAAACCGCTGCCTAGGGGGGAGGTCCTGAAGCACAGAAGGATTTTTTATTTTAACCTCTTCAGTACTGGAAACTTTCACCCCCTTCCTGCCCAGGCCAATTTTCAGCTTTCAGCACTGTCGCACTTTGAATGACAATTGCGCCCTGTACCCATATTACATTTTTAACATGTTTTTTTTTTCCACAAATCAAACTTTCTTTTGGTGGTTTTAAATCCCTCCAGGGTTTTTTTTTTATTTTTTGCTAAAGAAAAGTTTTCTGGCAGTAAATTTTGTAAATAACTAATTTTTTCCTTCACTGATGTGCGCTGATAAGTGGCACTGATGACCATTGATAGGTGGCACTGATATGCAGCACTGATGGGCAATGATAGGCAGCACTGATGGGCACTGATTGGTGTCACTGGTGGGCACTGATTGGTGTCGCTGATTCATATCACTAATTGTCACTGCTGGGCACGGATTGGTGCCACTGATTCATATCACTGATTGTCACTGCTGGGCACTGATTGGTGCCACTGATTCATATCACTGATTGTCACTGACAGGCACTGATTGGTGTCACTGATTCATATCACTAATTATCACTGATGGGCACTGATTGGTGTCACTACTGGGCACTATTGGGGCTGCACTGATGATCAGGGCCCGGATTACCTGTACTGCCTCCCCTGTGAGGAGATGCCGCTGATCAGCCTTCCTCTCCTCACACTCTTGTCAGTGTAAGGTGAGGAGAGTGGATAAACGTCACTTCCATATGTACATGTGAATGGCTGTGATTGGACACAGCTGATCACATGGGTAAAGAGCCACATGACTGGCTCTTTACCTAGATTGGGGTTTCACCGTATCCTAGGAATACCGTGTGACCGCAATCATTGTGCTGCGCGCCCCCCACAGGCTAGGTAGAGCAGGGACACTGGGGCAACCTCATCCCAGAACTCCCTTCTAGATTGTAAGCTCTAACAAGCAGGACCCTCCGATTCCTCCTGTATTGAATTGCATTGTAACTGTACTGTCTGCCTTCATGTTGTAAAGCGCTGCGCAAACTGTTGGCTCTATATAAATCCTGTATAATAATAATAACGCCCAAGCACTAAATGCGCCTAACCTTCACAAGCATTTACAAGCGTCAAGCATTTTTTTCTGCCAAAGCTCTGCCACTCCTGGATGCATTGGCAGTGGGAGTTTTTCTTTTTTCCTACCTCTAAAAGCCTCTGCCACTAAATGCTGCTAAAAGCCATAGTGTGCATGGACACATAGGCTAACATGCTGGGAAGTTCAGAGGCAGAAAAAAAAAATACCTGAAGCCCTGATCAGCTGCAAAAATGTCCAGTGTGCATGAGGCCTTCATTTTAGACTTTCACATGACCACAATCTCTGCCTGGTCCCCGGATTCAGTGAGCATGTGCATGGCCTAAGGTACCCCCACATGCAAAGATGTTGGCCAGATTTTAGGGTAGTAGGAGTATTGTAGGGCCAAATTTCGTGCCACAATAAAGGAAGTGGTAGTAGTAACAGCTAGGTAATTGTAAGATGCAAGCATCAATTACTGGAGATTCTGCCTTGGCTGAATGCTGAGATGGATTCAGGGAGAATATTGCCCTAGACAAGGTAGCAATAGTCTTAGAACAGATGCCTCATTTGCACTCTCGGTAATTTCATGCCGTGCCCCAAAGTGTTGTCACCATTTCTTCAAGCCAAGCCCAAACACTTTAGCAGTGCAGGCAATTTTCCTAGTATACACTATAGGATTATAAAAGACCTGGGACACCTTTGGGTGCCCCAAGGAAAGTAGTAATGCTGTGCATATAGCTCCCAGTGGTGAACAGTTGGTGTGACCAAAATGCTACAAAATTGCCCCCGTGATGCTGAACCTGCCCCCACACAGTCTGCAGCTCCCGGAAGGCAACCGATCTGTGTGTGACTATCTTGGTTACTTGGGAAGCCACAGCCCAATCTGAATAATGTGTCCGGGATTCAGGCAGACTGAAACCCAGACACATGTTTCAAAACCTGGACTGTGGCTTCCCAAGTAACCAATATAGTCACAATGTGTTGCCTTCCAGGAGCTGTGGACTGTCTGGGGGCAGGTTCAGCATCACGGGGGCAATTTTTTGGCGTTTTGGTCACACCAACTGTTCACCACTAGGAGCTATATGCATGGCATTACTACTTTCCTTGGGGCACCCAGGCGAATCCAGGACAGGTGGCAACCCTACTGCCCCATCAAACACCAACTGCCTACAAATGCATACAAATTCCTCCTTTATAATAGGATGGGTACGGGTACAGTTTTGACCTATTGCATTATCTCCCAGTTTACTGCAGGAGCATGACCATTGTAGCTGGGCCCCCTGGACATCCATCAGGCTTTAGTCTTCTGCTTAGGTTGCCTTGTTCCAGCCCTGGCTGGATGGGATAACTACCTGTTATTTATAAGTGCAGGATGTTCTCACAGTGCAGGCATAATATTGTGAGAGCTTTCAGCAATCTGCAAGAACAAGGACAGCAGTCACCCAATACGCTCCAGATCAGAGGCCCTGAATAGTTCAGCTGGCCAGCTCCCATCCAGTGCCAAGGCACAGCAGCCATACAGCAAACGTCAGCTGCGAGCTAGTAAAATACCTGATACATTTGTTCCCACACCCGATCCAGCTACTAGTCCTCTGCAATCTGAACCAGCTATACTACAATTCACACAATACCAGATATCTCATGCACAGCATTTGGCAGTGTTATCCAGACTGGTCTTCCAGAAATCTTTATGGATAGTATAGGGGAAATAATTAGAGGGGTTTCTTCAGGAAATGTACACAAAAAGCTTCCACAACAAACAAAAAAAGTAATTTTTATATATCATGAAAAATTCCTAAATACTAAAAAATAGAATTTTTTGAAGGGCCTTTTTGATATTTGGCATAATTAAATTTGCCATTGCAAATGTTTTTTTTTTTTTTTTTTTTTTAATACTCACAAAAATGCAACATTTCTTTTCCTTGCAGCCATTAGCAAAGGGAACTCCTGGACTTTCTATGCTCTTGCTTTTTCTAAGTGGTTTACTGTTTTTGCCAGCATCAAACTGCAGACATTTAATTTGCTATACTGGGACTGCTGCATGCTACAGACCAACAGGGAAGGGTATATAGTAAGTATTGCTAATCTATTTTGTAGTGCATACCGCTTGTGACGGTACTCACCGTCACTGGGAGTGAAAGACAGATACCTAATGGACACTGAAAAAATCGTTTGCATAACTTCAAATGGGAGAGTAATATTTATCAACAATATCTCTCAATAAATATGAAGATTTAATCCCACTTTACACTGTTAGACCTATAGCCTGTTGCATGAAGTCTGTGACTCCTAAATAATTATAGCAATGCTTAGATGCGTATTCCATTTACAGTACTTCAATGTAGGAGACGGACAGACAGTCACTGGCAGTCTTTTCCTATTGTCTGTCTATTGAGGTGTGATGTGGATTGTGTTAAGTCTGTCTGTTCCATTGTTAAATGTTAATGACCTCACATTGTTTCTGTTCAGATGACAGGATAATTAGTTCAGGTTAATTCTATTTCTGTATACAATTTCATTTGCATATGATAATGTAATCAGGCAACCCCTGACCTGTGTGTGGTAATCTGATCAGGAGGGAGAGGTCCATGCTGTATATAAATTCTGTGTGACTGATCAATAAAGAGAACATTCCAGAACAAGCTAAGTTGCCAGCTAGCTTTGTATGGGGCGGCAGGGAAAATCTGATATCTATGTTCACGACTGGGAGGAAGCTGTATACTGACGGAAGTCCACAAATACAGTGTGGGTTGCGGTTCCGTTACATCGCTGATATTGGATTTTTTTTTTTTTTGCTTGAAGTAGTCACATTTTATGATGCAAACCCTAACTGGAAGTAGTTAGCTAAAGCACAATACATGACTGCCTGTGTATAAGTGAACTTGTAGGTGATGCATTGTAATTTTGCTTTAAAATATTGCAAAATCCAGCTGGTAATGTTTTCCTTGTCTATATTTCTTTTGTGAATTTTAATTTTTATAAAATATTTGTTGCAATAACAATGACTAATTTGTGCAGATTTGGGGCTTCATTTGTAAAATGTAAAGAAACATCCAACCTTCATATTTACTAATTAACACTGGACAGGAAAATAGAAATCACTGTTGAGTACCAGTTACTGCTGGCCAACCTGTCAACTAGTTAAGAACATCACTACATAAAAAGGCTGGCTGTCATTACCCCATAGAAGCTGATATATAAAGTGAGTGGATACCACTGTCTGCTCTATGTCATACTCTGCACTAAATACCGTGGACCATCCATTCATAAAATGCGAACCATAGTATGCAGCCCGCGGCATCCAATGGAGTTCTCTCTACTTAAAACTTAGAGAACTTTGTGATTGGAGGAGAACTGATCAGGTGACTTTTACAGATCACAGGATAGGGGTTTCCTTCTGCCTTCTTGTTTTTTCAATTCATTACTATTGTGCTCTGACAATTCTGGACTCCTAAAGCCAATGGTATGCAATGCAAATTTGTAAAGAACATAGCTGTGCTGTAATAAATGTGCCAAGCTTGGCTTTTTTTTATTAACCACTTTACCACCGGAGGATTTTCCTGCTAAAAGACCAGGGTTTTTTTTGCGATTTTTTACTGCGTGACTTTAACGGACAATTGCGCGGTCGTGCGACACTGTACCCAAACGAATTTCACGTCCTTTTTTTTCCCACAAACAGAGCTTTCTTTTGGTGGTATTTGATCACCTGTGCGATTTTTTGATCACGCGCTATAAACAAAAAAAGAGCGTAATTTTTGCAAAAACAACAATATTTTTCACTTTTTTTTATATGAAATTCCCCCAAAAAAAATGTAAAAATCAAAATTTTTTAAAATTTTCGGCCAATTTGTTTTACGCTACCTATGTTTGGTAAAAAAAATCGCAAAAAGCGTATTTTGATTGGTTTGCGCAAAAGTTATCGCGTTTACTAACAAAGGGAAAGATTTTTGTCATTTTTGGTGTTTTTTTTAACGAGTAATGGCGGCGATCTGCGATTTTTTTTGCGGTACTGCGACATTGTGGCGGACAGATCGGACCCTTGACTGACATTTTTGACACTTTTGGGGGTACCAGTGACATTACTGCAGTAATCAGTGCTATATATATATGCACTGTTACTGCAAAAATGACACTGGCAGGGAAGGGGTTAACAGTATTGGACAGGGAGGGGTTAAGTGTGTCCTAGGGGCGTGATTCTAACTGTGCAGGGACAGGTCTACTAGTGTAAAAACAAAGATCAACAGTTCTACATAGTAGAACTGTCTGATCTTCACTTTTACACAGGGAGAACTGACAGGTGGCTTGTTTACATTGCATTATGCAATGGTGTGCAGTCATGTTGAACAGGAAGGGGCCATCCCCAAACTTTCCACAAAGTTGGGAGAATGAAATTGTCCAAAATGTCTTGGTATGCTGATGCCTTAAGAGTTCCCTTCACTTGAACTAAGGGGCCAAGCCCAACCCCTGAAAAACAACCCCACACTATAATACGCCCTCCACCAAATGATTTGAGCTAGTGCTTAAAGAAGGGTCCATAAAGACATGGATGAGCGAGTTTGGGGTGGAGGAACTCGACTGGCCTGCAAAGGGTCCTGACCTAACCCGATAGAACACCTTTGGGATGAATTAGAGAAGAAACTGTGAGCCAGGCCTACTCTCCAACATCAGTGCCTGACCTCACAAATGCGCTTTTGGAAGAATGGTCAAACATTCCCATAGACACACTCCTAAACCTTGTGGACAGCCTTCCCAGAAGAGTTGAAGCTAATGTAGCTGCAAAGGGTGGGCCAACTCAATATTGAACCCTGCAAACTAAGACTGGGATGCCATTTAGGTTCAATGTGCGTGTAAAGGCAGGCGTCCCAACACTTTTGGTAATATAGTGTATCACCATCACTGACATGTGTGAACCCAGGAAGGTTTCTGACAGCAATAATATTCTTTCCTGGCTAGCTGAAGGGAGAGGAGTGGTCACACACAGTTACCCATGATATAGTTAGAGGTATAAGTAACCCAGAAACTAGACACTTTGGCAGATCTCTCAACCTTTTTAACATGGAGGGCCCATTGAAATACAGTAAAACCTTGGATTGCGAGCATAATTCGTTCCAGAAACATGCTTGTAATCCAAAGCGCTCTTATATCAAAGCGAATTTCCCCATAAGAAATAATGGAAACTCCGATGATTCGTTCCACAACCATTTATTCATAAATCCTTCAGTTTATAGTCCATATAAAAAGATTATAGCATTGCGATAGGTTGTGTAACCATAAAATGTCCATCCACAAATAGCCGCTTCCACAAGGGGATTGGAAGCAAAATCCAGCAGGAGCTACAGAGTATCAAAGAGAAGAGAGGCGCCTCTAAGTGTAGCAATATGGTTCCATTTAATGAAGGTTCAACATTTAGCAACTCACATGGTTGATGAATAAAACAGGCACATCTAAGTATGCAGGCCTCCGGGTTAAAGCTGTCCACATAGACCATCTTCTGCACCGCCGGCTGCTAGTCTGTAATCCTGACCGGGAAGACCACCCTGCAGTAAAGCGGTCTGAAAGCGAGGGACAGCATGGAAAGGATGGCGTAGATGGTGGTGCGGAGGATGATCCTATGTGGACAGCTTTACCCCGGATGCCTGCATCCTTAGATGTGCCTGTTCCAATCATCAACCATGTGAGTTGCTAAATGTTGTACCTTCATTAAATTTAACCATATTGCTACACATAGAGGCTCCTCTCTTTTTTAAATACTCAGCTGTGACTTGAGGCTACTTGTATATCAAGACATCGCTTGTATATCAAGTCAAAATTTATTTGAAAATTTTGCTTGTCTTGCAAAGCGCTCTTAAACCAAGTTACTCTCAAACCAAGGTTTTACTGTACCTTTTTTGGGGCTCGGGGAACCCTTATCAATGTACTATGAGCTGTGGATATAGTAATTATCAGTATGATGGTCAATGAGAAGGATACTCCTTAAGTTTTTGGCCATTGGGAGGAATCCTCCCAGTTACAGATAATCAAAAAGACCATTGTGGTTATTTGTTACTCATCTGAGAGGCAGAAGTTGCTCATTGCTCAAGGAACCCCTAGCAACCTCTGGAGGAACCCTACTTGAGAAAGAATCACTCTATGTAAAACAATTTTTTAAATTTATTTTTTTTGATGGAGTGAATCGGGGTTACAACCTCTGTTGGGTTTCTGTAGGATTTGCTGGGATCATTTCCACTTCCTGCCCCAGCGCAACATTGTCACCCAGAGATGTATCTCTGGAGGAGCAGCTTTGACAGTCTAGAATAGGAAGTGTGTTAGGAGTCTTTCAATGGTATGTTTAATAGACCATAAGGGAGCAAGTAAGAGACGTTTATTGATGGGGTTTACATACACTTTAAGCTCAGAATGGCTGAGAGGTTGGAAAAGATGCGTGCTTTGCAAAATACCCCCCTAAGCAGTACTTTCTACCCACTATTACAGCCATTCTCAACCAGGGTTCCTCCAGCGATTGTTAGGGGATCGATGAGCTGTGGCTGGTGGCTCTCCCATTTGGTGGTAATTGCAGACATCCAGGGCCAACATCTCTTTGCAGAACCTCTTGTAAGACACCAGTGGGCTGTATTAACTGTCTGTAAGGATTATGTTCTGATCACCACTGTAGGAGGGCTTTCTTTTCCACTGGCCAGGAACGTAAGGGGTAAATTACTCACCAATGTGCAATGAATTGGTTTTTATCAGGGGTCCCTTGAGACCAAAACATTATTTAGATTTTAGATTTTGAAAGGCTGCACTATATTCCACTGTTATTCGGGTTATTGGTTAGAGAAGAGCATGGTGTAAGAATGTATTCTGTGAAAGAGAAGATATTGGGGGTATTTACTAAAGCTAGAGAGTGCAAAATCTGGTGCATCTCTGCATATAAACCAATTAGCTTCCAGGTTTTATTGTTAAAGCCTAATTGAACAAGCTGAAGTTAGGAGCTGATTGGCTACCATATACAGCTGCACCAGATTCTGAGTCCACCACTTTTAGTAAATCTCCCCCATTGTGACACTGAGGTTGATTTACTAAAAGCAAACATACTGTGCACTTGCTCTAGATCCGAGGGGAAGCTCTGTTGATTTCTATCATCCAATCATGTAACAGCAAAAATGCTGTTTTTATTTTCCTTGCATGTGATTGGGTATTCTTTGCAAAGTGAAGCTTTTCCTAATTTACTAAGCTCTGGAACAAGTGTCCTTGCATTGCACAGTATATTTGCCTTTAGTAAATCAACGCCAATGTCTGCAGATGACCTACGTCCTGTTAAGATTTCAAGGACAGCAAGCGTGCATTGAACTTCCCTTCGAATTAACACTCTCCCAGCGCTGTAAACCACATTGTTAGCTCACGGTCTGGCAGGAATGTATTTACTTAGAATGAGCCCTCCTGCTTGTCCTTGAGAACACAATGTGGAGAACAAAAAGCTGGTTCACTTGTGTCTCTAGGAAAGGCCTGCCACTTCTATTAGAACTGAACTCTGTGCACTACAAATTTCATAAAATTATATGCAATAGCCTCAGAGGATATAAATCCACTTTGTGTGCATTAAATAGCTTTGCAAACCCATATATTACCTTGTAAAAGTGACAGTTTCATCATCACTGGGCTGTACATAGTCTGTGCAGAGAGTAGAGCTGTGGGAGGGGCCTATTTGGCTCCACACACTACAGATTGCCTGCAGAAAACTACAGGAGGGGCGGTGACGAGACCAATCACCCTACACAAGGACAGAGAACAGCAGTGAGAGGTCTTTATTACAGGGAGCTCCTGCAGAGAGGCCATTTCCCACTGGATTACTGAAGAGATGTGCAGAAGAATACACGCCTCTGGAATTAGACAATATTTGCCCATCCCAGAGTTCAGCTTTTTAAAGTGGACCTGAACTCAAACAATGAAGATTAGCTATAATATATAAAATATCCAGAAATGTTATTTGTGCCTAAGTAGTATCCTGAAAATGTTTCTTTTGTTTTGAATTCCTTATGAAAAATAGCAATGCACTTCTTGGTATGTGAGGTGCCTGGGCACTCCAATGCCTACAACCTAATAGCTGTATATCTGAGAGGCACTGCTGCCTATGACTGCTGGTCTCATGAGATTTGGTGATGTCGCTGCTGTGCTGCTTCCTGTTCTCTTTGCTGGAGAGGAAGCTGGACCTGCGAACCTGCAGTGCAAGAATCTCCCTGCTTCTCCGTTCTTCATTTTTTGGCACTATTTTCTTCCACCTTTCCTGATGCTTACCAATACCCCACCAGTCATCTGGGGGCAGCCCTGACATGATGAAAGAAACTCTGTCCCTACCAAAATTGCTGCTATCACTGATTTGTAGCACGATTTACTGCTCGACAATCGCGGCAAAATCGTGGCACGATTAGGGTACTGTTAGATGTAAAGGCATTACAAACGCATACCTCGTTTTGCAGCCATTTGAAGGCATGAGGCCGAATTTCAGCGATTCTGCCCACAATCATGTGTGAATGCAGCTTGAAACTCCCAATGCTTTCCTGTCCCTGAGAGCTGCAGAAGTGCCTGTATGTGGCCACAGTTGTGAAAACACCAATGCACAGGGTTTTTTTTGGGAAATGCATGGTACATATGTGTGGGTGCACACCCTTGCACAGAAACATTGCCGTGTATAGGCGGTTGTACACACCACTTGTTCCTCCCTGGGTGCAGAAGAGAGGCGGGAGCCTTACGCTAGCGGACTTTTCAACCGATAATGTCCATGTCCATGGTCATGAGTCTTTAAACTGAGGGTTCACTTTGACTTTAAAGGGTCCTGTGAAGTTGACTGATCCACCAAACAGGAATGGATGCTGCTCAGTCTGTATTAGAGAAGAACGCACATAATGAAAACATGCTCTAGTCCGGGATGTCGATGGCCTCTAGACCCAGAAATGAGGAGCCCTGTCTCAACTTCTTCTATTTTTCCCTTCTTGTTTCCTTTTTCTTTTCTCTTCTACTTTTTATAAACCCTAAGGGCCATTGCCAAGCCTTCCTGGGATTTGGATGCTCTGGCTAAGCTACTTGGAGGACTCATTGCATTGATTCCACGCTATTAGTTTGCCTGACATGTCAGTATTATAAGCAATATCCGGTTACAGAACTGTTTAACAACTTTATTGGTTTTCATTCAAGACCTGTGTGCATTCTATGTTGGTTCGCTAATGGAACTCTGCATGAACTCCAGTGATTGTTACTCTTTTCTATTTTTGTATTGTAAAATATAAACTTTCAATAACAATTGTCAATTATATAAAAAAAAAAAAAAAAAAAAAAGAAAAAAGAGAACACACTCTAAAAATATTCTGCATTCTTTGTTTTATTTCACCTTCCAAAATCACTTAACGTACTTACATATTTTTATTACGGCGCTATTATTACTCCTATTATTTCACCTACCCATCAGATAGTCTAGAAAATATCAACAACAAAAACCATCAATCCAAGCTCATGTCTTCTGCAGAATACCAAGCCAAGTATCAGAGTGACAGTGCAATACAATCTGCGGATCTGAAGTAATGAGAACATTTAAGTGTGTATGGGAGTTGTATGTGTGTCTGTTATAAAATGACTGAAGAATACGGATGGCGAATTCCAAGATCAAATCCTTCCTGACAGCAGCACCTACAGAGGAAATAAGAAGAGGTGCATGAATTTCTTTTGCTAAATTAAAAGTCAAGGAACTTATAGAGAAGCTGGATGAATTAACAATAATAACAATAGTAGCAGGAGGTCCTCTACATACGAATGAGTTCTGTTCTGAGAGCATGTTCATAAGTCCAAAAAAGTTAGCCTACGTACCCAACCAACACAATTGGCCCAATAAATTAGTGGTATAGGATTATAACCAGTGGGGGGATTCAGCCGGTTCGCACCGGTTCCATAGAACCGGTTGCTAACTTTCTGCAAGTTCGCAGAACCGGCTGATCCCTCTGCGTGTCTAAGGACCTTTGAATGCCCCGTGCAGCCGCAGACGTGGCGGCCGGGGAGCATTGAAAGGGGGGCATGCTGGTCACTGTGCATTGAAAGGGGGGCACGCTGGTCACTGTGCATTGAAAGGGGGGCACGCTGGTCACTGTGCATTTAAAGGGGGCACGCTGGTCACTGTGCATTGAAAGGGGGCACGCTGGTCATTCTGCATTAAAAGGGGGCACGCTGGTCATTCTGCTGGGAAAGTCGGAACTGGTTACTAAAATTTTCGAATACCACCACTGATTATAACACATTTCACACAAATAGCACATGGAAAAAAAGGTTGAAATATAGATATAGTACTGTATACAGCAAAGAACACAGAACCACAACCAGCAGAGATGTGGCCTAACTCAAATGATTGGACATGCAAATGTATGTTTGTATCCTTGAAAGTTCATATGTAGGGGACTAACTGTAACAGTTGTACGTATACATGAAGGGACAATGAGCAATATACGTTTTTAAATGCTATGTATATGGGTATGGTATGCATTGTATGGCTGCATTAAGAGTTGGTTGTTTAAGAGGGTAGATGGGGATATATTCCCAAAAAACCTTGTTGAGTTAAATAAGGATTACATTTTTTAATTTTTTCTAAAAATCTTTTTTGTATATGTAATAAAGGACAATTCTATAATTTTAATACAGTAATACCTTGGTTTGCGAGTAACGCTGTATACGAGCGTTTTTCAAGATGAGAACTTTTTTTTTTTTAATTTTGACTTGATATGGGAGCGCTGTCTTGATATACAAGTAGAAGTAGTTTTAATGTAAAAAAAAAAAAAAAAAGAATTACACTCACAATGTTAAGGAGTCTGGTGCTCATTCATGTAGAGCTGCTGGTGTACAGTATACAGTGCTATATGTGGCCAGAGATCTGGGGACTGGTGGCTCCCAGCGCTTCCTGGAGAACTTGGAGACACTTCCAGCTTGGTTGGGGTGGGCATAACGCATATTCGGAACACCCTGAAGTGTCAACAGTTCCTGAGTGTCTCCAAGTTCTCCAGGAAGTGCTTGGAGCCACCAGTGCCCCCCTGACCTCTGGCCACATACAGTACTGTATACTGTACACCAGTGGCTTTACTGTACATAAACACCAGCAGCTTTACATGGATTAACACCAAACTCCTTAACATTGTGAGTGTAATTCTTTTATTTTACATTAAAACGGTAATCCTTTTTATATATTTTTTTCACCACAGAGGTACGTACGTATAGTCCTGTACATTATTCCTACCATTGAAATGAGCTACATACTGTATTTCGAAGTGCAGGTTAATTTGTTTTATTTTTATAATACACTTTATACTATATTTTATATTGCCGTAATAATTTTTATATGAATAAATGGTTGTGGAACGTATCATCTCAGTCTCCATTATTTCTTATAGGGGAAATTTGCTTTGATACGCGAGTGCTTTGCATTGCAAACAAGTTTCTGGAACAAAGTATGTTCGCAATCCAAGATATTACTGTATATGGTCTCTGAGTCCTATATCTAATTGATAATTGTATTTTGGATATGATCAATTACGGATGTGGTGCTCTGGTCACCCCCTCTTACCATAAAATGTATATTTTATCACCTTATTGTCTGGTGTAATTTTTAAACAATATCTGAAGATATTTCTCTTGCAGTCAGTAGGGTTTCTGACTTACTAGCCATTATAACATATCACTGAGTGATGATGTGTAGAAGGTGCTTTCCCAATACTGAGTAACCCCCCCCCCCCCCCCACCCAGACCCGTGTATGGCTCACACCCAATACATGCAGCAGACTCAGTCCCACCACTCTCCTTATCTCATGTTTTATGGCCATCGTAGACGGCTCACATTAATTCCCCTATTACTGTGTTGGACCCAAGAAGAAGGCTGTGTTCCTGGACCCAATAAAACTTGCCTGTAAACGTGACAGTTATGGCACTTTATAGCACGACCCAGCTGAGCTCTACTGACAGCTGTCTAGCTTTACAGGGGCAGACGATGCCAAGCTTCCACTGACTACAATCCTGTATCCGGCCATGCTGCCAGCTGTCACAGGGAAAGATATCCCTCCAAGAACCACAAGATGTATTTTACATTTAAAGACCCAGCGTAAGCAGGCAGACGTGTTCTCAGGGATCCTTGAAATGTGATCCCTGGCTTCTGGGCGAGTTATTTTTACCAGTCAGGGTTCCTTAAACACATTGATGGCTACGGAGCCCAAATAATACACGTAATTATAATAAATCTGTCTTGTGTTCACATCCCTAGTGGGAAGCACTACATGGAAAGTGAACATTCATGCATCCTACAATGTAGGGAACAGATCAGAGATACACAGGCGCTGTACAACATCTTCAGGACACCTCCTTACATGAATCCTTCCAGCTATAATTATATTGGAGATGTCTTGTGTTCATATTTTAGCAGGAAGTTCTACATAGAAAATAAAGTATAACTAAAGGCAAAACCTTTTTTTTAAGTTTTGGATTGAGTGGAGATGGATTAGAAGATCTGTCAGGTTTTCATAGCTGCTTTTGCCCCTGTTAGAGAGATTTACCGTCGCTATTTGTCCTCTACCATTATCGCCAAGAGTGAAGGAAAATCACACATTTTGGGGGGTCCCCATAACAGGAAATAAGAGAAAATCTTCCACTAGGGACACTAGTTCTGGTGACCCTGGAGACAAAACATGGATTCTCTCACTTTGGGGGGATTTCATCTTTCTTCCTGTTTGGCTATGGGCATGAATTGAATGGAAATCTACCCAATAGGTATAAAGATGGCAAAAAAAAACCTACATGGGTTATAACCATCGCTTGTTCTATCCAAAATGGAAAAAAAAAAAAAAAGAAGTTTTGCCTTTAGTTCTAGTTTAACAATGGTGCCATATTACAATGTAAGGACAGATCAGAGGTATACGGCTCCTGCAGAGCACCCTCAGGACAACTCCCTGCCTGGATCCTTCCAGTTAGAATTATTAGGGTCTGTTTCTGTGAGATTGGGCTTGTGTTGATGGCATCAGTTTAACATCAGTTTGAGATAATAAAAAATTCACAGACAGATGCATTTTATCTGTAGATGATCTTCTTCTGTCATGCATTTGACTTGTTTCAAGCAGGTTTTGCAATCCTATAGACTTGTATGGGCCTGCAAACCCCATCTGACCTGAACAAAAGCCCATCAACACAGACCAATATGAAGCTATCTAGTGTTTAGATTCCTAGAAGGAACCTCTACCTGAAAACTGAACATTGGCACCATATCGCACCATATCACAGTGAAAGGACAAATTAGAGATGTACAGCCCCCATAAAGCACCCAAAGGACACCTACCTCCTGCCAGCCTCCATCCAGTCATTTACTGGGGCACTGCAGAAGAAAACAGAAATCATTATTCACATGATTACAAGCTTTGTTACGATAACTCCAATGGCCACAGGCCTAAGTCATATTCCTCCCCAACATTGTGAAGGGCCATTCCCATCTTGACCTGTCTCTTCCTGGTTATAGTACTGTTAAAGGGTTAGCTCACCCTTATAAAAAAACAATATTCTATGCAGTCCACAAATACCATAAATCTAAACTCATCTAATCCAACAATCTAAAAGTATGCATTTGTGCTCCTCCCATAGCTGTAGACCATTTGTGCATGGATTGAAGTCTTCCTCAAACACTTCTGATAGTTTTACAGCTCCCCTATGTCCTCTTCTCTAGGAAGACCATCTGTTAAGATGGGAGCCCCCTAGCAGTAAAAAAGTGAGTGCTGTCCTTCTTCTAAACCCCACACATGCGCATCATGCTCTCTGCTGAGCAGATGAGCTCAGCGGCTGTGAAGGTAGGAAGAGGGTTGCAGCTGCTGGGGTCATCTGCAGCAATAAGAGATAGTGCTGCGCATGTGCAGGGCTCAGAAGGACGGTGCTCACTCTTGTACCACTAGGGGGCACTCATCTTAATATCTGGTCCTTCCTGGAAAAGAGGACAGGACGGAGCTGTGAAAACTATAAGAAAGAATTAATTAGCCTACAGGTATGGAAGGAGCGTAAATGCATAATTTTAAAATCAGATTAGTTTAGTGTTATGGAATGATGTTCATGGACTGTATAGGTGAACTAACCATTTAAAGTGCATTCTCACCCATACAGACTACTTTCGGAGATGAAGCATCATTTAAATAAGTATTTCAACCCCAAAACTAAAATGTAATATATTGCAGTTTACCAATCATTGGATGTGATGGCTACATTAGTTTACTTTTTTCAAGCTTTTTTTTTTACTTTCACCTGGTGATTCTGCCAATAATCCTGTCTTAGAATGACAGTGCTAACTTACTGCACTCTACAAGTTTGCCCCTTGCTTCAATTTGTTACTGTTTGCTTGATTTCCTGACTGCAGGGCTAATTCACAACCCCAGTGCTAATCCACAACCCCAGAGCTAAGCATAGGCCACCCACTGTTTCCTTAAAAGGGGAAAGTGACCACCAAACTGTTCCTATTGGACAGGTGATTGATGGATCATCACAGCTTAGCTTTCCGGGTTGGAGAGTTGCCCCCTAAGTTGCATCATTTGCATTTATGGACAAATGTGTGATAATTAAAAGGAAAACAGGAGTATAGGCGCTACAACCTTCCCACATAAAAGCTAAGCCTGGTGCTCGGACCTTGAGGCTGCTGAACCTTCCAACATACCAGTAAAATAGGCTACGCAGTTCGAACGTTAGTCCTTAGTCATGGCCATGAGCCATGACTAAGGACCAACATCCGAAACACGTAGGCTGTGTTAAAGCTTAGCTTTGTACATGTTTACCTAATAAATACTATTTTGGATGGAGTGCCGACCATCCCATTCCTTACTTGGAAATGTGTGAAAATTCAATGTATTAAGAACAGACACGTGCCCACCACTTGACAACAAAGCAGCCAATAACATTTTGCTTTTTTATGTCTCAAGAGAAATATCAGCAAACGAATTGGAGGATCGTATTGTTTCCTTCCACCAAGAACTGTTCTCATTTCAGAAAGACTGTGAGGTTCATTGTATTAAAAATGGAATTTCTTTCTTTCACATATTAGTCCGGACTTGTATAAGGGGTATTATCAAAGTGTAATTCTTAGCCAAAACCAGGCAGGTTGACATCCTGTGAAATGGGCACACTTCCAAAGAAGTAGTAGCTAGTTTACTGGAAGTACGTGATATTACTTGAAGATGATCTTTGGTTTAGTCCATTCCAATGGTTTTGATAGTCTTATGGTATAAGGATGGGTTGATGTGAATATTTAGGAGACGTGCCTGTATACAGATTATATATCCAAAACTTACCTCGGACTTCCAGTCTGCATTCAGTCTCTGCTGCTCCAAGTTCATTTACAGCTTTGCAGGTGTAGACACCTCCATCGAAGGGGCTAGGCTTTCTCAATTCTAGGGTCAGTACTCCCTGCTTACTGAAAGACCTGTAACGAGCCTCTCCAGACAGGTCCATCTTGTTCTTGTACCAAGTAATCTTGGGCTGTAGAAATTCAAGAGATGGTAGAAAAAGTCAGGAAGTGTGAGAATTATTTTACATATCTTAAAAATGATTAAATAAACAAGGGTGGATAAAAAAATCAATGATTTTTAAAAACAATAAATAAAAAAATCCGATTTTTTTTTTAGATTTTTATCAAATTTATTTTCATAAAATGCTTTTGAAGTAAAAAAATATCTAAAGATAATCTATTTAAGGTAAATTCATAATTTAGTTTATTCAACATGAAATGGAGCTTAGTTACGTAGCATAAGGCTGTATATTCTGCAATATTTACATTTTTGGTAAAAAGTGGCTTGGTCAGCTATGAATCTTCTTCAACATTACAAAACAATTTTAGTATCTTCTACTACAGCCTTTCTCAACCTTTTTCAACACAGAGGGACCCTTAAAATAACTTTCCTGTCTCAGAGAACCCCTGCTAAAAATGACTACATCTACAACTCATGATACATTAGTGTGATGGTCAGTGGGAAGAATGCTCCTTATACTTGTGGTCATTGGGAAAACTTATCCCCTTACAGATAGCTAAAAAAGATCAATGGTGCCAGTGGAAACTTATCTGAGAAGCAGAAATTGGTTATTGATCAAGAAACCCCTAGCAACCTCTGGAGGAACCCTAGGGTTCCATGGAACTCTACCTGAAAAACCCTGTTCTTAGTACCTGAAAGACTTGCAAAAATGTACTCGGGCACCTCATCCTCCTGTTTCCGGGGTTGTGGTCAGGTGGTGGACCTGTCCTAAAGTCAGACGCTTCTGGATGCAGGTCCATTCATTAATTTATTGTGCAACTATAGTTAATATCATTGAAGATGCCAAGATAGCATTGTTAAATAAACTGAAGCTGAACATATCTGACTTATTCTATCTTTTTGGTGGCCAAAATTGCAATAGCCACTGCCTGGAAAAGTTCAATGGTGGATCTCACCTTGTTGAAACGTAAGCTGACCTGGAATTTGCTTCACAAAAAGATGTGTGTGTCTTAAGGGATAAACAATTACCATTTGAAAAAAAAAAAAAGGGAAACCCTGGCACCCTTATTTACAGATACCGGATACCTAGAGGTGATCTCCTTGACAAGATGACGTTGGACCCCTGGATCCCTGGACAGACATTTCCTGTTCCCCTTCCTCCCCTTCTCTTCTTTTCCTGTTTTTGTTCTTTTGAGACTTTCTTTCCAAATTGCTCTCGATAATGATGTCAGGCCCTATATCCCAACTTCTAGTCCTATCGGTTGTTTATCATATATGTTGCATCACAGTGCAGCATCTGCTATATCTTAGAATTTACATTGTTAATATCTTTGATGGGAACACTCTGGGTTTGTACCCCTGGGTTAGCCCCTTGCTTCAAAACGACTCCCGTAAAAGGCTCATACTTGCTGGACTGTGCAGTGGAAGGACCGGTGCAAGCCGGCCTGCTTCCTCTGCATAGAGCCTCAGGAGGTCCTCATTGTAGATCATTCATTTGTTCCCCCCCCCCTTTTTATATGCATGTTTTCTTTTCCTTTTGAGTCAAGACTGGTCGTTATTGCAACTGTGGACTGTTTCCTGATAACTCAATAGTTGTGAGTACTACCAGATAGAGATGTAGGACCACGGCTTTTTTTCTCCTAGAATAGGTGCAGGTACCCCCTCTTCTGAGTCACCCCTTGTCTCCACTCCCTACCCACCTCAGAGCGCTGTCCTTTGGTTCCACCCTCTGCCCACCTGCCAGTACCCCCCCTCCCCTTTTAGAGAATACAGAACCAAGTATCATGTTGTGGTTCTAGGTAATTTGTATGGAATTGTTTAATGATAACTAGAAAAGCAGTAAAATAGATCCACTGGAATCAGCAACAATAGCCCCCCCCCCAACAATAGATCCCCCCAGCAGCGATAAATCTTACCTTGCAACAATAGAAAAAACAATAAAATAGATCCCCTGCAATCAGCAACAATAGACCCCCAGCAACAATAGCCTCCCCTGCAACAGTCTCCCCCCTCCAATAAATCCTCCCCTGCAACAATAGACTCCCCCCAACAACAATAGCCCCCGAGCAACAATAGTTCCCCCCAAGCACCAATAAATCCTCCCTCCACTGCAAAAAAGCCCCACCCACAACAAAATGCCCACCAGCAACAATGGATTCACCCCAGCAACCATAGATTCCCCAGCAGCCAGCATCAATAGGCCCTTCAGCTCACCCCACTGGCCCCAGCACCCCTTTGCCATTGCATACATTCAGACTGGAGGTTCCGAAACTGCGTTCCCCCACGTTCCCACTGAAAAAAAGCCCTGTGTAGGACTATATTGGCATCCCTCAATTTTGATACTACTGTATGCTTTTACCATTCTTGATAGTCTCAACAATGTAAAAACGCTTACTATGTTGTAATACTCTATTTTTTAATACTAATAAATAAGATTGAAACAGAAACCCTGTTCTACTAGATAAAGGCTAAAATGTGTTTGTTATAGGAAATACAGTACATTTGTGCATTTATTATTTAATCAATGTATGAGCCATTGGTATCCATATCTGTGTATGTACTGTACATAAACAAGACAAAGCTCTTACCCTGGGTGTCCCACGTATGGAACAGCTGAGAGTCGCATTGTATCCTGCAACTACAGAACGGTTCACAAGTGGATGCGTAAACTTGGGGGCCTCCCCAAACTCATGCTCCTTGTAATTGGGAGGTTTATATTCGGTGCCTGGGGAAAGGAAGAAAAAAGCATTCAATTAGCAAGCTAAGATGCCCTTATGTATCTACACTGGATAGATTTTCTTCTAGTGGAACAAAGACTAGATTTGTTTCATGCAATGTGCTAGGTAATGTAATGCACAGGACACAGGATAGAATAAAAAGGATAGAAAATATTGCAGAAATGCTTCAATGGAAACATAAGGTGGAACTCAATGGTAAGTATTGCTTTACTGTGTGATCTCACCCAGGAAACAAAACATATGTGAAGGCCAGAAGTAAGATTTTTCTTTGTTCTGGTATGAGCGTGATTATTCCCAACCCCGAATAACAATTTCAGCTCTATGACAGTTTTTGTATCTCAGCAGATTTTTTTTTTTATATTAACATTGCCATCACATAAACATATCAGCTCACACTTGGCGTTGCTGTCCTATTAATTAAAGGTGGGAATTATAATTGAGTAATGACTGTGTGATTAAATCCCTTACTGTATTAATTAAAAGCTATGACCGTGTAACTTGTTCTATAATTATTGCTTCATCACCTGTGTATCTTGTGCTTATTTAATGAGAAGTATAGATTGTTGTTAACCACTTGCTGACCGCCGCACGACTATTTATTGCGGCGGTCAGCCCCGTACAGGCAAAGTGACGTAGTACTACGTCGCTAGCCTGAGAGCCTCCAGGGGGCGAGTGTGCGCCGCCGGAGGCGCGCTCCCGCCCCCGCTCATTCCCTAACAAGTCCGCGCGTGTAACCGTCGGACCCGATGTCCGCCGATCACTCACGATCTCCCCGTGGAGAGGGAGAAAGGCAGGCGGCTAATGTAAACAAAGCCGCCTGTCATTCTCTCTGATCTAACTCCAGAGATCATACAATCCTGCTATGTAGGATCGTATGTCTCTGTGGTTACATCACTAGCCACACCCCTTTACAGTAAGAAACACGCCCCTAGGGACACACTTAACCCCTGCATCACCAATAAAGTTAACCCCTTCCCTGCCAGTGTCATTTTTACAGTAACAGTGCATATGTATAGCAGTAATTAGTAATGTCACTGGTACCCCCAAAAGTGTAAAAAATGTCAGTCAAGGGTCCGATCTTTCCACCGCAATGTCGCAGTCCCGCAAAAAAAATTGCAGATTGCCGCCATTACTCATTAAAAAAAAAAACCACCAAAAATGACAGAAATCTTTCCCTTAGTTAGTAAACGCAATAACTTTTGCGCAAACCAATCAAAATACACTTATTGCAATTTTTTTTTTACCAAACATATGTAGCAGAAAACAAATTGGCCTAAAATGTTAAAAAAATTAGATTTTTACATTTTTTTGGGGGGAATTTCATATAAAAAAATGTGAAAAATATTGTTATTTTTTCAAAATTGTCGCTCTTTTTTTTGTTTATAGCGCAAAAAGTAAAAATCGCACAGGTGATCAAATACCACCAAATGAAAGCTCTGATAGGAGCCAATCACACAAGCAGGAAATTATGTTTCTGGGGTGTGGTCAGAACACATTCTGTGTACAGAGCATCTCCAGGTAGCCCTATTGCATTTGCAGAAAATTACAACAGCTGCAGATTGAAAAGCTGTGATTGGATGGCGAAACGCGTCTAGAGATTGGCTGAGCGTACCCTGACGTCACTTCGGCCGGTGAAGCACACGCTGCGGGAGCAGCGTACCACCGAGCCGTGCTTTATCTGCCTTGAAATTGTTATGTTTGTAAGTAAGTTTCTACAGCAATAAATTCTTTTATCTGAACGTACTTCACCATGGATGGACTTTTATTCTTTATGAGGGGACTCAGAATCTAAGAAGAACCATCTCTGAGGATCTCTCCCATTTAATTGTGGATCCCAGGCTGTCAGAAAGAGGCTGTGACTACACTACAGGATTTACATTGAATGCATATGTACCAAACGATTTGTAGTTATATCTACAACCGTGTTGGAGTTGAGCTCTGGAGTGTCCACATTCGGTGCTGATCCATATGGAATTCATTGAGGTCGGTGAATCCAGCTGGGACATTCTACAAACATCCCCTTAAGCCTGTTTGACCCTTATGCTATATGGTATCTGGGTCCCATCTATCTAGTGAGCGCAATCCACTTTATCTTCACTGGTGTTGGGATTTGCTGCACATTAAGATATATCACTTTTGTTGGACCTATTTCATCATAATCATTCACTTGGGATTTTTTGATGGACTTTTAGTTTTGGACTCTCATGTATTATTTATTTATACAAATTCATTTACACTAGCGCTGCACATTTCTTTTTATTTTTTGTACTATTGGTCACTTTTTTGTCTAGTGATTGGTGCTAGCTGCTTTGTTACTCACCAGTTAGCGCAGTAATTTTTTGCTTCCTCATTCACTACTTTATACATTTTCTGCTTAGTTGTTTTTAAATAAATATATACTTGCATTTATTGGTGTGTGTTTAAAAGAAATGTATGGCTAAGGCTTTTTTGGCCTTTTGTGGGTCATAGGAGTGCACTTATTGCTCTCTTGTGACCCAGAGTCAGCTAATAGTAGGATATTGCCTGCTATCAACTTACATCATAGAGGTCCCCCAGGCCCTGGAGGGACCCCTCCCCAGCCTGGTGCTCCAGTGAGCGCTGGAGGGGCACAGCGGAGAGCACTGACTGACAGTCACTGCTCTCCTCTCTAATCAGACCGAGAACTAAGTGATCAGTGGTCATGTGATCGCTCAGTTCTTGCTCTTATAGCTGATGTGGGACAGCTGCAGCATAGAGGTGAGCAAGTATGTTTGTGTATATTATATACTTCATGCATCTTTAAATATCCACATAGAAATGAAATATTAAAAAGAAAGTCCTTAGGCAGATATGCTGTTATTTTACTGGGAACACCTGCAAAGGAAAATTATTATTTTTGTCCATTCTTCCCTCCGAAATAGCTTGTTTACCATTCGTAAACCTGTAAATTATGCTAAGAGATTCTTGAATCCTTTAATTTTGTGAAAACAACCTCCTGTCTATGGGAAGAATTAATTCTACATAATTGTTATTGAAAGGAGAGACTTATGGTTCACTCTGACAGGTGATAAGCCTGACAGGCAGCAGCTCATCGCCTGGAGTTTCCAGGCATTATATGGATTGTTTGATAGAATCCATTCATCACTATAATTGAACGGAGCTGTCATTCAAACACAGTGCCTCGCTGGTCTCCTTTTATGACTGCTGATAACTGCTAGAGCAATAGCCTGTGCAATGAGCGAATGACAGCTCTGTAATGAATAGGACCTGACAATTTTGTTGAAAACACACAAGTAAATGTTGGACCACAAGCTGTATCTATCTTAACAAGCCCTTAAAGGGATTTTCTATAAAAGTGTCCCATTTTCTCCTGGCATCCATAGTCATTCTTTCTTTTGTACCATTGCTATTAACAGCTAAAATCGGACTAGGTTTTATAGACAAGCTAGCTTTTGTTCCTCTAGTTTTGAAGTAGTTATGTAAGTCGTAATGTGATTTCAACTCTACAAACATAGTACAATGGCTTCTCTTGGTGCCTGCCATTTGCCAAGTAGATTTTTATACTTCAATGTGAATCCAGGGAAAATACAATCATGTTTGTGGTATGGTGATAAGGTTCATACTTGGCCCTTAGATAGTTACTACTGATGAGGAAAAGGGAAGCAGCCATTTTATTTATCAAATATTTATTTATGATTATGAAACATGGATTTATAATTAGGCAGATATATTGGATGTATATATTGTGAGAAGTCCTATTGTATAACAGCTGTTGTATTCAAAAGCCATTTACAGCTCCAGCTGTTAAGATTGCTATCTCGACCCTTGAAGACCTGTTTAGCCAACAAGCTTTGGAAGTGACACATCTATGTTAAAATGACCACCCGCATATCAAAGGATGTTACCAAAGACTCATATGTGACTTTACAGAAACTAGATAGCTAGGTTCCACCCACTTTAGAATGTAAAAAACTGTATTAGAAACCCTAGCTAGATAGAGCAATGATTATTAAGCCAACAGAATGTAATGTGATTGACTTGCTCTCCAAACATGTCTTCCTATCTACATGTTTGTCTAAATAAATGTAATTTTCAATCTGGCTTCAACAGTCTAAATGTTACTGAAACCCGTGAGTTTTGGGGTTACCCTTACACTACTGTTGCCTGTGTGTGAGTCTTGTGTCCTTTTCAGGGGTCAATGCTAGGCTAGGACTTTCATAACAGAGTATTTTCTTTATAGCATTTCTGGCCTAGTCTAGATCTTCGACTTTATAGGAACTACTCTCTTGACTCAGTACTTCAAAGAGTCTTTTTCCTGGTGTCTGGAACATCTCTACCTTCTCAGCAAAACCTCCTTTGTAACTGGTTTGCATTGTGATGACTTCAAATGTGGAATCTTTTCTAAAGGTGTACTTTTCTTTTACTTTTGAGCCAAGAAATGATCCCTAAGTGAACAGGACCCACAGCAAAACGTTTAGGGGCACTCTGCCTCTCAAATCTTAATCTCAAGGGAAATGTCTCTACCGATACAGTATATTAACTGCTTTCATAACAACTGCAAAAAAGTTCTTAAACATATACATTAATTCCACCCACATGAAAAAGTCAAGCACCATTGCTACCTTCATAAATTACTCTGTAGCAAGACAGCTCTGGGCTTCACCAAAGCCACAAGATCTGCTATTGTTATAGTAATCCCCTTGACCATGACTATGTCTAGGGGCGAAAAGGCCACTGACAACCAGCATCCTGGGGCTACAATATATTTAGCTTTGATTATCTGGTTTTAGCTTCCCAAAAGTCATCATGTCTGGATATATAATGTCACAGTGGAGGTGTGTGACAACTATCTGTGGGGAAGTGCTGAAGAACATGTATAATGACATAAAATTAAGGATTTTTTTGTTAAGTTTTTAAACTCTCTGTAAAATCCTGTTCTTATAGTCAGTTGAGGGACACAGCAAATCTTTAAACTTTGGGTTATACTGCTGCCTAAAGAAGGATTGGACACTGTAAAGCAGCCCAGGCTAACCCTCCTACTATGAGTACATCTCAGCTTTATGGCAAAGCAGTACATAGAGCATGATCATAAGCACAGGGAAGTAATACCTGTGGCCCTCAATGGAGTCCAAAACAAGGATTTACTGTAAAAAAAAAAAAAAAGGAATAAGTCTATTTAAAATAAGCCGCAGCTGGAAGATTGACTCTCAAAGTCCAATCTGCATCCAATCAGTGAAGAGAAATTTATTTTGGTAAACCTAAGCCAGACAGAAGGCAAAAAAAAAAAATGTCCTGGTTCAGGTGAAAGGCTGAAACTAACCCAAAAAAGAAGGAAGTCCTGGGTCTCAACAAACCTTGTCCCTATACAAAAGTAAAGTTCCTTGCAAGATAAGGCCATATGTTCAGTCACTCAGTTCACAGAGGTGTTGGTTATAAGGAATAACACCTTGTGGATGAGAGTTGAGAAAGGAATGTCTCTTATATGTTCAAATGGTTTCTGAAGCTCAGCGAGAACCAGATTCAGATCTCATGGTGTCACAGGGGACTGACCAGAGGTGCTACATAAGAGAGGCCAAAAATCTGAAAACAAGATAGAAAGAGCAGAAACCTAACCCTTGACAGTGCAGATAGCCAAACAGTGGTCCAAACCCAGCTGATTGAAGGAGAACAGTCTTTCCATGGAGAAGCTCCTATGGTGGAAGCTCAGAGACTTACACAAAATGTGATTAAAGTGTCTGATAATAGAACTTGCAGTAAGTAGCCTTCCTAGCGTATATCATTGTAGGAATCACAGATTAGGAGATGCCCATGTCTTGCAGAACTTATGCTTCAACAGCTATACCATTAAAGTCAGTGAACCTGAAGCAGGATAGCAAATTGGTCCTTGAGACAGAAGATCTTGACAATATGGCAGAGCCAATGGAGTGTGCCACATTGGCCTAGGCCAGTCTGGAGTGATGGGATCATCAGAATTCACGCTGTTTTGATCCTTAAAGTCAGAAAAACAAGTAGTTTCAGGGGAGGGAAGGCATAGATCGGGTGACTAAGTTCCCAACACAAATAGGGTGCCCAGGGTTCCTCCCCAGCCCAACAGGCTGGCATCCACCGTGAAGGATTTCCCCAACTCCCAGTGTAGGAAGGTAATGAGAGACCTGGGGTGGATGCCACCTATGAATTTGGGAATGGTTAACTTGTTGTAGTAAAAACATTGAAATTGTTCTGCCTTAGGGACTGGGGCAATAACACCTTGGTCTAGAAGACCTGATAGGTCTCGATGGAGATCTGCTAGTCTGTGTGGTAACAGAGGAGGGTTGGAGGTGAGAAACTGAAGAGGGGGCAGCAATGAAACAGTTAAATTACCACCTCCTGAACCCAAGCGACAATGGTGCAAGTTGTCCAAGCATTTGTAAAGATTACCAAACACCACCCCCTCCTTATCTGGACAGTGGGGAGACATTTTCATGCGTAGTAAAGCTTGTCTGCAGATTTTTCACACTTGGAATGCTGAATGTTGCAGGTGGACTGGGAACCAAGCTTGAAGGACATTGAGGGAGAGGAGGAAAGCAAGGGACATTTCTCAACAGTCAGGGAAAGGGAAGATTTTGCAGTCTGATCCTGTCTTTTTTTTATCTCACTCTTCCCCCAATAGCATTCTTAAACAGTTTGGTCCGAAGAAACATACTCCTTTTAGGGTAAAGCCGATCAAATGCTTATTACACAAGGGCTCTGCAGTCCAGTACTTAAACCAAAGTACTCTATGCATGTGTACTGATAACATAAGACCCATGGGCGAGATGAGATGGAGAGTGTACAGCAAACTATCACAACTGAAATTAAAATATGATGGCATACACTGGCGTTTCAGGTTGCAGATGTTGATACCATCAGTAGGCAGGCTAGAAGTAGTCCTGGAGCCATTAGGGTGGGAGCTTTGGCCACCTGGTAAAGTAGGACTCCACCCTCCCCGTATCTAGAATCAGACATGTTGTAATCTACTGCAACATTAGATGCAGGGATAGAGGTAAGGTTGAATGGATGGCTAGGTGGGACCAAAGTCACTTTAGGCAGGCAGAAAAAACAGGTCGAACTTCCACATGGATCTTTGCAAGCAGGAGTAGCAGCAGGGAGCTGCTTTTTCAATGCTTCTGGCAGAAGCATGCAAAATTCCACACAGCAAATGGCACAAGTGCTCAGTCCCACAACATTAACTTCTTCTGCAGTGGAAAACTGGGGAAAAATGGGGAATTTTAAAAAGAGATCAGCAGCCTATGTAAAAGTAGCTCCCTGTATTCAGCCTGATCAGCCAACTCACGGAGTCTTCGGAGATCTAGCTATGACAATGGCTATAAACCTGGAAAGCGCTTAACAGCCAACTTTTACCAGAGTGCTAAAAGCATCTTATGTGGAACACAGTGCCTGAAGGTAACTTCCAGGCTATCCCCACAACTTCCAGTCCAGCACATCTCCAAAAGGATGGCCACACTGGATAGCTGCAATCCTAGAGACAAGTTCAAGCAGTCATGTAGAGAAAAGAAAATTGAAGAGGAAGAGAAAAAATGTGAGCAAAAAAAACAAAGAATTTTGTTAGTATTTTGCACAGCAGAGCTGAACAAAAGATGTCCATCATCCTAGGACACTAGCATAAAATGGAGGCATGCTGGTAGTAGAAGAGATTTTCCCGGGTTAGCCTATTGGGTTTTTTTTGTTAGCCAGTGTCCAGTCCTCCTGTAGGAGGCAGAATAACCCGAATGCTAAATAATTTCTGTCCTTTAATGGACAAGAAAGAAATCTGTCTGACATACCCAAGCAAGTAGTGACTATCTGTAAGACCAGGAGGAATGCAACAGAACCCACCCAGAACTGTTGGAAAAATTCTCTCCCAATTCTTACCTTCCTGTCTGTAAATTACTTTAGTAAAGGAAACCCATAGGGAGAAAATGGTGGGCTACCATTGGTGATCACCTTTTAGTTGTGTGAATGTTATGCTGATAAGTTGCTTCAATATTTTCCCTGACCCAGGGCATATCTGGTAAATTCTGATCTAAAAGTCAGCATGATGACCAGGCAGTAATCAAATTCAGAAGGAGAGATCAACAATGGCAAATTTCTCCCCCTATGCGTTTCCTATAAAAGCAAGGACAAAATTATCAAGTAGTAGAAGACAGAACTTTAACCAGAGGGATTAGCACATACAAGGATATATGCTCCATCTGTAAAGGTATTTGGGTAGTAATATAGTCAGGACCGTATAACATGGGGCAAAATTGTTGTGGGGACCAAAAGCAGCGGATCCTTAAGCCCGCACTGCCCACAAATAGTTGATAAATGGATTTAGCTATCACTCAGGAGATGAGGGCGGAATTGAATGTTGGGGGCGCTGGTGATTGGTTGGGTATTATGTCTGCAGCCTGTGCAGTGACTGACCAGCTTGGTAAGGTAACCCTGCCCTGAGAGTGCCTGTCAATCCCTGGCACAGTCACACTGACCCCTCTCCCTCACTATGCCCAACAAGCCACAGACCATCGACCCACTGAAGAACTTCTTTGATGGAGGGTTCAGTTGGGTTTGCCTGGTGTACGCCTTACATCCTTTGGACACTATCAATGTCAGACTGCTGAGGGAGGGAGCAATACAGGGGTCTGTGGAAGGAGGGGAGGGGGTCCTGTGTAATGATGGAGGTAATATGGGGAGGCGGGTCCTGTGTAATGGTGGGGGTAGTATGGGGGAGGGATCCTGTGTAATAAAAGGGGTAGCATGGGGCAGGGGGTCCTATGTAAAGGTTGGGGGTAGTATGGGGAAGGGGTCTTGTGTAATGATGGCGGTAGTATGGGGGAGAGGGTCATGTGTAATGATGAGGGAAGTATGGGGAAGGTGGGCCTTTGTAAGGAATGGATGGGTGTAGTATGGGGGAGAGGGTCCTATGTAAGGATGGGGGTAGTGTGGGGAAGGGGGTCTTGTGTAGTGATGGGGGTAGTATGGGGGAGAAGGTCCTGTGTAAAGATGGGGGTAGTGGGGGGGGGGAGTCTTGTGTAATGATGGAGGGGGAGCCCAAGAAAATGTTTGCCCAGGGTCCAATCAATATTAAAGATGGCCCTGAATATATTCATCTGCCTAAAGTCAACTTCTTACCTGACTTTAGTATAGTTGCAAAGTCCTTGGAAGTTATAGGATTTTCGCTGAGTCCACACATGTTCTCACTAAAAACTCGGAAGTGGTACTGATTACCCATGATCAGATCAGACGCTACGCAGTGCAGACGTCTGTAGTGTTCAAACACGGTGAACCATTCCTGAGAAAATAAGTGGTGAGAAAAGAATATAAATATCATGGTAGCAATATGTGACAACATAATATTCTATTCCCCTCCCCAAAACTCACCATAGTCTTCTTATCTGCTTTTTGGATGGTATAACCCGTTATCTCAGTATTTCCGTCATCCTGGGGTGGAGCCCATTCTAGAGCCACATTGAATCCCCATACTTCCACAATTTTCAATTTCTGAGGAGCACTGGGCTTGTCTACAAAATAAGGATTCCTCATAAAATTCCATACGAAACACAGGCAATATTTTAGCTAGGTCTTGTAGCTGTCTGTGTAGTTTTCCTAATTTATAGCCACTTACCCACAATTTGGATAATGACGGTAGCTGAGTCCTCACAGTTCTCAATCTGGATCTTAACTTGGTACTCTCCAGAGTGATGCCTCTCAGCAGATCTGATGAACAGGATGGTATCAGCTTCACTGTTCCTGATACCGATCTGTTTTGGATCAATTGGCTGTCCATCCTTTAGCCAGGTGACCACGGGGCGAGGCTTTCCCTATAACAACACACACCATAAAATGGTAATACAGCCAAACAATGGTCAAAAACAAACACCTGTGACAATGTCATGCCAATGTCTTGAATGTTACATTCGAGCTTGGGATGCACAGATGCATTACAAAAAGTACAAATTTTCCTGAATGAAACCACATTCACAGTTACAATTTTGTTCATTTGAGAAAAATAGTTTTGCCTGATCCTTTGATTTTCCTCATCACTGTGGTCAAAACTATTAATTGATTTGACTCCACTAAGGATTCAAAAATCAAAAGAATGCTCTGAAAACAAGGTTTTTCAAATGAGAACCTATTGGTTTCTGGCCAGCCTAAATTAATATGTTTGGTGTTTATTTATATGCAGGCTGTAGTATATCAAAATCAAAGTAATTAGTGGGCTGGACTAAGTGGAATTCATTCTCAAGGGGCATATTAGGTCTTCTCATGTCACTCCTGCTTAATTCCATGATTATAGCACTTTGCTATACTGTATAAAGTTAAAGAAAAAATTGCAGCTCACTTTGATCAAACGATAGAACCATTCCTTAAATGCCTCAAATCACCATCCTTATCTCAAATCACCCATCCCCCAAAGCAGCAAACAATTACCTGTAGGAACCTTCGTCACTTTAACCCCTCTCTCCTCTATTCTGCTACTGACCACCTACATTACATAATCTCTCCCTTGTCCTGTCCTGACCTGGCCACCTCTGTTTACAACAGCTCACTCTCATCATCACTTGATGCACTTGCTCCTCTAACTACACGCAGAATCAAGCCCCGACCATTGCAACCCTAGCAAACTGACAAGAGTAGAAATCTCAAGAGACACTGCCGTGCTCTTGAACGACGGTGGCGCAAAACCAAATGCCTGCAGGACTTCACCCTATATAAATCTTCCCTCCAAACATACAATTCATGCCTCCATGCTGCCAAACAAGCCTACTTTGTCTCTCTTATTACTACCCTGTCATCCAGTCCCCGTCGGCTCTTCTCAACTTTTAACTCTCTGCTTCGTCCCCCACCCCCTCTACTCAATAACTCAATTACTGCCCAAGAGATTGCCAATCACTTCAAAGATAAGGTTGATGCAATACGTGAGGACACCGCCACTGTGCGCACATCTTCCCCACTCAACATACCTTGCCTAAAAGTACAGTCAACACTCTCCTCCTTTGAACTGGCTACTACTGAAGAGGTTAAAAACATTTTCTCAGATGCCCGCCTAACCACCTGCTCCCTGGATCCTGTTCCCTCACAACTACTACAGACACCCTCTTATTCTATCCTATGCTCCCTTACTCACATCTTTAATCTCTCCCTCTCTAGTGGCACCTTCCCCTCCCCTCTAAAACATGCGCAGATCACTCCCATACTTAAAAAGCCCTCACTGGACCCCACCAACCTGAACAACTTAAGACCCATCTCACTGCTCCCATTCACGTCTAAACTTCTGGAACGCTTGGTCTACAACCGTCTCAGCTCCTACCTCAGTGAAAATAACCTTCTTGATCCCTTACAGTCTGGCTTTCGCTCACAGCACTCCACAGAAACTGCCTTACTAAAACTCACCAATGATCTACTAACTGCCAAAACTAATGGCCACTACTCCATACTCTTACTACTACTTACTACCTCTCTGCGGCCTTTGACACTGTTGACCACCCACTCCTTCTTAATAAACTCTGTTCCCTTGGCCTCCAAGATTCAGCTCTATCTTGGTTCTCCTCCTACCTATCGCAGCGCTCCTTCAGTGTTACCCACAACTCTACCTCCTCCTCCCCATTGCCCCTTTCTGTGGGGGTTCCCCAAGGCTCTGTTCTTGTACCCCTCCTCTTCTCTATCTACACCACCTCCCTCGGTCACTTGATAACCGCCCACAGTTTCCAATACCATCTCTACACCGATGATACTCAAATCTATCTGTCTACTCCTCACCTCACTCCTTCAGTCTCCTCTCGCATTGCTAACTTACTTACTGACATATCAACATGGATGTCGCACCACTTCCTCAACCTAAATCTCTCTAAAACTGAGCTGGTAATTTCCCCCCCGCCCGTGCCCCCCTCCATGACTTTTCCATCAAAACTAGTTATGCAACCATCAATCCCTCCCCTCATGCCAGGGTACTAGGTGTAATCCTAGACTCTGACCCGTCCTTTCAGCCCCAAATCCAATCAATGTCAAAACTTGTAGACTTCACCTCCGCAACATCTCAAAAATTCACCCCTTTTTAACAACTGAAACCACCAAGCTACTCATTCACTCCCTTGTTATTTCTCGCCTCGACTACTGCAACTCCCTTCTCTTAGGCCTACCACTTCATAGGCTATCCCCTCTGTAGTCCATCATGAATGCTGCTGCCAGGCTTATCCACCTTACCAACCGCTCAGTGTCTGCCTCCCCTCTCTGCCAATCCCTACACTGCCTCCCGATTGCCCAGCGAATTAAATTCAAAATACTAACCATAACATACAAAGCCATTCACAACTCTGCCCCGAGCTACATCACCAATCTTGTCTCCAAATATCACCCAAACCGTCCTCTCCGCTCCTCTCAAGACCTCCTACTCTCAAGCTCCCTTGTCTCCCCCTCTCATGCTTGTCTCCAGGATTAATCCAGGGCCTCTCCCATCCTCTGGAACGTTCTACCTCAACCTGTATGGCTATCTCCTATTCTAGCTGTTTTCAGGCGATCCCTGAAAACTCATCTCTTCAGGGAAGCCTATCACACCGCCAACTAATCTTCCATCAGCTCATTCCCCACTGTTATAACCTCTTGTACCACCTGTCCCACCCTGTTAGATTGTAAGCTTTTCTGAGCAGGGCCCTCTTAATCCTCTTGTATTTTATTGTATTGTATCTGTATTGTAAAGCGCTGCGTAAACTGCTGGCGCTATAGAAATCCTGAATAATAATAATAATACCCAAATACAGGTCTCGTTATAGCCATGTGAATGTTTATGTGATCTCTATTCACTTTCTGCTTTTCTCTTCAGTGATGCCTCAAATCAAATGTATAAAAGTATTTGGGCTGTGGGGGTGGTGGTGGTGGTGCTGGTGGGGGGGGGGGGGGTGATCATATTCTAATTGTTATACAGTAAGCCTTAAAGGGTAACTCCACTTTTGTAGAAAAAAATATAGCAAATAAAAAAATATAGCCCATACAATTGCTGCACACATTATGTTGTAATTTAATATTATTAAAAAATTACTTTTCCTTTTCAGTGCTGTAATTTTCTGTAAAAATCAATCTAATATGGCAGCCTGGAGGCTTTCTGTAGACAACTGGTGTACAGAACGCCCCCAGATATGTCATTTTCTGCTTGTGTGATTGGCTGAGTGTTTTTCCCAGAAGCCTACACTCAGTTAAAAGTCAGATTTAAGCACCCCCTGCAATAGAAATGTAGTGTGTCTTTTTAGCCATGTCCCTCCTTGTTCTCATTTGTGATCTCATTCGATTTCAGTTTGAAAATGATGTCGGCCTCCAGCTCCTGTATGTACATGTCTTACCTATCCTCTTGCATTTCAAATCAGCACAGTTGCCTAAATATACCCAGCACATGGCTTTTATTTTCTGCCATTGTTCTCAATCAGTATCTCAGGATTGTACTAACTAGCATGCCTGTGTCATTCCCTTCACTCGTCTTCCCATACTGACGCTCATTGTATTCCCTGACATCACTCATCGCTGTGTTATCTGCACAGCATTACAATAGATGATCAAATTTAAAACAGCGCTAGCAAATCTTAACCAATAAAAATATTAATAGAAAAAAAAAAATATATATATATATATATGAAAAAGTTGGTTTAGAAATATTAAAATATTAAAAAGCATATAAATAGTACAAAGTGATCAGCACTTGAGCACTTTTGGGATTTTATTCACATATTAAAAGGACTTATCACTTTGTACTATTTATATGCTTTTTAATATTTTAATATTTCTAAACCAACTTGTTCATGGGGGACCTGAAAAGGAATTCTTAAATAACTACAATCAAAAACATTTAGTGAGATTTTAAAGTTAACTTGTCACAAGAGAAATACATGGACTACCCCTTCCGATCTCTCTGAAAATGCTAATTAGGATTAACATGTATTAGGATCAGGAAGGTCAGGGAAAAGTCATAAATCCTCATGTATGTGCTTGCTATTAGACATAGAGATTAACAATCAGTACATTTTTGAACAAGACTCCTGACCCCCCTCCCCCCCTCCCCCAAATAAAATGTACGTTTTTGGTAAAAATGGCTTGTGCCTAAAAATTGCCAATGATTCATGTACATTTTTGGCAGCAAAATACCTGAGCCCAACACAACTTTGAAGCCAAAAACTATGGTACCTCCTAATTTTTTAACAACTGTAGCTGACAGTGTGTTTGAGCTTTAGAACTTTCATTAATACGTGGAAAGGTTAGAAGCTCTGTCATGTTTTTATTGCTGTCTGTGTTCTTATTGGGAAGATCATGGATATATTCCCATCACATTTCTTCTTGGGTAAAGCCTAAAATATAGGTTTTACCCATTAAATGACCAGCTGGTTAACCAGTAATCAACGTACAAGAAAACATATGTCACCAGCCCACCATAGATCCTGATGGAGCGTCTTCACTCAGTACAGCAATAAAGATTTTGCCAACAAATTTGAAGCACTAATGAAGGCTATAGCACAGACATGGGTGAGTGCAGCCTAAAGATCAATGAGTTTAATTTGCGAGTCTCTCTGTGCCGAATTCACACAATGTCTGTACATACAGCCACAAACATTCACTGTATGGAACAACCCAGTCACATTTAGTCTCTGGTCATACCTGAAAGGGAATAACAATGTTCACTGTCTCGCCAACCCTCTTCACAAGTCTCTGTCTCAGATAACGAGGCAGCCAGATCTTTGGCTTTTCTGTAGGGAAGCAAACAAAGTTAAAAAGGGTTTCCAGCAAAAACTTTTTTAGAGTGAGTTTACAACCTTTGACAGGTTTTAACTGCTGTCTCAGCGAGGGATATTTTTAATTTACTTCCTGTTTTTCTACACCCATCATATGGACAGCAATTGAGGGGAATCTACTCAAGGACACTGAAAAAAAAACATCAGGATCTCATTTGCCTGCTGTAAGCAGGGATGACACTGTTCCCTCTTTAGAACGATTTGTCCAATCCTTTTAAGGGTGTTTGTCTCAGCTTGGACCCTCCTTTGGAGTCCGACCCCGGGTCCACCCTATACCTTCAGCTCCCGGTTGGAACCATCCCTATGGATTTCGTTCCATAACATTGGGATCCTGCTTCCTACACATTTAGATTATTTTATCGACATTACTTTTCATCTATGATCTTGCTAACATTGATATTTAATCATATCTAGACTGTCTCCTGAAGAAGTGGGCGTTGGCCCATGAAACGCGTAGAGAGATTGAAAACTTTACATCTTCATGAATTGTGCAATTTTTCATTTTAAATAATCATGATCACTACGTTTGTGCCTACATGTGCAATATGTGAATATTGATGACATGACTATGAGTTATATCAATGGTACATATTTTTTGTTAGTCTGTTTTAATATGTTGTAAATACATTTCATGCTTTTGTATATACACTGTTGAATTTTTCTCATGCACCACTCATAAAAGTCTCATGGACTAAGTTCTATTTGGTTGTTTGGAAAGAAAAAAAAGACAGATGTTTTACGCCTCTGCCTTTTCTTGTTAAAAATACTTTTATTGCGGTCTTTGTCCCCATTAAACAAATTCCCCTCACTTCCCGTCAAGCATCGTCAGGTGACGACACAAGGGAGCGGGGCCTCTGGGTGACGTCTTCGGGTGGCAATGCCCCAGGGCTATATAAGAAGCAGCAAAGAGCGGAGCCGGCATAATCACGGGAGACATTGTCGAGAAGGACCAGATTTGCAGCAGAGAAGACCAGAGGGAGAAGATTGGAGGAAGAAGACCAGAGGGAGAAGATCAGAAGAAGAAGACCAGAGGGAGAAGATCAGAGGAAGACGAGCAGAGGGAGAAGATCAGATGCAGAAGATCGGAAGGAGAAGACCGGAGGGAGGAGATTGGAGGTAGAAGATCGGTGGAAGATTTCTCAAGGACTTCTCAAAACCGTCCTTTCTCATTAATTACACTACACTGCCTTTTTTGGGGTGAATTGGTAGGGGTACAGTGTACCCCATACCCATTCACATGGGGGGGGGGCAGGATCTGGGGGGCCTCCTTGTTACAGGGGGCATCCAGATTCTGATAAGCCCCCTGCTCGCAGACCCCCACAGACACTGGCCAGGGTTGTCAGGAAGAGGCCCTTGTCCCCATCAACATGGGGACAAGGTGCTTTGGGGTGGCAGGGGCAGCACCCTCCCTGCCCCAAAGCTCGCTCGTGCCCTCCCCTTTCCTGACCTGCTGGGCTGCGTGCTTGGATAAGGGTCTGGTATGGATTTTGGGGGGCCACGCCGTTTTTCTTTACATTTTGGCATGGAGTTCCCCCTCAAGATTCTCAGAGCACAATTCGCACCACAAGTCGGATCATCATGATCCGACTTGGATGCGACTTCTATTCAAATCAATGGGCTTAAAGCCATATCAAAAACGGCTCATAGGCAACCATTGATTTTGAATAGAGGCAGAAAAATGCTGCTAAAAGCTAGCTAGCAAGTGGATGGTTGCCCAAGGGTAGGGGTCTAGCAGGGATCCGATGCGCTCTTTCCACCGCAAAGATAGGCGTGACATTTTGCTTGCATTTGAAGCACTTCATTTTTCCATGCTTATACCTGCAATTTTTCAACCTTTTAAGTAAGTCTATATCATTAAATGTGTTAAAGCTCAGTTCTGTCAATATTGCCCGACTAGGTTTAGACAGAATACTATCTACTTACTTCAGCTGTGTAATCATAGCATACTGACTTTCTTCATACAGCTAAAAAAGACGTCTTTAGATGCTCTGGATAGCACAGCTCCTACCAGCATATGGTTTGTACACAGCTGAGGGAAACAGATGCTATCCTCTAAAGCTTGTAAATGGATGGCGTCCAGAGAGTTGGGTTTAAAGCAATTTCCAAAGTCCTTCTTCAGAAAACAATGTGATTGTCTCCTCTAGCAAGATGGCCACCTTCACGAGGTGCAGAACAAAGCATGGCAAGTCAGTAATAGGGAAATCCAACTGCAGGGAGACTACAAGAAATACTGGAGACTAGTCATTTGTCCTTTAAGCCCCGTACACACGTACCGATGGTCGGCTTACAAATGTTCCTCTTTTCTCCCCGGGATGTCGGTGTCTGCTGAAAAGTGCAAAGACAGCACAAGGACAGCACAAGAATTTTGTCCGCCGACTGCGATGACTGTGATGTCATGTAATGGTTAACTTTCCCTGTGTTTTCTATTTTCTGAGCATGCCCAGTCTTGCAAATCTGCGGTCTGTCGGCCGAATTGTGTACTGACAGGCGAACAATCGTCCGTTCTGGTGTCGGCATACAAATATTTTCATGTTTGCACGAAAGACTTTTGTCCGCGGATTGTGCGCAGACATCTGTCGGAGGCACCATACTAACACGCGTACAATCGGCAGATCCTTCGTCCACCGACGTTTGTATGCCGACGATCGGTACGTGTGTACGGGCCTTTACTTGCCCCCTAAACCAGTGGTGAAGTATTTTACAAAAGAGCCCATGTGCAGGATCTTTTTTGGGCCCCCCATTTAGCTACTGCCCAGGTACACTTTTTTTACTGTGAAAAAAAGCTAAAGAGAATGAGAGGTATACACTTCTGGGCTGTCAGATTTCACTTTATTTTGATGACAAGACTAACCAAGAATTCTGATTGGGGGCTGTGTAAAAAAATAACTTGTGCTCATTTACTTTTTCTACAATTTCATTAAATGGACCCAGTACATCTGTTGCCTGACCCAACCACTTTTTCTTGGCAGGAGGTGACAATCCTCATACCAGACAGCAATAAAACCTGACACCCCTCCTTACACTATCTAAAACTGAAAAAAGGATTGGCTAGGCTCCTTCTTTATCTTCCATCATGTGTCATTTTAGTGAACTTACGCATGATCTCCCGGATGGTTACAGGCTCCTTCATGGTGCATGGCTCGCTGGGTCCTGCCAGGTTGATGGCCTTGACCCTGAAAGTAAGTCTCTCCCCGGTGGGCAGGTCTCTTATTAGACTTGAGGTCCTTTCAGTCAGGCCTTTAAGAGCTGGTACCCATTCTGAAGCTGTAGAAGACAACAAAGACACAGTGAGAACAGAGATAACCAAGAGATCGAGAGGAAAGGAGATAAAGATGCCAAGCCATCAATAGACAAATGTCTGGGGATGGTGTAAGCTTCCACTTTTCAGGACAATACATGGAGAGGTCAAAAAGTGTTTCCAACAAATTATATTATCCAGAAATAAGTGGGCTTTCTTAAACAAGGCTCCCCAGAAGTTGCTAGAGGTTCCTTTAACATATTCTGACATTCCACTGACCCTAGCAATTTTTTAGCCATCTGTACGAGAAGCATTTTAACCACCAATGTAAGGAACATTCTTCCCACTAACCACCAATCTAAGGACATTCTTCCTACTGACCAGCAATCTAAGAATAATTCTTTCCACTGACCACCAATATAAACAGGATTCTTCACATTGACCACCAATGTAAGGAGCATTCTTCCCATTGACCACCAATGTAAGGAGAATTCTTCCCACTAGCCACCAATCCAAGGGGCATTCTTCTCAATGATCCTCCATTGTAAGATGTTTTTTTTTTTCCCACTTACCCCAAATGAAAGAATGAAAGGAGCATTCTTACCACTGACCCCAATATAAGAGGCATTCTTCCCAATGATCCCCCAATGTACGGAGCATTCTTCCCAATGAACACCGATGTAAGAGGCTTTCTTCCCACTGACCACCAATATAAGGAGCATTATTTCCAAAAGCCACCATGCTAATGTACCATGAGCTGTAGCTATAGTAGTTATTGGCAGTGGTCTCTGAAACTAGAAAGTATTTTAAGGGTTCCTCCATGTTAAAAAAATTAAGAATGGCCAGTCTACAGATTTACCAGCATCCTTAATTTTGAGTTTTTTTTCCTGGTTAAAGCCGAACACCAGCCTTTCCTCTAGTCTTGCACAGTTGTACAGGCTCCTCTCCTGTACTGAAAATGCTTACTCTGATTTGTATACCTGTTTAGCATAAGTAACAGATGATTGCTATGACAGCCAAGCAACTAGCAATTTTTTTTATCAGAACGCAGTGGCAGTTTGTGCTTGTATTTCTCTCGCTTTTAGTTTTAAAAGTACTGATAGCTCCTGGCTTGGGCTGACTCATAAATTCTGCTTTAAAGATAAATTTCAGGTATGACTTTTTTTTTTACATATTTGCATTGGTCCAGCTTGGAGCAACGTAACTATTTACTGTATATACCATACCTGTGGGATCCCTCCAGAAGCTAGAAATCATTGAAATAGACACCACTAATCCAATGATCGCCACTAGCTTCCGGGTCCTATGCCAAGTGACTGAACTACTGCCACTTTCTCACAGGCAGTACTGAAAGAATGCTTTGCATGTGCTAAATGAATGCAAAGCTTTTTCTGATTGGACAAAATAAACAGCCCCACTCCGCCTTGCCACCATGTCCAATCAGGGAACACTTTGCATACATTGACGAAATGCAAAGTGAGCTCTAAATGGTGCCCATGCAGAGCGGCCGATCTCTTGTGTTCACAATGTGGCAGGGTAGCTGCTCAGTAGGGGACTTGGAAGCAAGTGGCGATCACTGGAGTGGCGGTGTCTTCTGCAACAATTCCCAGTTTCTTAAGGGAACCTACTGGTATGGTATTTACAAAATTACATTGGTCCAAGCTGGAACAATGTAACTATGTAAAAATATCCATACCTGGAATTCTTCATTTAAGGAAGCCTGCCACAAAAGTAATTTTTAGTCTGGTAATATTGTCCTTTTTTTAAATTCGAATTGCATGGCTGCTTTTACTTCATTTCTTCTAAAACATTGACAAGTATAGAGCTCAGGAAATGACCTATTTTATCCAACTATCCTTGTTCTAGGCCTGGGACTCTGAAGTGCCAATGCTAAAAACAGCCAGGCAACCAGTATATTTAGAAGGAGTAAATCCCATTTACCCATAAATATCCAACACACTCAGTCAGAGTTTATTTTCAGCTCACTGATTGGCTGATGTATTATTGCTGCTGCTTCTTTTTATAAACCAGCCCCATTATGCAGTATATATAACATACATACTTCTACTATAAATATAGGCTTATGTGGTTAAGCAATGCAAATGGTAATTGATGGCGCACACAGTGCTGTTGACCACTGCATACAGATTCAAGTTAACCACTTAAGCCCCGGAGGATTTGGCTGCTAAAGGACCAGGGGTTTTTTTGCGATTTTTTACTGCGTGACTTTAACGGACAATTGCGCGGTCGTGCGACGCTGTACCTAAACGAATTTGACGTCCTTTTTTTCCCACAAACAGAGCTTTCTTTTGGTGGTATTTGATCACCTGTGCGATTTTTTGATCACGCGCTATAAACAAAAAAAGAGCGTAAATTTTGCAAAAATAACAATATTTTTCACATTTTTTTATATGAAATTCCCCCAAAAAAAAAGTAAAAATCAAAATTTTTTAACATTTTTCGGCCAATTTGTTTTATGCTACCTATGTTTGGTAAAAAAAATCGCAAAAAGCGTATTTTGATTGGTTTGCGCAAAAGTTATCGCGTTTACTAACAAAGAGAAAGATTTTTGTCATTTTTGGTGTTTTTTTTTTTAACGCGTAATGGCGGCGATCTGCGATTTTTTTTTCGGTACTGCGACATTGCGGCGGACAGATCGGACCCTTGACTGACATTTTTGACACTTTTGGGGTTACCAGTGACATTACTGCAGTAATCAGTGCTATACATATGCACTGTTACTGCAAAAATGACACTGGCAGGGAAGGGGTTAACTTTATTGGACAGGGAGGGGTTAAGTGTGTCCTAGGGGCGTGCTTTCTACTGTGTAGGGACATTGCTATTGGTGTAAAAGCAAAGATCAACCGTTCTACATAGTAGAACGGTCAGATCTTTACTTTTACACAGGGAGAACTGACAGGCAGCTTGTTTACACAAGCTGCTCTGTCTTTCTCCCTTCACAGGAGCGATCGCAGTGTGACTGGCGGACATCGAGTAACATCGAGTAACGAATAACGAAGTCGTACGATTATCTGAACGTGTGTACGAGGCATAAGGCTTTGAAAATGAAAGATAGAAACTAATGGGTTTTCATACATGGCAACTTCAGATTCTGGCTGCTCCGGTCTTAGTAAATTCCCCTAATACACTCTGCACTTTGCTAAGTGCAGTTGCACTCTGCAAGAGCAGTTGCTCCAGAGCTTAGTAAATGAGCATGAGCTCTGCTGACTTTCATCATCCAATCATGTGCAAGCAAAAATGCTGTTTTTTTTTTCCTTGCATTTGGCTTAGGGCTCATTCACTCCAGCCCATTGGGCAATTTGCCTTATCCTATTGCTTCAGTTCACGCCAACATGTTGCTTTGGTGTGCGCTGAAAGCTGAAAGTTGTTCCAATTCATTGCAGCATGTGTGTATGATGCACCCAGCACACTTTAATGCGTTCCCACTGGTGTGAATGAGCCCTCACTATGCCCTCCATGTTCTTTGCATTTTATAGCTGCACAAAGCTGAAAGAGTGCCAGCACTGCAGAGCGTACTGTATAAAAATACCCGACAACTGGCTTGATCGGAGCTGGCACATTAATGCATGTGTTGGCAAATTGCTTTGGGCTTATCGGCACAGTGGAGTGGGTAATGTTTATAAATAAAACCTACGCGTCCGCCAAGAACGCACACACTCCTACATTTCTTCATACATTTGGCGAGCGCTTGGTGCTTTATCCCAACGCCTGCAGCCAGGATATCAGATATCGGGTTCTCTGAGTCATTTTATTTTATTACAGATGGTAGAAGAGGATAGGTGCCCCCCCTCCAGTAAAGTGTACTCTAAGTCCTCCCAGTGGCTTTTTGGGCACGCGGGCACAATCTGCGTGCTTCACCAGGCTTGAAGGACCAAGGACGGATGCTAGGACTTTGGTAAAAGCCCAGCAAACATCTTGCCCACATTTTTTTAAATTATTATCAGTTGGGTGGTGGCCAGCAGTAAATAGATGACGAGGGGCTTAGGTAGCACCTTATTAATTATTACAGGAATAGTGAGCCTGGATTATATTAGTGTTCATCATTGGCATCCATCCTGGGTCCCAGGGGATTACAATAAGACTGGAATGCTCAGGATGGCAGGGACCCAGTTCTGAAGAGGCATGGAGGAACTGCAAAGGATGAGTTTTTAATCTGATCTCTAGTGTCAGGAACAGTCTGGGATGATCCTGTGCCTTCATAAGGAGCATTTAATGTGCTAATGATAACAGACACTAAATCCATCACTGTCTATTTTCCAGATCTTTGTCCTGTCATTTAGAGATCAGCCACCATGAAAACATTAGTTCCAACCAGACCTAGAATAAATGTATCTAAAGACACTTTTTTTGCATTTTGGTAGAGTGGTGGGTTAGAACCTCTGCCAGGTCTTTATTGTTGTTTATTCTCCCACCCCCAAACAATGGGGACACCTCTTCCTGTGACAATTGTCCAAGGGGTGTATTTATCTGGAGTTGGAGAGCTATTTGTCATGTAAAACTGCATGCAGATTTGTTCTGCGCAAATGGGGACCAAAATATATGTTACTAGACCATTTTATTTCCAGATCAAATGGTATTCCTCATACAGAATAGAGTAAATAAAGAACATACTGCATTGTGCTAGATGGGTCTAATGATGAGAGCTGAACGTCATCGCTCCCAGGAATCTATGCCCCTGCACCGGCCCCGACGTCAGTTCCGGTGCAGGCGCCGTCATACCTTGCTAAACAGCTTCTAGGCATGCCCAGAAGCTGTGCAGGGATGACACTGCGGCACCGGAAGTGACAGCGGGGCCAGTGCAGTGCATCGTGGGACCGAAGAAGACGGAAGAGGATGCAGAAGAGGATCGCGCTGGCTTCAAGCTGCCCACACCTGAGATGGCAGCGCTGGACAATACATTTTCAAGGTAAGTATTTCTTCTAAAAGGTAAGTGCAACCCGGGACAGATCAGAGGCTAGCCATTGTGGAATGCACTAGCCCTGACTGTCCCGGGGGTATTTTTATTAAAAAAAACTTTCCCAGGGTGGAACTCCGCTTTAACTCCACTTTTGTTGAGAAAATGGATGTACATTGCAAGGATTTTAACAAACTTTGTTGCAGATTCCTACCTTTTGTTATTCTGAAGAAACTACTGTTAGTTCCTCTGTGCCCCTGTGATATGCAAAAAGAAACAAGGGTGCCAGGTCACCATAGGAAGTAATAATATCAATGTTTTATTGCTGAACACTTACATAAAAAGAGGGAAAGATCAATGCGATGGCAGGCAATGTCAAGGGCATGGAATCCTCAAAAGTTGGTGGACTGGAGGGTAACGTGGGACCCGGGATGCCAGCACCGACTGTGCTGCCGAGGACCAGAAGCGGAGAACGGTGTGACACAGGAGGCAGTCTCTGCTTTTGGTCCTCCGCAGCACAGTCGGTGCTGGCATCCCGGGTCCCACGTTACCCTCCAGTCCACCAACTTTTGGGGATTCCATGCCCTTGACATTGCCTGCCATCACATTGATCTTTCCCTCTTTTTATGTAAGTGTTCAGCAATAAAACATTGATTTCATTACTTCCTATGGTGACCTGGCACCCTTGTTTCTTTTTGCATATCACAGGGGCACAGAGGAACTAACAGTAGTTTCTTCAGAATAACAAAAGGTAGGAATCTGCAACAAAGTTTGTTAAAATCCTTGCAATGTACATCAATTTTCTCAACAAAAGTGGAGCACTTTTCTCTGAAGCACTGATCTGTGTTCAAGATCAGTGCTTCAGAGAGAAATCAAAACTCCTGGTCTGAAAACGTATTAAAAGTCAGAAGGCTTACCATAATGAGCAGGTAAATAACCTGTCCTCCCACATTGGTAGTCAGTGCGTAGAATATCCCCTTACATTGGCTGTCATTGGGAAGATTGCTGTTTACACTGGTGGTCAGTGAGAAGAATAATCCTTATATTGGTGGTCAGTAGGAGGAAGGAAAGTCCCTTTACATTGGTGATCAGTAGGAAGAATGTCTTCTTACATTGGTGGTCAGTGTAAAGAATCTCCTCTTACATTGGTGTATAGTTCATATTCCTATCGCACACCTTCCTGGTTTGTAGGCTCGTGTGTACTGGGTGCTGAAGCGATCACCAGTTGGCAACTGGATCAGTTACAAGTAGATACATATTCGCCAGCACACCAAGGATCTTGCAAAAGCAGTCCAAAAAACTTTATTCCAGATAAGATCACATCAGAAAAATATAGTGCAACGTTTCGGAGCCGAACAGGACCCCTTCGTGCGGCTCCGAAACGTTGCACTATATTTTTCTGATGTGATCTTATCTGGAATAAAGTTTTTTGAACTGTTTTTGCAAGATCCTTGGTGTGCTGGCGAATATGTATCTACTCTTACATTGGTGGCCAGTAGTAGGAATGCCACTCACAGCGGTGGTCAGTGGAAAGAATATCCCACTTAAAGACAGCTAAAAAGATCATTGGTGTCATGCTGATAGCTTTGCCAAGTGGTGTTGGAACCATGCAGGAACCATAAAATGGGAGATCAATCAGTTACAACTCAAGGAACCTTTATATTCTAGAGCCCTGGGGCCCAACCTGCGGCTGAGGACCTCAGCAGTCTGTAGTGAGAACATTGATTAGGGTAATAGCATAGATCTCTACTAGCCCCATGTAACATGTTCCCACTTCGTTATTGTCTTCTGCAGCAAATACCCAGCCAAAAATGTAGCATGTTTACACTCTCTTACCATCATTTCCTCTATTAGGTCTGCAGTTTTTCATAGTCCACTTAGGTATTACATATTTTGTACATAATGTGTGGCCCCTTGGTGATGTCAGGGGATGCATTTGAGGCCCCCTTTAGCTCAGTTGACAACTACTGCTTCAGAGGAGCCATAGGGCTAGTTGGAACCCTGGTTGAGAATTGCTACTTTAAAGTGCATCTTATAGTTTTGGATACAGTACAGATTCATTAAAACTGTTTTTTGATCCTATTGGGGATATTTCCTTTTACTTCCTGTTCTGTATACAATACAAAATCACCCCAATGTTTAGACTGTAAAAGGTGTTCACATTGGAAGATTTCTCATCATTTTCGGTTCCCTCCAGTGACAATCACCCAGTTTTGTATTTCCCATCACTTTTTGTCCCATGACAATGGTCACCATGAAAAAAAAAGGAAGGAGACCTTCCCGGAGGGGACACAGACAGAATAAAAAAAAACTTCACAGTGGTTTCAAACCTTCCTATAGTATATCCAATATTAAAAAAAATGTGGGTGTCACTGTGCTTTAATACTGAAGTCTAGGGCTGTCTCGTGGCGTTAGAATTATTCCACTATTAACGTTATGTAGATGAGATCATATCTTTCCCACTTGACAAATAATTACACAAAGCAAATGTAATTGAATGGAGGAAAGGAGGCAGTCATGGTATATAGTATGTCACTAGGGGCAGTTCCAGGGACAAACGTTTCCTGTAACATATGTGTAAACCCTGAGAGTGTCCAGACTAGACAGTTCATTCCTCAGATTCTTAGAACATTGAGGACTGACGGGAGTGTAACACTTACAACCCTCCTTGCAGTATTCCACGATGTAGCCATCCAGACCTCCTGCACCAATCCTCTCTGGAGGTCTCCACTTCAGTGTGATGCTGGTGTCACTGACATCGTCCACTGTCAGCTGAGTGGGCTCACTGGTAGGAGCTAAAAGGAATCAAAGGAAGTAATGTGAGTTTTTTTATGATATCATTGGTTTCACAAAACAGCACTGACAGCTATCTGTGTCTGTCTTTACTGTATCATTTTGGTCTTAAGTATCCCCTGCCACCTGCGCTCTAACAATCACCCCCACTCCATAGGTTTTTTCTCTGCTGCTTCTGTCCTCTGCCACCTCTGCTCCAACAATCAGCACCTCTGCTTCTACTGTCCCCCTTGCTCTAACAAAAAAATTGCCACTCCACAGGTGTCCCCTCTGCTGCCTCTGTCCCATGCCACATCTACTGTAATGTTCACTCTGCTCCACAAGTGTTTCCCTCTGCTGCCCCTGCCCTCTGCCATCTCCACTCTAACAAACACCACCACTCCACAAGTGTCTCCCTCTGCTGCCCCTGCACTCCGCCACCTCCACTCTAACAAACACCACCACTTCACAAGTGTCTCCCTCTGCTGCCCCTGCCCTCTGCCACCTCCACTCTAACAAACACCACCACTCCACAAGTGTCTCCCTCTGCTGCCCCTGCCCTCTGCCACCTCCACTCTAACAAACACCACCACTCCACAAGTGTCTCCTTCTGCTGCCCCTGCCCTCTGCCACCTCCACTCTAACAAACACCACCACTTCACAAGTGTCTCCATCTGCTGCCCCTGCCCTCTGCCATCTCCACTCTAACAAACACCACCACTTCACAAGTGTCTCCATCTGCTGCTCCTGCCCTCTGCCACCTCCACTCTAACAAACACCACCACTTCACAAGTGTCTCCATCTGCTGCCCCTGTACTCCGCCACCTCCACTCTAACAAACACCACCACTCCACAAGTGTCTCCCTCTGCTGCCCCTGCCCTCTGCCACCTCCACTCTAACAAACACCATCACTCCACAAGTGTCTCCCTCTGCTGCCCCTGCACTCCACCACCTCCACTCTAACAAACACCACCACTTCACAAGTGTCTCCCTCTGCTGCCCCTGCCCTCTGCCACCTCCACTCTAACAAACACCACCACTCCACAAGTGTCTCCCTCTGCTGCCCCTGCCCTCTGCCACCTCCACTCTAACAAACACCACCACTCCACAAGTGTCTCCCTCTGCTGCCCCTGCACTCCGCCACCTCCACTCTAACAAACACCACCACTTCACAAGCGTCTCCCTCTGCTGCCCCTGCCCTCTGCCAGCTCCACTCTAACAATCACCACCACTCCACAAGTGTCTCCCTCTGCTGCCCCTGCACTTCGCCACCTCCACTCTAACAAACACCACCACTTCACAAGTGTTTCCCTCTGCTGCCCCTGCACTCCGCCACCTCCACTCTAACAAACACCACCACTTCACAAGTGTCTCCCTCTGCTGCCCCTGCACTCCGCCACCTTCACTCTAACAAACACCACCACTCCACAAGTGTCTCCCTCTGCTGCCCCTGCACTCCGCCACCTCCACTCTAACAAACACCACCACTTCACAAGCGTCTCCCTCTGCTGCCCCTGCACTCCGCCACCTTCACTCTAACAAACACCACAACTCCACAAGTGTCTCCCTCTGCTGCCCCTGCACTCCGCCACCTCCACTCTAACAATCACAGCCACTCCACAAATATCCACTCTGTTGCTTCTGTCCCATGCCACCTCCCCTGTAATATTCACTCTGCTCCACAAGTGACCCCTCTGCTGCCCCTGCACTCCGCCACCTTCACTCTAACAAACACCACAACTCCACAAGTGTCTCCCTCTGCTGCCCCTGCACTCCGCCACCTCCACTCTAACAATCACAGCCACTCCACAAATATCCACTCTGTTGCTTCTGTCCCATGCCACCTCCCCTGTAATATTCACTCTGCTCCACAAGTGACCCCTCTGCTGCCTCCATCCTCTACCACCTCTGCTCTAACAATAATCCACACTCCACAAGTGTCCCTTCTGTCTATCTATCTATCTATCTATCTATCTATCTATCTATCTATCTATCTATCTATCTATCTATCTATCTATCTATCTATCTATCTATCTATCTATCTATCTATCTATCTTTATCTTTAACATTGCAATACAGAATATCTATAAACCTCAATTACTTTGTCTTGTCCTATTAGTCCTGGTTAATATTTGTGCAACAAGGACAAATACATAAATAATTATATTATGCAAATAAAAATGAGTATGATGGCTGTATATATTTTGCTTTTGTTCTATATGGAAATCAGGTTAACTGATACCTAGTGAGATGCATAAGATTTCATTTTTTGCAGTACACTCTCAATAGACATATTTATGTGTATAGTAAGGCAGCAAAGCACAATGAACCCAGAGTAACGGAACAGATTTCCACGGATTGATAAATTCTGTTTGCAGGTACTGCATTTTCCCTTATAATAAAAAATGTCACACTGTTCCTAGGCTGTTGGTGTCTATAGTCTAGAGCAGAACTACAGAGGGTATGTCTGTACCTAGGGGGGCCCAATCATATGCTCGGATTATAGGCTGATCAGTTATAGATGAACTGCAGGCTATGGGTTACTGCAGTTATTGAATACGTCTATCCCCCTGAACAAGGGGAATACATCAGTATGGAGTTTCATATTCATCATTTATATTTGGATCAACCATGGAAACATAAATTCTCATCATTGCAGTACGTACAATAAACTTATTACAAAAGAAAAGTCCTATCTTCTACAGATAACCTCTAATTTTAAAAATCATGTAATTCTATAAAAAATGTTTTCATCATGTTTTTCATTCTGGTGAGCATTGTGGGCAGGCCAAATCACTAAACATTAATGTAAAACTATTAAAAAGCAAGGTTTGCTTCCTTCTATTGCTAAAAAATAAAAATAATTAGAATGTGCTGGAATCTTGTTCAATTTTAATTTAAAAAAATGTCACCTCCAACAATATGCAGCATTTTGCATCAATAACACAAGTATCATTTTACTAAGACTACAATTACACAGTGAGAGGCGGAGTTATGACAATTTTACCTATACTGTGCCAAAGTATAGCCTGCAGTAGTTAAGCAAATATCTTCTTTTGTAGGAAACCTAATTGGTTGCCATGGGCCCCCACACATTTAACTCCTTCATAAATCCATAATATGCAATGTGGCCCTTAAAACGATCTGGATTGAAACCTTTTGGCACAGAGCTATAAAAATGGGCTTCATATGAAAAATAGTATAACTACATTCAACGATTTTTCTGGAAGAGGCCAGCCAGTGTCTGTAGTCCAACTTGGTCCCACCACTTAGCAGAGATAAGCCAACCATCTAAGCAGTAGAGACAGCATCCACCAAAATAATACACTGAAATATTCCATCGAGCAGTAAAACAGAGGTCGTCCACACCTTTTTCTTTTTTTTGTATTTTTCTTCTTGTGAAATGCACTTGAACATGTTCTTCAAATGATACACGGGTCATGGTGGCTCTATGTCTTCAAGCTTAGATGGAGCCTTCAGATACTGAAACCCAACTCCTCGTAGAAGTGTGAGGATGGTAGAAGGAAAGCAGAGTCCTATGAACTAAGGATCTGGACGAGTGAAGGGGAGGGGGGGGGGGAGAGAGGATGAGCTTAACCAAGACCCTGCTCCCACCCCTTCTCTATAGCTAAGAACATTTCTTTCATGTACTCTGAGCCTTCATCCCCAATCACCCTTATGCTCTCACCTCTAAATATAGCCAGCACACTTCCATCAGCACATTTACTAGATCAAAACCAGACAAGGTGAATGATAATTGTAGATACATATTAGAGAATACAATGTAAATGAGTTCAATGGCCTCAGAAAGAGATGCTGGCAATTCTCATTAAAACAAAGGCATCCTATAGGCATATATATAGATCCTGAGTACAAAGAAGAGAACACCGAGGATCACTTTACTCTTAGTGAGTCACCCCGCTGAGTATGTGTGAAAGGTGACTTTAGGTGACATAACGATTTATGAAAAGAACCTTCCATCATGCTTAAGGTGACTCTAGCCATATTAGTGCACTTGCAATAACACAGTTGAAAACTGTCCATGATTCTTTTCATTTTGGACTTACAAATTAGATGTGTCTGCTGCTGCGCTTGATCTCTTGAATGTCACTTGGCTCATGCACATGGGCATAACTAAATACTAATATAAAAGTTGGATCTTGCTGCCAGAAAGATGCAATACAAAACACGCATGTAATGGCTTAATAAATACTTTTGTGTTTATTCTAGCCGCTAGAGCAAATTTACGTGCAAACGCAGATGGATGCACCCGTTTCCACATATATAGGTGTTTGTAAGTATAAAAAAAAAACACAAAAATACTCTTCCCTGAATGCAGGACTTAACGGTTTTATGTCCCTGAAGGCTACTCTAATAAATAGAGCTAAATGCCGCCATGTGCAAGGTTATATTGAATTGAATAGAGCTGCGTTCAGATCCGAAAAAAAAAAGTATGCTGAATGCAGCGTGTGCAAAGATCCAAAGATGTCAGTCATTTGCAAATTCAATCTTTATGCTTCAAAGCGATAAATATAAATCCGGTCAACTAATCAGTGAACAATTTTTGTGCTCCTGATGAAGATGTTTGAAGCATTCGAAACACATTGCTCTAACGTGTGGATGTTGAACTGAAATAAGATTTGTGAACTTTACTTTGCAAACAGTGGATATGATGCTCTATACCAGTGATGGCGAACCTTGGCACCCCAGATATTTTGGAACTACATTTCCCATGATGCTCATGTACTCTGCAGAGTAGTTGAACATCATGGGAAATGTAGTTCCAAAACATCTGGGGTGCCAAGGTTCACCATCACTGCTCTATACAATTTTAATATTTGTATTGAAAACTTTATGATTTTATGAATTTACTCTGTGGTAACATTTTCTATATGCCCAGAAAAAAAAAAACATTGCTACTGAAATATTTCTGTTTTACATGTACTTGGCGATGTGGGCCTATAGGGCAGAGAAACTTTATCCTATATATATTTAACCTCTGGGTTATTTCCCTTTTCCCAAGGGTAGTTCCTGTTTTGCGGAATGCTGCTTGAACCAAAGCCAGTATGCCCAGTGACAATTTCAGTGATACTTAGAAAATGTGAATCCAGCTCCCTGTTTGTTCTTATGTTTGAGTAATAAAAACCTGGGAGGCATTCTAACTTGCTCCCTAGCATAGTATTGCAGTGGTTGATAAGCCAGTACCTGTGCCTACTGTAGTGCATGAACACGAAGGTATGTTCTCCCCTCATGACTGGGATGCTCATCGCTACCTTGCAACATTCAGGACCTGGTGGTTGTGGGTGGCCCAAGGTCCAATACCACATCCACTTTTCTACAGAATTCACTTCCACAGACATCAAAGCCAAGACTCAATCCATGGGGTGTTTCACTCAGTAACCCCAAACCTTCAGAGACATAGTGGAGCACATGGCGTTTAAATTCTTTTCCTTTCTTCCTATAGGCAAGGCCAGGTGCAAAATCTTCAGTGCTCTAAACTGCCCATGAAAGTCAATGGTCCATAGACTGGGTACTCCAGTTTTTCGTTGTTAACAGACTTAACAGACCCTACAAGAATGTACTCACCCTTCACATTATACTCTGTTCCACACTCACACATCCCAGCCCTTACAACGATGGAATGTCTAGACAGATAGTTTTGGGTTTGGATAAAGGCATATCCTGTATAAACACAGTCCAAATAATGGCAGGATAAAGAATTCTATCAATGGAATACTTCTTAAACAATGGGTACACAAGACCAACTTTACATGGCTGCTCACCCCTGGTCAAAATTCCATAGTCCTCTCTTAGACTCCTGGAGCTCTTCTAGCTGCTCCCAACCATACTTTAGAAGTCCCCCCCCACCCCATTTATATAGCCTAGCAAAAAATCAGGGACAGTCAGCTCAGACGTCCTGGAGACAAGGGCGAAGAACACAAAATAAACCTTGTGATAAAAAGAGATTTATGCCTTTTCAGAAACCGGTCTATGAAAATGACAAGAACCAAAATTAAGAGCGAAGTTTTCACAGTTGCCCCCCCATTTCAAAGCAATATTGTTTTAAAAATATTTATTGGATTTTTTGTTTTTTCCCAGAATAGTGCAAGCAAATATAGTAAGGCACAAGGAATGTCAGGAAGTTCAGAGGTGCGGTCTGTAAAATAATTCCACCATAATACAGGAATACAGTACACATGCATGAATCAGATATCATGAACTATAAGGAGGCAAAAACTCCATGACTTGTTCAAAAGAAATAGGGAACAAATGGTTCCGACGAGAAGAGCTCCATGGTAGCTATCATGGGCACCTCTACAGAGTTGGGGGGGGGGGGGGAGCATCAAGCACTTTACGAAAAAGTACTTAGGCAAGAGGGAGGAGCATGAAGAGGCAGGAGGTGCAGAAGAGGAAGCACAGGAAATATCTGAAGAGGAGAAAAAAGAGGGTGGGGGCATTTAAGGAGGGGGGTGGGGGAATGATGGTGTAAGGGTGGGGCCCACGTGAGTCCGCAGGTGGGGTGTGTAGGGGCAATGACAAAATTTGTCAGACTGAGAGCAAAGTTCAGTCTATATTCAAGTGAGCCTTATAGGAAAACCAGGGATCCCAAACCTTTAAGAATTTGACATGGGAGTATTCAAGGATAAAAAAGGAAAGAGTAACCGCGCTAACTATATAATAAGCTGCAGCTTCAGGCGAGACAGCACCAAAAGGTCAAATAGAAAGAAAAAGCTGCGCTAACTGTAATGTGATAAAAACTCCTATGATAAATATCCTAGAAATGACTCATAGGAAATCAACTCAAGACAAGAGATTATACACCAATATATCAATAACATATGCTGATAATAGGCATAGCTGTGTATATAGGCATAAATAGATGTAGCGATAAGTTCTATGCAGTAGAAGCGTAGTAATCGTGACAGTTCATAAATAATCCAAAAGTCCCAGAGTCTTGCAGGGTCAGTGGAGTGAGGAGAAGATCCGATCAGGTTATTCACCACAGTGCCACACACAGAGGTCATGCATATCTCCTTACCAGATAGCTGTACCACACAAGCATGGAATATTGTTATCCTCACAAATCTCAAGGGATCAGGACACAAAGCTTCCAAATGCACACAGTCAGACCAACAGACCAAGGAGACAGGATCGATCCAGGATGCAAAGGATGGTCATAAAAGAGAAAAACTCGATAGTGTAATACCATCATTTATTGATAAATAAAAAGAAACACACTTACAAACTCCAAGTGTTAAGATCGCATGGAAACAAGCCGGCCGGCTCTCATGTAGCCCGTTCCGCAGGGCAGCATAGTGACGTCAGCACGCCGTACCCTACGCGCTCGTCTTCACAGACTTCAATGGGGAGTATTCAAGGATGAAAGTGAGCTTCTCATGGACCATGGTCCCCATTAGCCTTTGATGAACTTCAGCAAAATTGAGGTACGGTTGTCTCCAGGCTCTGGCCAACTTTTTTTGCGAGCTGCTAGAAACACAAATCCCAGTAGCTTCCTCTGATTAGCAGTATTGGTTTATACAACAGGGCCTCCCAAGGGGTGCGAATTAGTGAGATGTTCATGATGGACCTAATAATGGAATATACTCTACTCCAGAATCAAATCACTTTTGAGGCATAACCACCAGATTTGAATAAGAGTGCCGTATTCTCAACAACCCTGAAAGAACATTAGGGAGGCAGTGGGGGCGAATTTCTAAATGCAGTCAGGGGTCATGTACCACCGTGACAGTATTTTGTAGGCATTTTCTTGAGTAAAGATATTAGGTGAGCAGTTGGAGGTGGAGAGCCAGATCCTATTCCACACACCTTGGTCTGGATGAGTGGCCAGGTCCTTTTCTCAGTTTTAACGTAGTTTGCGGGAGCTGATGGAGTCATGGAGGGAGAAATAAAGGTTGGAAACCAAACCCTTTAAGTTTGGGCCTTTTCTGCATTGATTTTCAAATGACATCAGGCATTTGGGTGACCCCGTTTGGCAACGAAGGAGGTTGCAAATGTGTTGGTTTATTTAGGCATATTGGAAAGCATTGTTAGCTGGTAGTTGCCAGTTTTGTTGAAGGTACCTATAGGATTTAATGCTGTCAATGACCAATAAGCAATATTATTCTATATATTATGTTCATGTGAGGTTTATCTCCACAAACCTCTGCTGGGCTGCCCGACTGATTCTGCAAAGCCTTGCTTCAAACTTTTTCATTATTCATGTGTCTAGGTGCCATAGACGTGACACTAAATGATATTGCTTTTCTTCAAATGTAATCCATACACAACCACCACTTTATGGCACTGTTTTGTTTAAATGAGCAGTGCACTTTAGTTGTCGTCATGTGCACTCCTCTATACACACTACAAATCCCATAGTCTATAGTCCATCCCAGAAGAAAGCAAGAGAAGAGAGCAAGAGAATATTTCTACATACAGCAAGACCATGGAGAACAAACTTTGCTACCCTGTTACAGGAAGCCAAATCACAGCAGCAAAAAAAAAAGAAAAAAAGGAATTTGGATATTTGGAGAGCAATATAAGAGTTTTAGAATAAGTTAAGAATATAAACTTGAATAGAATTTGTTTTAACCACTTGCCGACCGCCGCAAGTAAATATACTGCGGCGGTCAGCCCCGGCCAGGCAAAGTGACGTATATATACGTCACTAGCCTGTCACCGGCTTGTGAGCCAATAGCGTTCACTAAGCAGTCAGTGCGTGTGACCGGCGGACCCGATGTCCGCCGGTCACTCGCCGATCGTCGGTAGAGCAGGAGAAAGGCAGGCGGCTAATGTAAACAAGCCGCCTGTCATTCTCCCCAGTGTAAAAATGGAGATCAGACGGTTCTACTATGTAGAACCGTTGATCTCTGTTTTTACAATAGTAGACATGTCCCATCACAGTAGGAAATACGCCCCTAGGACACACTTAACCCCTCCCTCTCCAATACAGTTAACCCCTTCCCTGCCAGTGTCATTTTTACAGTAACAGTTCATATGTATAGCACTGATTACTGCAGTAATGTCACTGGTAACCCCAAAAGTGTCAAAAATGTCAGTCAAGGGTCCGATCTGTCCGCCGCAATGTCGCAGTCCCGCAAAAAAATCGCAGATCGCCACCATTACTCGTTAAAAAAAAAAACACCAAAAATGACAGAAATCTTTCCCTTAGTTAGTAAACGCAATAACTTTTGCGCAAACCAATCAAAATACGCTTATTGTGATTTTTTTTTTACCAAACATAGGTAGCAGAAAACAAATTGGCCAAAAATTTAAAAAAATTTAGATTTTTTACATTTTTATGGGGGGAATTTCATATAAAAAAATGTGAAAAATATTGTTATTTTTTCAAAATTTACGCTCTTTTTTTGTTTATAGCGCAAAAAGTAAAAATCGCACAGGTGATCAAATACCACCAAAAGAAAGCTCTATTTGTGGGAAAAAAAGGACGTAAATTTTGTTTGGGTACATCATCGCACGACTGCGCAATTGTCAGTTAAATTCGCACAGCGCCGAATCGCAAAAAGTGGCCTGGACGTAAGACAGCAAAATCCTCCGGTGGTAAAGTGGTTAATGGTAAAGTGTTCAGCGGGTTAATGGGCTTCCATATGGTGTCCAGCCTGCTTGCATACCTAAACATTTGGGGAAATGGGTCTAAATTATTCTGCCTTTTGTGGCCCACTTCAAGTGTTATTTGTCAGAAGAACAGTGAGGACATCTATTAGCCCATTACACAGTAGTCAGACTTTTGGCCTTGTGCGTGTCTTGGGTCATTACTTTGTATCTGCGTCTGCAGTGACGGTGACAGATGAATATCTTCTACATGGACAACAAACCCCTGACACTCCCTGGCAGCTGTGTGTAATACTGGAAGCCTCCATGTTAACAGGAAGAATGAGAGATAGTATGACATATTATAAGAAAACTATGCCACACATGCAAACCAACCACATAACACCGCCCAATGCAATTTCAGAAATACAACAACCATTAGTGAAAGTGCCAGGAGCTTTCCTATATAAGTCATCATGTATTCCTGTATATAAAACACTTAGGAGGAGATTTACTAAAACTGGAGCATTAAGAATCTGGTGCAGCTGTGCAAAATAACCAATCAGCTTCTAACTTTAGCTTGTTCAATTAAGCTTTGACAATAAAACCCAGGAGGGTGACTGGTTTCTATACAGAGCTGCGCCATATTTTTCACACTCCAGTTTTAGTAACGTTTATTACACTATGGGGTTGATTAACTAAAGGAAAATAGACTGTGCACTTTGCAAAATGCAGTTGAACTCTGCAAGTGCAGTTTCTCCAGAGCTTAGTAAATGAGGTAAAGCTTTATTTAGCAAATTATACTCAACCACGTGCAAGTATAATTAAAAGAACAGCATTGTGATTGGATGATGGTGGCCTCTGCTCATTTACTAAGCTCTGGAGCAACTGCTCTTGCAGTGTACAACTGCACTTTGCAAAGTGCACAGTATTTGCGTTTAGTAAATCAACCCCTTTGATGCTACTCTTCAAGATGTTACAAGTCTTTCTTCAAGTTAAAGCGGAGTTCCGGGCACAGAAACCATTTTTCAACAAACATACCCCCGGGACAGTCAGGGTTAGTACATTCCACAATGGCTAGCTTCTGATCTGTCCCGGTTCGCACTTACCTTTTAGAAGAAATACTCACTTATAAAATTTCTTCCACAGCGTTGCCATCTCTGTTGTGGGCAGCTGAAGCCAGCGCGATCCTCTTTGGCGTCCTCTTCCGCGTCTTCTTCTCCCAGAATGCGCCTGCACCGGCGGCCCCTCTCGTCACTTCCGGTGCGGCGCCGCATTCCTCCACAGATTCTGGGCATGCCCAGAAGCTGTTTAGCGGGGAATTCGGCGTCGCCCCGGAAGTGACGAGCGGGGCAGGCGCCGTCGCATTGATTCCTGGGAGCGATGACGTTCAGCTCCCAGGAATCATCCCAAGACAGGAAGTGACGTCGGAGCCGCGGCACAGAGGGAGGAAGTAGAGAATAGGTGAGTATATTCAATCTCCAATTACAAGGTAAGTGAAAAAAAAATGCCTAACTATCCAATTCCTTTTCAGGTGAGGGAGACCAAGCGGATGGGCACAAAAAAAAAAAGTTTGTTTTTGTGCCCGGAACTTCGCTTTAAAAACTGAAAAGACAAGTAACTGCTGTGTAAAAAAAGGTAAAAAATGAACAAAAAGATAAGATATACACCTGATCGAGGGTGCAACAAAAAATGAATTTCTATGCATGTTATATCATGCATTTTAGCACATATTGCAACAAAGGACAAGTGTGAAAGGGACCTGATACAGGGGCTTCCTATTCTACAATCAAAAAGATTTAAAGTGACTCTGTCATGAGAGATTATGGAGGATGCCATGCCAAATGCTCATTTGTAGAGTGTGTTTCCTAGCCACCTTGCTGATGCTTTGGCTTCAGGACTGTCTGAGCGGTTGACCTGGTACAAGTACAGAGATATTCTGACACATAAATGACACTCATTTACAGCAAGCTTGCTCCAGGTCTGGGACTCAAAAGTGCTTCAAGATTAATTCCAGGCATGGATTATCTTACATAGATACATCTGTCTAGCTTGGACCAGTATACCTATGAATATACCATACCAGTTGATCCCTCTAGAAGCTGTAAATCACTTTAATAGGTCCTGTGGAATTCTTCTTTAAGTCAGACACAGCCAGGCAACTAGCATTTTAACAGGAGGCCAGTAATGGCAGCCTTGTACATTAGTCACTTTAGAGAAACAGGGTTTTTTGTATTTATTAGACATTATTGAAATTGTTGTTAAACTTGGTAAAGAATTTGAGGGTGCAATGATTATGGGAGAAGGTGTGCACACGGCTAAAGAACAGGATTAAGTCCAGGTTCACATCTTTGCCCTGCGTTTTTGCTGTATCGCGTCCGGATCACAAGAAAAGATGTAGCCCGGGCATCATTCATCTTCCATCCTAAAAGGATAGTGACATGGGACGGATCATTTTACCGAGGAACTCTGTATGTTTCACAGCTGCACACGGTGTATGGCTCATCTCTAATCCAAGCACGGGTTCTGCCGTAACATTGACTCTCACATGACCGCATCCCCATCTGGTCCCAGGCGTTGATAAGTTAACATTAAAGAAGAGTTTCCCCCGAGCATGCATGGGCGAGGTGGCCCTGTCCACATGCTATTTTGTAGGTGCTGCATCCCATTCTTCTATTAATAGGTTGTTGTCCCAAATTTAGAGGCATCACTGTAAGGCAATAAAAATGCCCTATTCCCTGAGTTCATTGAAGGACACAGCTTTTCTTCATAACAGATTAGTTTGATGTCGCTACCTACAAGAGCAGGATGCTAGGTGCAACTAAATTAAAAGCACTTTGAAGGGGTGGCCCCCTGGTGGTGGCCAAACCCTACATCTGCAACACAGAGCTCAATTAGTAGCCAGAAATAATAGGACAATACCACCAAGACAGCCGAAAAAGAGACTGGGTGTCCTTCAATAAACTCAGACAAAAGTATTTACAATGAGTACAAAAATACCATTTTCTCTTATTTTTATTTTATTATTTTATTTCAGGTACTTATATAGCGCTGTCAATTTATGCAGCGCTTTACATATACATTGCACATTCACATCAGTCCCTGCCCTCAAGGAGCGTACAATCTAAGGTCCCTAACTCACATACATACACAGTAGGGACAATTTTATACAGGATCCAATTAACCTACCAGCAAGTCTTTGGAGTGTGGGAGGAAACCGGATGTACCCAGAGGAAACCCACGCAGGCACAGGGAGAACATGCAAACTCCAGGCAGGTAGTGTTGTGGCTGGGATTCGAACCAGCGACCCTCTTGCTGCTAGGTGAAAGTGCTAACCACTACACCACTGTGCTCTTCTGTTTATTGTAGGACACAGCTTCTCCTCATGATGGATGGGACATCCCAAAGCAGTGCCAAAAAGAAGAAGAGTGGGTTAAAAACTTTAAACAACAGCAGAACAGGGAACCACATCCTGGGAGAAAACCGCCTGCAAACCCTTCTGACCAAAGCTTGCATTCTCTGAGGCAGCAAGGTCAACCTTGTAGAACTTGGTGAAAGTGTGAACAGATAACCAGGTAGCTGCCTTACAAACCTGAGCAACAGAAGTGGAATGATGAAACTCCCAGCAGGCGCTAAGCTCCCTGGTTGAATTTGCAGTAAATGGAATAAAGAAAAAATAGATGGGGGTTTGGCTATCACCATAGGAGGCCCCTTAAGCCTAGTACACACTGCTAGTTTTTTTTTTGTTCAACCCAGCGGGCAAGCGAAAAAAACTTGACAGTTCAGGTTGTAGCCGCCGTACCAATAATCCGATGTTACTACAGTGATCTCATGTGCTGTGCTATTGTGTTCTGACAGGGGGACTGCTTCCCCGCCATAACACTCTGGTCAGCGCTGTCAGCCATTGGCTGAGAAAGCGGACTGGGAATGGGTCGGCAGACCTTTTTCGGTCATTCCCCTTCGACAGAAGCTGGCCAAACAGCCAGCTTCTGTTAGACCAGCTTTAGTGCACAAGGACCGAATGTCAGCCGGTCTACTGAAACCAGCAGATGCCGCCCGACATTCAGCCTGTGTGGATGAGGCTGAAGGCGCACTTTTAATTTAGTTGCACCTAGAGAACTGCTCCTGAAGGTGGCAACATCAAACTCATCTGTCATAAAGAAAAGCTGTGTCCTACAATAAACAGAAGAGAAAAAAAATGTTTTGGCTGGATTTATGCTTTAAATTAATGATTAATAAATGCATGGAGTACATCATAATATTCATGTAATTTACAACAGGGGTATAGTCATTCATCATATTTGTCTGCTGTTATGTGAGACGCTATCTTCCTACAAACACAAACCATGTGAGGAATTCACTGAGGTTTTTGATCCAGGGTAAAATGATGGACAGTTTTGACATTGTTTGGAAGTTTGCTTTGACAAATGTGTCTTAAGTATTTCAGTAAACGTCATGTAGACGGCACATCACCAGATGCAGACTGAAGCCTGGGCTATTTATAAATCACGGTACCTAAGGTGCCATAAATATAGAGTCTGCCTTTTCTGGCTATGCGACAGAGGTGTTACCTAGCTGATGTTTCCACTACGGCTGTTTACAGCATAACCTGGGGCACCCCCTACTCCCCTCTTTAGCTAATTTCTAGGTTTAAAAAAAATTGCTGGAAAACATTTGCCTAAATGTGTGGTCACATAATGTACCAGGCCCAGAGTCTTTGTAGTGGAGGATGGTCCTCCTTCAGATTTTCATGCCATCCCTGGGTGACATGGACACTTCTTCCTGGGTGTCCATGCATGGGTTTCTTTGAAGGTGGCAGCAGTTGAAGACATCAGGAACAGGCAACTGGTCTACTGCAGCACTGGATCAACTCTTGGCTCTTGCTCTTGACTCATGGAAGCAGTGCCAGAGAGGGACATGGATGGTGATGTGTATAAAGAGTTCTAAAGGGAGTTTCTAAAAGAAAATAGCTGAATGGATGATTTGTAGTGGAAAGAGGGGGCATAAGCAAACCCCCGAGATAGGCTTTAAGATGGAGAAAAGTCATTAGTATTACTATGAAATTCAGACCACAAGTTTTCTCCAATGTTTGGCAGTGATATAGCTAACCTGGCTATATAACATGGCAATTTGGTGGAGCAATCAACCTTTTGATTACACTTTCTGGTCGAAATCGAAAAGCATGAGACATAAAATGATGGGTCATCTGCAAGTAGATGGGATTGATATGGCTGTGATTTAATTTGAAGTAGTAATTATATGATCAGGAACAACTCTGATTGGTTGCTGATCGTCAGTGTGGACTCTGACATTGGGTGTCATTGACACCCAGGTCTGAAAGCCAGCAGCCTCACAAAATGTTGGCTGGAGGCCCTAAAGGAGGAGATGTTTATTAAGATATACTCATCATGCTGGTGCAATGTTCATATAAATATTGAATATGGAAATGAGTTAAAGTATAACTAAAAGCAAAACTTTTTTTTTTGTTATGAGTGCAGAGGGATTAGAATGTTTTTCCGTTTTTACTGCTATTTGTGCCTCTGTTAAGGATATTTACTTTCTCTATTTGTCCTGTTTAACATTATCATTGAAAGTGAAAGTAAAAGAAAATCCCAAATTTTGGGTTGTCCCCAGAAAAGTAATAGAGGGGAAATCTTCCAATGGGGACACTGGTTCTGGTGACCTGGGGGTCCCCAAGGAATTAACCCAATTTGCAGGGATTTCCTCTCACTTCCTGTTTGGCTATTGTAAGTGGAGGTAAATCTCCGCAATGGGACACAGATGACAAAAAAAAATCTAATAGGGGTTATAATCCTCCATTACTCTATCCAAAATGAAAAAAAAAAAGTTTTCCCTATAGTTTAAAACAGAGTTCCACTCAAATGTAGAACTTCCACTTATCTGTCTCCCCCTTCCCTCCAGTGCCACATTTGGCATTTTTCAGGGGGGAGGGGGGAACGGGTACCTGTTTCTGACAGGTACCCTGTCCCCACTTCCATCGGATCTCGCCACAGCGAGGTACGTCAGAATTTCAGCCCCCTCCTCCTCCCTCCTCTGCCTCTAGGCCAGTAAGAGAGCGCAGCGTGCTTCGTGCATGCATAGTAGGGACCTCACAAGGCTTCACTGCCGGGTTCCCTTACCGGCAATAGCGGCAGCAGCATCTGACAGCCGATGGAAACATCGGCTGGGGATGCCGACATCACTGGACTCCAGGACAGGTAAGTGTCCTAATATTAAAAGTCAGCAGCTACAGCTGCTGACTTTTAATTTTTGGAGGGGGGGGGGGGGAAATGCTTTAAAGAACAAGCCCGGTCTAAATGGCCACAGACAGTATACTTGCAGTTCAGGTATTACAAAGGTCAATTGAGAGACAGAGTTGCACGCAAATTCTATACAGCTGTGCGATCATATAGGGGTGTATTTTTTAAAACAATGCTCAGCAATTCACCCAGTGAAAGTACGCATTCATTGTCTGTAAATGTGGCAAAAAAAACAAATGTTATTAGGCTGTTTCCTGTGCTGAAAATTTTTGTTCTTTATTGATCAATTTGCCCCTCATGTAAGCTCTTGGAAGAACGCCATATTGATCTTAGATACTGGTTTATTCTTTTCACTTGCTGTGGACATTTTGGGAGCATTTTTATTCCTCTTTTGATCTCTGTTTCCAACACTTTTTGATCACTCTTGGCTCACACAGTTTCGGATGGTGTGAAGTGTCAGCATCTGGCTGACTGGAGACTTTAGTGTGAAGCCTTAGCAACTGGCTGGGCTCCAATACTTTTCAGGAGTTAAAAAAAAATCTTCCCCTTTTACTACCAGTCTGGATTCATGAGTAATGCTTGGCACAGTTTCCTGGGCTTCCCTTGATTTTTGTTAAATCAACATGTTGTTTTCCCCCTGAAGCAGACACTTTGAGTTGAAATGTGATGGGACCTCTTTACTTAATACAAATGTAGGGGGTGCCTTGCATCTCCCACGGCCAAGTGAAGCTGACCGGGGCTCTCACTGAAGGAAGAGAGTGCCTGTCAGCTTTTGCGGGGGATTTCTTCCCCCTCCCTCTCCTCACTGACTTTGTTTGTTCTGCTCCTTCCCCTGCATCCTCATCAGCAACAGCAAAGCATTCTGGGACATGTAGTTCCCACCAACAATGGCAAGGAAATGATCAAGGACACCATCTTGTCTGCTGGGGAGAAGTCAGTCATTACGAGGTAGGAGAAGAGACTTGACCAAGGGGAGAGGTTTTGCCTCCCGGGTCAGTCCACTGCGTTGTTCCAGGCATCCACAACCAATTGGAGACATCCAGCCTTAGTGAAGGGGATCCCAGGTGCATATCCAGGTGCACCTGCACCGACGGCGTGAAGCGTTCCAGTGTGAGGTGACAAGTCAGGTTACCAGAATCAGTCTGTCTGTTCCAAGACATATTCGTTTTGGGCCTTGACCGCAGGATTGGTGAGAGGGCACTTGCCCATTTGCAGGAAACAAGGACACTGAGCACAGACAGTGTTACTTCACTTTGCCCACACTTGTCAGAACCTGGGTCTCATTGAAGGCCTGTTTAGCAATAAGCAGTCACAGTGTCCGCCTTGCTATCCAGATACTGTCAGCATACCACAGTAACACTTTAACAAGCAGGAGTTCTAAGTGCACCAACTAAAGTGGCTAGCCGAAGATACAAGGCCTCATCCTTCTTCCAAGGGACTGAAGCTTCTGGTGCCATACGGGCACGCACACACATACTCAGGGCTCTGTATATGTAATGTATGTGCGGGATAGTCTGACTTGGGAGTTCAGTCATTAAGCATTGAATTAGGTACAGTGTTTGTAGTTGGGCCTGTTGTGTCAGGAGATAGAAGAGAGAAGTCTGACATAGGAGAAAGTCATTTTTCTGTTCTCCTCCTGCCTGGACTCATAGGGCCAATTCAAATAGAGGTAACCAATGCACTATAAAGTTGCCATCTTGTGGGTTTATTTGGAGTTGTGGAATCCCCTGAAAGCAGCCCGATATAATATATTGAGTTATATTGCTCTTGATCTCAGTTATTGCTCTTCAGCTAATTCATTCAAGAAAATACTGTTATTTTCCATAGAAACCTTATAGTAAAGACATTTCTGTGTTTTATCATAACGTGTGTGTTTTCATTGGTCCTTGCACTTACACTATTGCCAGGTATGTCAGAGGGGCTGATATTGTTCTTGGGATTGAGAGGCAGAGTATGGAACCAATCATACTTCCCCGGCTCCTCCGAGGGTAGCGCTACACAATCAACGGTTGTAAATGTTATATGACTAAAGAATTTGTGGTCTGTTTTTAACTAGATGTTGTATCGTTTGATATATCCCAGTTTTTATTGTCTTGTAATAATAAAATGAAAGCATTTTATAAAATTGTTGTTTTTGGTGCCTAAAAAAGCCCATCTAAATTTCTTAAAAAATCCATTACAACATTAGGGATGTGGTGCCATCTTTTCCAAATTTATCACAAGCCTTGTTGGTTTTTTTCATTTAAATCACTTACCAATGGGCATGAATGGCTGCGAGGGCTGGCTGGGACGAGACATACCGATGGCATTCACAGCATAGATACGCATCTCATATATGACCCCCTCAATCATCCGTTTAGATTCGTAGCTCAGTTCCTTCACCAAGTCATAGTTCAGTCTCATCCAGCGGTAGCTCTTCTTCTTCTTCCTCTCGAGGACGTAACCTGCCGGTGAAGTGACACAATTAGTAACAGCGCTGAAAACACTTGTAAAGAATTAGGAAAGTACAGCTTCTTTCTACAATATATTTTATTTACACATTGCAAATATGAGTAGAAACAATGTGTTTAATCCTAGTTAGTCAGGTTGAAAAAAGACATACCGTAAGTCCATCTGGCTCAACCATTAAAAAACAAAAAAACAGTAAAGAAAACCCAACCAAACAATTCCATATACACAATCCTATACCCGCAGTTGATCCAGAGGAAGGTGAAAAACCCCAGCAAAGCATGATCCAATTTGCTACAGAAGGGGTAAAAAAATTCCTTCCGGATCTCCCGAGAGGCAATATTCCCTGGATTACCTATAAATAAATATTAGCAGTGGTGGGATTCAGCCGGTTCGCACCGGTTCTATAGAACCGGTGGCTAACTTTCTGCAAGTTCGCAGAACCGGCTGAATCCCTCTACGCGTCTGAGGACGCGCAGGACAATTGAATGTCCCGCGCTCGGGCAGACGTGGCGGCCAGGGGGCGGAGCAGTGCGCCCGACCCGCCCATTCTGTGACAATAGCGAATGAGAATTCGCTATTGTCACATGATCCTCCTCCTGGCCAATCAGGGAGCGGGTCCTCCCGCTTCCTGATTGGCCGAAAGGCAAACACCGTGCCATTGGACGAGGAGGAGGCGCCGCGGGAGGACTCGGAGACGCGGGGAGCCGACTGCGAGACCGTCCGTGAGGTAAGTGCATGGGTCTCGCGGGGATCGCTGGCACTCTGCAATCATTGGGGGCAATGCTGTGGCTGGCGCTCTGCAATTGGGGGGCAATGTGGCTGGCGCTCTGCAATTGGGGGCAATGCTGTGGCTGGCACTCTGCAATTGGGGGCAATGTTGTGGCTGGCGCTCTGCAATTGGGGGCAATGCTGTGGCTGGCACTCTGCAATTGGGGGCAATGCTGTGGCTGGCACTCTGCAATTGGGGGCAATGTTGTGGCTGGCGCTGTGCAATTGGGGGCAATGCTGTGGCTGGCGCTCTGCAATTGGGGGCAATGCTGTGGCTGGCGCTCTGCAATTGGGGGCAATGTGGCTGGCGCTCTGCAATTGGGGGCAATGTTGTGGCTGGCACTCTGCAATTGGGGGCAATGCTGTGGCTGGCGCTCTGCAATTGGGGCAATGTTGTGGCTGGCGCTCTGCAATTGGGGGCAATGTGGCTGGCGCTCTGCAATTGGGGGCAATGTTGTGGCTGGCGCTCTGCAATTGGGGCAATGCTGTGGCTGGCGCTCTGCAATCATTGGGGGCAATGCTGTGGCTGGCGCTCTGCAATTGGGGGGCAATGTGGCTGGCGCTCTGCAATTGGGGGCAATGTTGTGGCTGGCACTCTGCAATCATTGGGGGCAATGCTGTGGCTGGCGCTCTGCAATTGGGGGCAATGTTGTGGCTGGCGCTCTGCAATTAGGGGCAATGCTGTGGCTGGCACTCTGCAATTGGGGGCAATGTTGTGGCTGGCACTCTGCAATCATTGGGGGCAATGCTGTTGCTGGCGCTCTGCAATTTGGGGCAATGTTGTGGCTGGCACTCTGCAATCATTGGGGGCAATGCTGTGCAATTGGGGGCAATGCTGTGGCTGGCACTCTGCAATTGGGGGCAATGCTGTGGCTGGCACTCTGCAATGATTGGGGGCAATGCTGTGGCTGGCACTCTGCAATGATTGGGGGCAATTCTGTGGTCACTGTGCATTGAAAGGGGGGCACGCTGGTCTCTCTGCATTGAAAGGGGGGCACGCTGGTCACTGTGCATTAAAGGGGGCATGTACACTGGTCACTGCATTGAAAGGGGGCACGCTGGTCTCTCTGCATTGAAAGGGGGCACGCTGGTCACTGTGCATTGAAGGGGGCACGCTGGTCACTGTGCATTGAAGGGGGCATGTACACTGGTCACTGTGCATTGAAAGGGGGCACGCTGGTCACTGTGCATTGAAAGGGGGCACGCTGGTCTCTGTGCATTAAAAGGGGGAACGCTGGTCTCTGTGCATTAAAAGGGGGAACGCTGGTCTCTCTGCATTGAAAGGGGGAACGCTGGTCACTGTGCATTGAAAGGGGGCACGCTGGTCACTGTGCATTGAAGGGGGCATGTACACTGGTCACTGTGCATTGAAAGGGGGCACGCTGGTCACTGTGCATTGAAAGGGGGCACGCTGGTCTCTGTGCATTAAAAGGGGGAACGCTGGTCTCTGTGCATTAAAAGGGGGAACGCTGGTCTCTCTGCATTGAAAGGGGGAACGCTGGTCACTGTGCATTGAAAGGGGGCACGCTGGTCATTCTGCATTAAAAGGGGGCACGCTGGTCATTCTGCCGGGAAAGTCGGAACTGGTTACTAAAATTTTTGAATCCCACCACTGAATATTAGTACCCATTTCCATATTTGGAGGCAAAATCTCTTTTCCTCTAGACGTAAAGATTGTCCTCTGTGATGACCTTAAAGTGAATAACTCAACACCAAGTTCACCATATGGACCCCTTATGTATTTATACATGTTGATCATATCCCCCCTTAATCTCCTCTTCTCAAGAGATAATACATTCAGTTCCTCTAATCTTTCCTATGCCTCTTATCAGTTGACCTTCTCTGCACTTTCTCCAGTTCCCCGATACCTTTTTTGAGAACTGGTGCCCAAAACTGAACTGCATATTCCAGATGAGGTCTTACTAATGATTTGTACAGGGGCAAAATTATATCTCTCTCTCTCTGGAGTCCATGCCTCTGTTAATACAAGAAAGGACTTTGCTTGCTTTGGAAACCGCAGCTTGGCATTGCATGCTGTTATTAAGCTTAGGATCTACCAGAACACCCAGATCCTTCTCCGCTATGAATTCCCTCAGTTCTACTCCCCCTAGTATGTATGATGCATGCATATTCTTAGCCCCCATGTGCATAACTTTACATTTATCAACATTAAACCTCATTTGCCACATGGTTGCCCAATGAAACAGTGCATTGAGGTCAGCTTGTAAATTGGAGACATTCTGTAAAGAAGTTATTTCACTGCAAAGCTTGGTGTCATCCGCAAAGACTGAAACACGTTATGCCCGTTAAAGTATCTCTGAAGTTTTGACTAGAGTAGGGAATGGTTACCATACCATTTACATGGCAATAAAAACCGGTGTGTAAGGGTGCTAATTATGTTGAATGGCAGTGCAATGCACTATGCACCATGCATGCTGTGTGATTTTCTTTCTAAAAAACAAGAGTAGGGACCATTTTCTAGTATATTAAGGGGCCCTGCCAGCCAATAAATATGGAATATGTGTAACTGAGACCTGGGTTTGACCCATCAATGGATCACAATTGCATAAGATCAAACCAATTCATATAGGGTACAATGACTCTGGTGAGGCTGCCCTTACGATCTACCTATAAACACGGGTCCTCAGGTTTGGAAGGTAAAAAATAAAAAATCTAAAAAGAATGCCAGACCTGCTCATTGGTCTGGTGTTGTTTTTAGACTTTAAATACATAGTCCATTCAATATAACTGAAATACACCCTTAATGCACAATCACATGTTGCATGTACCTCAATGCATGTGCATGAATACAGAGTATAGTGTGAATGGGCCCTAAAACTATTCCATGTTGGGGAGATTTCCGCTCATTTTTTAAAGTGGGTATAAGTGTGTGTGTGTGTGTGGGGGAAGGGGGGGGGTTGGGAATTTAAATGAGGCCCATGACATTCTATAGCTATTTGCCTCCATCCCTGAATCTAAATATTAAAAGGAAGAGGTTTGTCTCTTTCACACCATGCCTGGATTTGCTGCAAACATGTGGGATCACCAGAAAATCACTAGAGCTGTCACCTGCGTTTATAACCACTATGACATGGAGCCCCGTATTCCTCTGGGGGTTTGCACGTGTGTACCTTGGTTTTCCATGGGCCACTGCCACAGCCCCCGGGACAGACACATCCCTGACAGCCCTCAATTTGCAACACCGCTTGCTGAATCTGAAGCTGACCTACATGTACACACCTTGCTCCTGAAGAAGTGGAGTGAATTCGACAAGACACACACATCAAGCTTTTTTAGATGCAATATAATCACGCATTTATAGCTTAGATTATTATGAATTTTCTGCAATCATTAATGATTTTAATATATGTTTTATGATATGGATTACATCCCACAATAATTATACTTTATACTGCAATGTGTTATTTATGACATCTGTGTGTATATATATATATATATATATATATATATAAATATATATATGTGTGTGTATATATATATATATATATATATATATATATATATATATATAAATTATAATAATATTATGCCATCATACTATCTATTTGCATATGAAAGAATAAATGTGCTGTCGTGCATTTGATCACTTTGCCAGCTATGTGTCACATGCTTCATTTAGAGTCCCAAACCTTTTCCTTTTAAATCCCCTCATTTCCTGTCTCAGAGACACAACAGGGAGTGAGAAGTATTCTCTCCAAAAAGATAAATGATAGCTTGGACATTATAGTATTTTAAATTGTGAGCAGTGAAATTGTTAGGTAATATGGATGGATGGATGGATGGTATTTCCCTTACCCAGAATTGGCATGCCTCCATCATACTTGGGTACATCCCACTCTACAGTACAAAAGTCCTCTCCAATGTTAAGGATCCTGGGAGATTCAGGAGGGTCTGGAGCCTCTGTAAGAAAAAGCAAAGACACATTATAGAGTATATTACTATACATTCTGTATATAGGATGCCTTGGGAGACAAGAACATTGCCCCAACACAAAGCTACGTAGAATTTCATATCTAAGAAGTACAGAATTACGTTTGTACAGTGTACATCAGGCATGTCCAACCTGCGGCCCGAGGGCCGCATGCGGCCCAGAACCTCAGGCAACGCGGCCCACTGCCCCCTGACAATTTTTTTTTTTTGCTGGGGAGGAAGGAAGTCAGATCGGGGGCACGGCCACAGCAGCTTCCAACTAACTGTAGGCAGAGGCTGCCTCAGAGGGGGGAAGGGGAGCATGTGCAGTGTTTCTGACTCCTACCACCATGACCACTTCAAATCACTGAAGTGGTCATGGGGGTTAGAGTGTTCCTTTATTATTGCTCAGAAATAAACCTCTGTATACTGATTCCATTTCATTTGATCATCCTCTAGTTGTGTTAAATTGTGGCGGGGGGGCGCAGCGGAACGGGAAGGGCACGGCGGCATTTTATTACTTGTATACCTTAACTATAGTATATATTTTATATGCGGCCCGAGAAAATTTCTCTACATTCAATGTGGCCCAGAGAAGCCAAAAGGTTGGACACCCATGGTGTACATAGTTAGTGAGGTTGAAAAAAGACATCCGTCCATCCAGTTCAACCTATGATGTGTGTGTGCTTTTGCTGTTAACCGTACATTGTTTACCCCTTTATAGTTACATAGTTTGTGAGGTTAAAAAAAAGACATCAGTCCATCCAGTAAAGACATCAGTCCATCCAGTAAAGACATCAGTCCATCCAGTAAAGACATCAGTCCATCCAGTGGGGTGACACTCTTCGCACCCTGGGAGGTCAGTGACCAACAGGAAAAACATATATATTTCCATATAAAATGCTAATAATGAAACATTGTATGTCTTTAGAACTGCAGCAAAGCCACACAGAGGGCTTCATGCTAGTGGTGCAGCCCCTTTGGATGACTTTTACCAGTTCACTCTTACCAGATAATAATAATAATAATAATAATAATAATCTGTAAATTCCCTTAAAAGTTCTCCACCTGAAAAATGTTTCCTTTTGGGTCATTTAATTTTGCAGGTTTAGTGCTTTGCCAAAGCTTTTATTATACTGTATATGTTCATCCCCATAGTATTTATACAGCTTGCATAGTCATGAGATGCGGTAAGCTGACCTTATAGACAATGTAAACCCAACATTTCATATTCTTGATATGTGCTGGTACATGTGCTTGTATGAAAAAGTATCCTGTTCTCTTTGTATTGTTTCCTTTGTGTGAAATCCCTGGTCTTGCTGCCAGTCCCTCTACTTTCCTATTTAAAAACTGACCACACTAAGCAGGAGAACACAGAGTGGTCAGTTCTCTAGATATGCTGGGAACTCAGTGTACTCTCCTCCAATGATCAGACTTGCCCTGACACACAAACCCTGCACATATATTCACTGGGAAGATCAGTGTACTTCTGTTTCTGCTCCCCCAGCTCTTATGCATCTGAGAACAGAGGCAATGTGATAACATCAAAAAGGGGGTAATTGTAATCTTTATTGTAATGTTGTATATCTATACACAAATGTTATGCCTTTCATTTCTATTTTAAACTGAATGGGTTGTTTTACAAGGTGATTTACAATCACTTAAAGAATAATATTTTGGGGTTACATTTACAGTTGGGTTTAGGTTTAAGAGTTACATGGAGTTTAAGGAGTCTATTTATAAAAGCTTTGCTCTGCAAGTGTCTCAAGCATTCGCACAGCAGGAATAATTCCCATACATTTGTGTAATATGTTTATTTCCTATAACTGCCAGCTCAATCTAGTGGGCATAATGTGATATTTCCCTGACTGACTTGATTTCAGGAAAATACTACATTATGTCCACTAGATGGAGCTGCCAATCACAGGAAGTAAACATATTACACAAAACTACAAGGATTATTTGTAATGTTGTGTAAATGCTTGAGAGACTTCTAAAGTCAGTTTTTTTTTCTAAACAGACACCAAAGACACATCAAGGTTTGGTAAGCTCCTTTTTAGTGTATGTAGTGTTTCGAGCAGGATCATTGTATCACATAATCAACAAAAGCTACAATATTAGTGCTGAGATTTCAGAATCTGAAAACGAATGTATTACTACTTTCGGGTTAGGGGAGGGAATGGTAGAGGGTTTTTTTGCCCACTATGATCTTCTTATCCATAACCCCAGCAAAAGGTCTCATAACTTTGAAAGACTGTAAGTTTAGACAAACTACTTCTTGTAATCTACTGTATCTGAAGGTTCTTATTGAATTTTTGTGAGTAATCTAATAGATAGATTATGATGAAGCATTTCTGTGTCATGCGCTCTCTAGAATAAATAAAAAATGGTGACAACAGCAAATTGACTGGTAAGCTAAACCCAGGCTGCTAGGCTTGTGCCAATGGTGAGGTAAGATATCTTCTGGTGTCTTAGGTCACAATAATAGCTAATGAAGGAATAACACCTTCATCCAAAGTTAGAGATCCAGTTTAGGATTTAGTTGTTCTTTAGGATCATGACTATGGCTTACCAATGACTTTGACATTGACAGTGGCTTTATCTTCTCCAGCTGCATTCTTCACCAGCACAGTGTAGGCACCTTCATCCAACTTCTCTGCACCCTCAATGATGAACACACAATGGTCGGCGAAGGTCTCCACGTGAACTCTGCCGTCAGTCTCTGAAATGAGCTAGAAGGATTCTGGAGTGTTAGCCCAAAGATCATCAGACATTAACTTGCATCCATTGCTGAAAGAACATACTAGAGGACACACAGCAGACACAAAAAGAACACAGTGGTAGGTGTACACTACAAACAGGCACAGCTGTAAAGAGGAATATTAAATCAACTGGGATACCTTTCAGTGCACCATGATTTAATTTGTATTAATAAGAAAAATGCCATTTAAATCCCAATTAAAGTCTATTAATTAAAATTTTATGGGAATGTTTGACCATTCTTCCATAAGCCCATTTGTGAGGTCAGGCACTGATGTTGGAGAGAAGACCTAGCTCGGAGTCCATGCTTTTATTCATCCCAAAGTTGTTCTATCTGGTTGAGGTCAGGCCAGTAAAGTTCCTCCACTCCAAACTCACTCATCCACGTCTTTATGGACCTTGTTTTGTGCACTGGTGTGCAGTCATGTTGGAACAGGAAGAGCCAACCCTAAACTGTTCCCACAAATTTGGGAACATGAAATTGTCCAAAATGTCTTGGCGTGCTGATGCCTTAAGAGTTCCCATTACTGGAACTCAGGGGCCAAGCCCAACCCCTGATAAAACAACCCCACACCATAATCTCCCCTCCACCAAATGATTTGGACCAGTGCACAAAGCAAGGTCCATAAAGACATGGATGAGTGAGCTTGGGGTGGATGAACTTGACTGGCCTACACAGAGTCCCGACCTTAACCTGACAGAACACCTTTGGGGTGAATTAGAACGCAAATTGGGAGCCAGGACTTCTCTCCAACATCAGTGCCTGACCTCAAAAATGCACCTCTGGAAGAATGGTCAAACATTCCCATAGACACACTCCTAAACCTTGTGGACAGCCTTTTCAGAAGAGTTGAAGCTGTTATGGCTGCAAAGGGTGGGCCAACTCAATATTGAACCCTATGGACTAAGACTGGGATGCCATTAAAGTTCAGGTGCGTGTAAAGGCAGGCGTCTCAATACTTTTGGTAATATAGTGTATGTTTAAGTATAGTTCTTTATTTGGCTACCTAAAGTCCAAGTCTCACACTCTTTTGATCATACCGCACTCTGCTTGTTAAGATTTGTGACTGGTTTTTGCTAAAATGCCTTTGAATACCTTTTACTTTTAATGAAAATACTGCTTCTAGTCCTCACACTGCATTGTTTTGTGCTGCATAAGCTGAGTAACAGCCAAGCTGTAGCAGCTCCAAAGGGTGGGCCAACTCAATATTGAACCCTACAGACTAAGACTGGGATGCCATTGAAGTTTGTGTAAAGGCAGGTATCCCAATACTTTTGGTAATATAGTGTATATAGGAACCTATAACATGAAAAAAGGTGTAAAAAGTAATGTACATTGCCCTGATGCAGAACAGAGTGAGGTTGTAAACTATTTTCAGAGCCAACAGTCCTCCAGACTCTGTATCACTGCCCCATCTTGTTCCTGATGTTTGGACCGATAGTGAGCATCACTGCACTGATGACATCCACCTTTACCTCTCTCCATCCAATCTAAGGCCAGCCATAGACGGAGCAAATTTCTTTCCTGCAACTACTGGTATCCCTCCAGCAGAGCCATTGTGCTTTCCTTGTGGCGGAAACAGTCCCCGCCGGGAGAACACAATGATTATTGCTAGCGGCTAAAAAGCCGCTAGTAATAATCACATGCAAAATCCAACAGGCTGGTTGTACCAAAGTTGACTGATCGATTAACTTGGGTACATTCAGCCTTCCTATACATGGTTCGAATCTTGGCTGTTTCCTGCTGAACCATCCGAGATTTGAACCTTCTGTGGCTAGCTTAAGTATTTCTCTTCCAATGATTAGTCTTCTCGGATGGCACTTTCACTACAATTCTGGTTTCACATAGCTTTCAAGGTGAAAAAAATTGATCTGAGACTCAAGCGCCACAACAAAACATAATTCTTGAGGTATAGATTTATTTTCAATATGTCCTAGGGAAAAGGATGGAGACAACATGTTCCCGAGACCTCAAATCAACCCTTCGAAATGGGGAATGACATATGCTGAACACAATGGGGTTGATTTACTAAAACTGGAGAGTGCAAAATCTGTTGCAGCTCTGCATCAAAACCAATCAGCTTCCAGGTTTTTTGTCAAAGCTTAATTGAACAAGCTGAAGTTAGAAGCTGATTGGCTACCATGCACAGCTGCACAATATTTTAAACTGTCCAATTTTAGTAAGTCAACCCTAATTGGAGAAGTGAATTAGGGCTCTTTCACACGGGCGGTCCGATCAGATCCGCCTGTCAGTTTTTTAGGCGGATCTGATCGGATCCTCCCTGCAGCTCTATGGGGCAGCGGGTGTCAGCGGAGACACCTCCGCTGACACCCGCTGCCATCCGCATCCGATCCTGTGCTGAAATCTGGACGGATGGAAACCCTATTTTTCCATCCGTTCAGTAATCGGAGCGGAGCGAATCTGATGAGAGCGGACAAGCGGTCCGCTCTCCTCCGATCCCCCATAGAGGGCAGCGGGTGCTGAGACACCTCCCTCTCCGCTCTGCAAGCGGAGACGGAGCTGTCATCCGCCCGGCTCAGCGGGGATCGCGGATCGATCCCCGCTGAGTAACACGGATCCACCTGCGGAGGCGGACCGTGTGAAAGAGCCCTTACACAATATTTGGGCTAGAGAAGGGTGATGTCCCTCAGCAGTTGGTTGCAGCAGCTCCCCATTTTTAAGCCCTGGTGAAGAGGTTGATTTTGAGCCCCCCAAATGGGATGGCTCCACTCATTACCCAAGTCATACTGGAAAAAAAAAAACCTGGACAATTAATTATTGGTGTGGCACTTAAATTTCATATCTACTCAGTTACAAGCCAAGGAAACTGCATAAGTCCTTTGGCATGCCAACCAAATACCTCTACATCTAAAATCCCTCATAATCCACAATCCAGGAATTTATTTTTAAAATTATACTCCAGTCATAACTATGCATTTCCTTTTGGAAAGAATGAAGAAAGGTTATAGCCTCTAGTTAATTCTTATTGGGGAGAGGTCCTCTCTTCCTGGTCTAAATGATGGGAAGAGAAGGGAAGACAAATCTATCCATCCGGGATACAGAAAAAACAAATTACATTTCGCGGCTGAAGGTGAAGGGTGTATTCTTTTCTTCTGTGGTGATATGAGACTTAAGCAGCTGGTCTCTAAGTGTTTTTGTATGCACCATTTATGTATTTTTAGATAATGATCATATCCCTTCTTAAACATAAATAGATTTGACTCTTGCAGTCTTTAAAGTTTAAGATGTCAGCATCTCCGATTCCCTAACTGATGGGGCAGTGCTGGTGGACCACCACTGATCCACACAAAGATATTATGTAATAAGTTAAATGAGAACATTACACTTATTATGGCAGCCTTTCTCAACATTTCTCCAGCCTCAGAGAACCTGCCAATAATTACTTTAAACCACAGCTCTCAGTACATGAGCTGGGTGGTCAGTGAAAAGAATGTCCTCCAACATTGGTGATGAGAAGAATGTCCCTCACATTGGTGGTCAGTGGGAAAAATGCCCTTTATATTGGTGATTTGTGGGAAGAATGTCCCTTTCATTGGTAGTCAGTGCAAAGAATGTCCCTTGCATTGGTTGTCAATTGGAACAATGTCCCTCACATTGATGGTCAGTAGGAAGAATGTTCCTCGCAAAGGTGGTCAGTGGGAAGAAAGTTCCTTACATTGATGATTAGTAGCAAGAATATTCCTCAAATTGATGGTCTGTGGGAAGAATTTTTTTCATGTTGACGGTCTGTGGGAACTGGGAAGAATGTCCCTCACATGGATGGTCAGTGGGAAGAATGTTCCTTACATGGATGGTCAGTGGGAAGAATGTTCCTCACATGGATGGTCAGTGGGAAGAATGTTCCTTACATGGATGGTCAGTGGGAAGAATGTTCCTCACATGGATGGTCAGTGGGAAGAATGTCCCTCACATGGATGGTCAGTGGGAAGAATGTTCCTTACATTGATGGTCAGTGGGAAGAACACGACTCACGTTGATGGTCCATTGGAAGAATGTCTCTCACACTGATGGTCAGTGGGAAGAATGTCCCTAACACCGATGGCCAGTGGGAGAATGTCCTTTACATTGATGGTCAATGGGAAGAATGTCCCTCATATTGACGGTCAGTGGGAAGAATGCTCCTTACATTCATGGTCAGTGGGAAGAATGTCCCTTACATTGATGGTCTGTGGGTAGAACGTACCTCGTGTTGATGGTCCTTAGGAAGAAAGTCCCTAACACAGATGGCCAGTGGGAGAATGTCCCTCACACTGATGGTCAGTGGGAAGAATCTCCCTCATATTGATTGTCAGTGGGAAGAATGCTCCTTACATTGATGGTCTTTAGGAAAAATGCTCCTTAAATTGGTGGTCAGTAAGAAGAATATAATTCCATTGATGGTCAGTGGGAAGAATGTCCCTTACATTGGTGGTCAGTGGGAAGAAATCCCCCCTTACAGATAGCGAAAGACATCATTGCTGTCAGTGGTTACATATCTGAGAGGAAGTTCTCAGGGAACCCCTAGAAACCTCTGAAGGAACCCTAATGTTTCATAAAACTCTGGTTAAAAAAGGCTGGATTATGGTGCTGGTCATGTTAGTAAGTGATCAGGTATATGTGGAGGTACCAATGAACACTAACTGTAACAAGCATCAACCTTTTTATATGGTTTTAATATGATCAGGCAATAAAAACTATGGAAAAAATATAACAAATAAATATAATACAGCATATTTTTTAATAAAAATCTAATTAAATATGGCAACCTGGAGGCTTTTTATGATATGTTGCTGGTGTACAAAATGCCACCGGAAATGTAATTTCCTGCTTGTGTACTCACTGATTTTTCCCAGAAGTCTGCACTAAGATACAACTCAAGTTTTAGGTATCCCCGCAGTTTTTCGTGAGGTACTCCTCAAGCGTTAAATACTTCTAAAGGAAAGCAGACACTTTTCCCATTAGAAACACTTAGAATGCACCAGCTGATTATATTGAACCAGACCCTCCCTTTCGGAGCTCCCCCTGCAACAACGTTTGTTAAAATCCCTGCAATGTACATAATTGATCACCCAGAAGGGATTGTTTTTTTTCAACAAAATAGAGTTACTCTTTAAAAAGGAATAGGGGTGATGGCGCTGCCTATATAATTTAGATATAATAGAGATATAATGAACTGTGATTCAAAGTGCCTTAAGCTAAAAACAATAATGTGTATACTCAAACAGTAATATATTCCATAAAACCTCAATTAAGTGCAAGTGCAAGGTATAAAGGTGCCTACAAAAAAAATTGGAAAGTGACTGGTGCAATAATTATATGAGCAATAAATAATATTGATAATATTTAACATGCAATATTAATGTGCTGAAAAATATGGTGCTATATAAAGTGAACTGTTCCACTCATACCACGTGTTGATATGGGGAATAATAGAAAGTGCCAACAGAGCCAAATAGAAAAAAGTTTTTTTAAAATACAGCTTGCAATGTCCAATAAGGAAAGATCCAGTAAAAAAGTCTATATCATGTGCGGTGACTTCAAAAGCAATAAAGGTGACAGCACTCGGAACAAACCGACACTCAGGTGAAAAGGTGACCCCGTGGTGGGTGGTAAGGTGCTGGGATTCCTTTGGTAAAATTGCACACTTACCAGAGACACCCACCCCACACAGGGGTATAGAGCGGGTGTTTTTTAATGGGTCTGGCAACCTAGCAGTATCCTCCTATCCCTGGATGGAGGGCGTGTGCCGAGGATCAGGCTGGTCCTGGTATGGATATACCCTAGGATGGTCCCCTGTGTGCCTTCCTGCCTAGGTGTGTTCCGAGGGATCCACTCAGCTCCACTCCCGATATTTAAACCAGAAAATAAATAGTGGACATAGCGTAATTCCGCAATATGCTTTATTGAGCAAAAAAATGAAAAGGTACTCACATTGAACAGGAAAAAAACGAGCGTAACTGTATTGTCCGAGCGCTTGCGATCCAAGCCTCGTTCCCATGTAGGTTTACCGGAAATGACTTGACACCCGCTCTATACCCCTGTGTGGGGTGGGTGTCTCTGGTAAGTGTGCAATTTTACCAAAGGAATCCCAGCACCTTACCACCCACCACGGGGTCACCTTTTCACCTGAGTGTCGGTTTGTTCCGAGTGCTGTCACCTTTATTGCTTTTGAAGTCACCGCACATGATATAGACTTTTTTACTGGATCTTTCCTTATTGGACATTGCAAGCTGTATTTTAAAAAAACTTTTTTCTATTTGGCTCTGTTGGCACTTTCTATTATTCCCCATATCAACACGTGGTATGAGTGGAACAGTTCACTTTATATAGCACCATATTTTTCAGCACATTAATATTGCATGTTAAATATTATCAATATTATTTATTGCTCATATAATTATTGCACCAGTCACTTTCCAATTTTTTTTGTAGGCACCTTTATACCTTGCACTTGCACTTAATTGAGGTTTTATGGAATATATTACTGTTTGAGTATACACATTATTGTTTTTAGCTTAAGGCACTTTGAATCACAGTTCATTATATCTCTATTATATCTAAATTATATAGGCAGCGCCATCACCCCTATTCCTTTTTATCCAGTGCATAGTCTCCGGACTATCATCCAGGGAGGCTGCAGCCTATTTTTAGATATATCTATATATATATTTTTTATATATTTACTACATATATTTTTTATCTATCTAATATTTATTTATACACATTTTTTTCACTCATTTATTCACTTATCTATCCATTTAGTCCATAGCGCGGAAGTTTTTATTTTTCTTAGAGTTACTCTTTAAACCCCAATATTTTCTTTTATCTCTCGGGTGCTCTGTTGGCGCTATCTCTACATTGAGTTCCTTGCGCTGCACAGCTAATGTGATCGTTATGAAGGGTGCCTACTCACCCTGCTACTTCCAAATTTGGTTGTCCCAACTCACAAAGGTGAGTTGGAACATCCAAAACCACCAGATGAGGCTCCTGGTTGATATTTTATGCTGTCATGGAGCTCATTGCCTACAGGAACCAAGTCTCTCTCCAAAATAAATACACCTTCCCATCAGGGTTATATGACACACAAGCATTTTTACTTAAGCCATCAGTTTACATTTTGCACACTAGACCCCACTTTTTGTGTTTGCTCTCTCTAGACCTATGTGCATACATCTTTTCCATGTTCTTTTTTAATACATCCATTTTTTTTAACCTTTCTAAGCAAATTGTGATCCTAGACTCATGGCATTTATAAACAATGTGGGCAGCAATCAACAGAAAAATGAATTTAAGGAAGTTATTGTTTTTTGTGAATGTCTATTGATCCAGTTCTACCCATCAACAAATAAAGCCAGCACTTAATAGTCAATTGACACATTCTTGATGCTTGCAGACATACAGATGCTTATCGCAATTCCAAACTTTTAACCAGACAGTGCAACGCAGCATATATAAGGCCCCGTTCACATCTCGCAATTTGGGATCTTGGGCTGCGATTCTGCCCATGATTCCAAATGGTGTGGCAATGGCAGTACAATGTGCTGTGCGCATTTAGGTGCCATTATACTTTAATGGCACTCCAAACACGATGAGACTCTGCCGCAATCATTGTGTGCCAGGATCGCTGCAAACCGCGCCTTTCAAAATCATGTGAAGCTTGTTCCCCGAAAAGCAGCGGTAGCTTTTTTTCGGGCAAAAAAAAAAAAGAAACACGCATAGGGCAACCCACTTAAATAAATAAAAAACCCACAATGTAGTACACTGGAGCGCTTAAAGACAGGCTTGGAAGGGATTAAATCCACTGATGATCCTGAACAGAATTGAAAAGGGACCGGAAGGATCTCCTCAATAGGTGTATTTTAAAATTACATGTTTATTGAAGAAAGCTTCGGAATATGCAGTTAAATTACAGTTCAACTAAAAACATGGGGTGGTACCTTGATAGGAACCCTACTATTGGCACTTTTCCACTGCAAGTACTGGCTCGGCTCCACTCGGCCCTGCTTGGCTCTGTTGGATTTCCACTGCATGGTACGCATGGTACGGTGTTGGAACGGTTTGGTACGGTTTGCTTTTCCACTTAAGTAAAGTGGGTGGGATAACAATGATTCTCTGACCAATCAGTGGCTAGTAGTGACAAACAGTCAAGGCTGCATGCAAAGGATTGTGGGATATGGTACCGGTACGGCCCTGTTGGAACCACAACCGAGGTGGTACTGTTTAAGCGAGCCGTACCGTTCTGTTCCATGTAGTGGAAAAGCGCCGCCGTACCATACCGTACCGAACTGTTCCTACACCGTACCATGTGGTACCAGCAGTGGAAAAGCACAAAAGCGAACCGAACCGCTCGGTTCCATGCAGTGCAAAAAGCCCCATACGTCCTCTGTGGTTTCGTCTGCATCCTTGCCCACAACATTGGAGATGGATGGCCACACTTGTTGGTAGAGGGGCAAGCCAATGGAAGGCTCTGAACGGGGGGGCCCACCAATCCTGGTGAGGTAGCCCGGACGGCCGGTGGACAGGTGTCCGAGATGAGATGGAAGGAAATCGCGTTCCAAGTCCCTGGAATGCACCGGACAGCCGAAAGTAGAAGGGGCGCTCGGTGATGACATCAATCACCGCGCCTGGAAACCGGAAGAACCCCAGAGGACCAAATGCACTGGAAGGCAAGCTTTGGAGGGTTGGTCCCGTCACTATGGCAACATGTTTTGCGTGCCTGCGCCTTGTCAAGCCCTGATGAATAAATAGACTGCCCTATGCAACATGCAAAATCGTGTGACAATCGTCTGCCAAAAATCACATAGCGGGAATGCTGCGTCATAAATCGCGTAGCATAAAAAAATGTTCCCGCTAAGCGAAAGTGTGAATGCAGCTTAAGGGTCTAATATTGCTCAAATTTCCCAAACAGATATATGGTGCCTTCTTTCTTCTCAAATATTCATCTCCAAAGCTCCAGAATGGTGTTCCCCAAAAATATATAAAAACTATATAGTATAGTAATATATCCAAAATACCATATAATCAATATTCCTTATAATATTGTGCATCATCCAGTGTTCTCCACTCCTCTGCATCCACATGCCAAAATACCCTTATTAAACGAATAAGCCTTCTGAGTTTTTATATGTTGTTTGGGGAACACCATACTGGAGCTTTGATGGCGAATATTTAAGAAGAAAGAAGGCGGCACCACATATCTGTTTGGGAAATGTGAACTTTATCTGATGAGCATTTGCAATTGCTATAAACACCTGTATGTCTGCAAGTATTAAGATTGTGTCAATTGACTATTAAGTCCTGGTTTTATCTGTATATGTTTATTTGCCTGGGTGGCATTTCCAGTGGAACTGATTGTTTGGACGTGTGAGCGCTGAGGATTAGCTATTGTGATTGCCACCCATCAACAAGCCTTGCAATGAGGAAATCTGAACTGACAGTACGTTGCCTTTGCTGCTCCTTCTAAAGATGCTACTTTTTTGGCTGCAATGATGATCCCAGGGCTTCAGAATTTTCTAAAGCCTAGACCTGGAACAAGTATGCAATAAAGAAGTTCTGACGTCACTCCGACATTTTAATCTGCATGCTTATTCTGGGCTAGCGGATCAAAGTCCGAGACAGCCAGGCAATGAATATTTATGAAGGAGATCAGTGACAGCAGTGCTAGTTATTTTCTCAATACAGGTTTCCTTTGCTGCTTAAAGATACACTAAAATGTTTCATGTCCAGTTTTTTAAGTCCAACTTAAGCCCCAGTCCTCATTTTTTTCTAAATTCTTCAGGCCAGTCATGTAGGTGCGGTGATGATGCCCATGATTTGCAGTATGTCCTCAGGGTGTCGTTCAACTTACAAGACTGAGGACATCTGGTGGCGAAGAAGAGGCACTGCGTGTACAGCGCCAGCGAATAGGATTTGCAGAGTTATTTAAATTTTATTTTACACACTGCTTTTTTTTTTTGCCCAGAGTTGACACTGTTAGGTATGAAATGGCCACACTATGAGGATGATCTATAAAACATTCATTGCACAAATGTCAGAAGTATTTGTACAAGCTGAATGAAATGTCACCATATTTTTTACAAGGGATTATGGTAAAGTTTTCTGAAACACCGCAATGAGAAAACTATACTGCATTTTGGCAACTAGATGGTGTTCATGATACAGGAATCAATCTCTTAGAAAAATTATGGGTGACATTACACTAAATTTCCACAAATGCTTTTGACGTTCGTGCAACAAAGGTTTTATTTTTTTTTTATTTCTCTTTATTAATTTTAAACAATTACATAAAGACACAAAACCAACAGCAAATACAACAAAGCAAGGAAAAAAAAGAAACAAGCAATTTCCTCCCCCATTCCCCCAGAGCACCCCATACCGACACCGTACAGCCTTAATATCCAAAATATTGCAAATATATTAACTGTTTTAATTCACTCAATATAATTTAATCAATCAATCAGAAACAGTATACATAGAGCCGACCCATCCACCCCAAATCTTATCAAATTTCATGGGCATTCCTCTACTTAAATAAGGGCCCTATTTACCAATACCTTCCACGCATCTACCTTGGGCGCAGCTGTTTTTTTCCAAGATAATATAACCAACTTTCTGGCATAAAATAATAAGCCCCCGTTCACACTGGGGCGACCTGTCAGGCGACCTGGTCGCCTGACAGGTCGCCGTAGGTCGCCTTCCATAGAGAAGCTTTTTCTAAGTCGGAGCGACTTGTGTCGCTCCTATTAGAACGGGTCCGGAGCTTCTTTGGGGCGACCTGGAGTGACCTGCATAGACTTCAATGTTATGAAGTCCGTGCCGGCCTCTCCGAGGTCGCAGGGCGAGCAGCGCGCCGCGACCTATGAGGTCACCCGGCAAAGTAGCGTCGCCCCAGTGTGAACGGGGCCTAAAAGAGTAAGAAGGGTGCAAATCGCCCTAGTGGGAGCTACCCTGTCGACTAAACTCAATAAACCCTTATCGACTAAGTCCAATACTAGTGACCGACTGGATATAATCCATAACCTGACCCCAATAGGTACGGATGTCGGGACACTCCCAAAAAATGTGCATAAAATCCGCTTCCAATCACGGAACAACGCCAACACAAGGTTGGGACTGTGCTAAAAAATTTCCCCAACTTAGCGGGAGTCAAATATATAAAATGCAAAAATGTATAATGAATCAGATGATCCCTTGCTGATATAAGTCTAGTGAAGGGAGCCTCCCACACATCTTCCCAATCCTCCTGATCTAAATCCGGGACATCAAATAGCCTTTTTTTTCTACATCTCTCTAACAGTTTAGATGTCTCGAGAAATAGAAATTTATATAAAGCTGATAATGGTTTGCTTAAATTCTCATCCCTCAACAACTGTTCCAATCCCAAGGGAGCCATTTCAATAAATGACTCACCAAACTGTGCCCGATGAGCATGTCTCAGTTGTAGAAATCTAAAAAGATGATTATTTGGCAAACGGAAGACTGCCTTCAAATCATCAAAAGCTCCCCGTGCTCGGTAATATCTGCTAAAATTTTTATCCCAAATCTCGTCCAAACCACCGAGTCAGGATAAGAATAGAAGTGGGGAAGAAATGGATTCTTCCATAGGGGGGTATAGGGAGAAATAGAGAATGTTTTATAACTAGACCCCTTAAATTTGCAAATATACCAGGATTCAAACTTGGTGCATTTTAATTCTATACAACACAAAATATGTATTTTACAGTAGGAAACCAGAAGAAGCAAAATATAAGCAGACTAAACTTAAAGTAGAACTATAGGCAAAACTTTTTTTTTTTCATTTTGGAAAAAGCAAGAGAAGTACAAATAGGAAGTGAGAGAAAATCCCTGCAAATTAAGGGAATTCCTTGGGGACTCCCAGGTCACTAAAACTAGTGTCCCCATTGGAAGGTTTTCCCCTCTGTTACTTTTTGGGAGACAACCCAAAATTGGAGATTTTCTTTTACTTCCACTTTTAATAATAATGGTAACCAGGACAAATAGGAAGGGTGAATCTCAGGGTGTTCTAATCAAAAGGTTTATAATGACTATAATGCTGGAGAGTAAGTTTATCAAAGGCACCACATCCCTAAATAGTATTCAAGAAAGAGCAGATAGGATAAAGGGACTTTTAAGGTGCTAATAATTATTGAATGATGGAGAAAAAAAACATTTTTTATAAAAATAATTAAACATAATTTTATTAAAGACAATGGTACAAACATGAACATGGATTCTTTTAAAACATATAAAAGAAAGGAGAAAGCACTTGATTATGTCTGCTCAACATGTTTCACCATCTTGTAATGGCTTCTTCAGGAAACTGTCGTCAACTCCTGAAGAAGCCATTACAAGATGGTGAAACATGTTGAGCAGACACAATCAAGTGCTTTCTGCTTTCTTTTATATGTTTTAAAAGAATCCATGTTCATGTTTGTACCATTGTCTTTAATAAAATTATGTTTAATTATTTTTATAAAAAATTATTTTTTTTCTCCATCATTCAATAATTATTAGCACCTTAAAAGTCCCATTATCCTATCTGCTCTTTCTTGAATTCTAATCAAAAGGGTTTTCTAATCTCTCTCCACTCTATCCAAAACTGAAAAAAGTTTTGCTTATAGTTATACTTTAAGCTTTAAAACATCACAGAAGGATTTTGTTGCTGTCCCTGCCTTCCTGTCCCAGTGATGCCCAGTGTCTCAGGTACAGGAAATTAGGAAAAATCTCCCCTGTGGGGACACAGATAATAAATAAAAACATACAGAAATGATAAACTAGTCTTCTTTTTTCCAAAACAAAACAGGTTGCTAGGAAATAGAAACTATGCATGATATTCTGAGGTCACTTATTCCTAATGAACTATAGGTTGCAGAATAGCCCAGTATATAAAACTGTTACTAATAATACATAGGTGACATGCTGAGTTAGAAATATTCTTTGTGCTGCCCCCCCACACACACGTACATACATACAAATAAATTCAATCAGAAATACAAAGTGGTGGTAAGTTGTGCGTGATCACACCAAGAAAGGTTCACAAGTGGGATAAGTAAATGTGACGTGGTTACTCGCATTTCCAGGCACTGGAGAGACATTAGAGTGCCTCCACTTACATCCTCATCCTCGTTCATCTCCACCCCAGACTCATTGTCAGCCCGGACAGGTTTCTGCTGTATGACCTGATTGTGGAAAATAGAGCTGAGATGCAGGGAAGGATAGATATCGGGGGAGGAATAGGGGATATGCAGATATATATTGTTTGTAGGGTGATCCATGACTTACTGCTGAGCTTCGGCCTTACCATTATCCTTGCACAGTTGTACCGGCTCCTTTCCTGTACTGATATTGCTTACTCTGATTTCACTGCACACTGAGAGATTCCCATAGTGTACATATGAATCTGCAGAGAAAGCCTCCCTCATTTCCTGGCTGGAGGACATCCATAGTTTCATTGTTTTTTAGTTGGTAAGGTTGAACAAAGAAACCAGTCCATCTAGTTCACCCTGTGTAGGTGTGTGCTTGTGTTTTTATGTCAATACCATTTCCCATATCCCTGTATATTGCGTTTGCTAAAATGCCCATCCAAGAGTTTTTTTAAACTATCCACACTTTCCGCTGACACCACTGATTGTGGAAGGGAGTTTCATATCCTCACCACTCTAACAGTAAAGAACCCCCTACTCAGTTTAAGGTTAAACTTCTTATCCTCCAATGTCACTGAGTGTTCGCTAGTCCTTTCCTCCCCATCCTGACTGCCCAAAGACCCACTAGTCCTTTCCTCTCCATCCTGACTTCTCTATACTGACTGCCCCAGAATCTGCTAGTCCTTACCTCCCCATCCTGACTGCCCCAGTATCTGCTAGTCCTCACCTCTCTATCCTGACTACCCCAGTGCCCGCTAGTCCTTACCCCCCTATCTTGATTGCCCCAGGATCCACTACTCCTTTCCTCCCCATCCTGACTGCCCCAGGATCCGTTAATCCTTACCTCCCTATCTTGAGTGCCCCAGGACCTGCTAGTTCTTACCTCCCTATCCTGACTGTCCCAGGATCCGCTAGTCCTTTTCCTCCCCATCCTGACTGTCCCAAGATCCGCTAGTCCTTTTCCTCCCCATCCTGACTGCCCCAGGATTCACTAGTCCATTCCTCCCTATCCTGACTGCCCCAGGATCAGCTAGTCCTTTCCTTTCCTCCCATCCTGACTGCCCCAGGATCTGCTAATCCTTTCCTCCCCATCCTGACTGCCCCAGGATCTGCTAGTCCTCATCTCTCTATCCTAACTACCCCAGGGTCCTCTAGTCCTTACCCCCCCATCTTAGTCCTTACCCCCTTCTTGATTGCTCCTGGATCCACTACTCCTTTCCTACCCATCCCTATTCTGAGTGCCCCAGGATCTGCTAGTCCCTACTTCCCTATCCTGACTGTCCCAGGATCCGCTAGTCCTTTCCTCCGATCCTGACTGCCCCAGACTTCGCTAGTCCTTTCCTCCCCATCATGACTGCCCCAGGATCAGCTAGTCCTTTCCTCCCATCCTGACTGCCCCAGGATCTGCTAGTCCTTTCCTCCCCATCCTGACTGCCCCAGGATCTGCTAGTCCTCATCTCTCTATCCTGACTGTCCCAGGATCCGATAGTTCTTTTCCTCTCCATCCTTACTGCCCCAGACTTCGCTAGTCCTTTCCTCCCCATCCTGACTGCCCAAGGATCAGCTAGTCCTTTCCTCCAATCCTGACTGCCCCAGAATTCCCTAGTGCTTTCCTCTCCATCCTGACTGCCCCAGGATCTGCTAGTCCTTACCCCCTATCTTAATTGCCCCAGGATCCACTTCACCTTTCCTCCCAATCCTGACTGCCCCAGGATCTGCTAGTCCTTTTCCTCCCCATCTTGACTGGCTATTGGAAGCACAACATGACATGTGGGCATTACCAGTGATGATGTCATAGGATCTACAATAAAGTTTTCAATTAAAAAGGAAAGGTTTTATTTCAATGATGATGGAAAGGAAGGAACCATGGAAGGCAAAATATAAGCTTTAGCTTTAAAGTGTATGTATAGCCTAAACATTTTGTATTAGTTGCGGATAGAGTAGTGAAGGGTAAACTTTATGTCAAGTATTTATTGCAGTCTGTGTGGGTAGATTCACCTTTGCTATATTTCTCTGGGTGATAATTATTACTGGGACAGAAAGTAATGGAAAATCTAACATTTTACAGTTGGCCCCAGGTTAAGCGGTAAGATGAAATCTTCCACCACCTATTGCTGTAACGACTGACTAAAAGGAGAATGCCCTTTACTTTCCAGAGATTTGCTCTCAATTCCTGTTGCATGTCCAGGACAGGAAGGGAATGGAAATGTCCCAATGGGAAACAGATGGTAGAATAAATCCTGATGGGGCCCTATCTATTATCCACTTATTACATAAGAACATTTTAGTTTTAGATATACTTTAAACCAATCCAATTTGTTGTCTCGAGATATTCTAAAGGTGCCATAAACATGAGATCATCCACTTTTCAGTATACAATGCTTCTCTCGCGTTATTGTAACTTAGAAATAATACAATGGTTGCACTCATGACAGTTATCAGACAAGCTGAGACTGTTCTATGAAAATCCCCTAATAACTAATGATGGCGAACATGCAAACTCTATTAAAGTCTAAGGGACACGAACATGAAAAATCAAAGTCCTAATTTTTAAGGCTTATATGCACATTATGGCCATAAAAAATGTATGGGGATCTGGGTACTGCCCTGGGGGACCTGTATCAATGCAAAACACATTTTTTAAAATGATCGTTTTTAAAGGAGCAGTGATTTTAATGATGCTTAAAGTGAAACAATAAAATTGAAACATTTCTTTATATATCGTGCATGGGCTTCCCCTGAATGTGCCTGTAAAGTGGCGCATCTGTAAGATGTATGGAGCCTGCTGCAGCAATACTGACATTTCTACTGTCATTTAAATGTAATTTAAACTTGCTTGCGACTGTAATGTATTGCTGGCTGCCAGCAATACAGATAAAAAAAAAAAAAGAAAAAAACGGCGTAGGGTTCCCTCCAAAATCCATACCAGGCCCTTATCCGAGCATGCAGCCTGGCAGGCCAGGAAAGGGGGATGGACGAGCGAGAGCCCCCCTTCCTGAACCACACCAGACCACATGCCCTCAAAATTGGGGGGTTGGTGCTTTGGGGCAGGCTCTGCCCCCCCACCCCAAAGCACCTTGTCCCCATGTTGATGGGGACAAGGGCCTCTTCCCGACAACCCTGAGCTGTGGATATCGGGTCTGCGGGTGGGGGAGCTTATCGGAATTTGAAAGTCCCCTTTAACAAGGGGGCCCCCAGATCCCGCCCCCCTACCAATTCACCAAAAAAAGTGTAAAATATGTTAACACCACAGGAAACAGTTTTTGACAAGTCCTTTATTAAAAAGAAAAAAAATAGTGTCCCTCAATATAAATCCATCGTCAACCATGAAAAAATTGCACAAAAAATTTTTTTGGTATATGTTTTGAGGGGGACCCCACACCATTTTTTAAAAATATTTGGGATGGAGTTCCCCTTAAAATATATACCAGACCCAAAGAACCTGCTAAGTATTTTTGGGGAGACCCCACGCCGTTTTTTTTTTTTTAAATTCTGCCATAGAGTTACCCTTAACTATTTAAATTCAGGGCACTTTCACCCCCTTCCTACCCAGACCAATTTTTAGCTTTCAGTGCTCATTGGTGTCTATGGGAAATATTGGTCAGCTTGGCATGGCACTGCTCCCTGTCTTTAACATTAGTGTCTATTGAAAATCTTGATCACCTTGACACAGCACTCTCCCAAACCATAAGTAACAGGGGTACCAAACTTGGGGAGCACCGAGAGGGGACCCAGGACTGCAACATATTCATACATTTTAAAAGTGGGGTATGCCTGTACACTACACTGACTGCACTAAACTGATTGAATTCACTATCCACTAACTACCTGCCTAAACTCTATTGTCACACACTATACAAGGCTGCCGTGTAAGCAGCAGCCTTATATAGTGTGGGGCGTGGACTTGGGCGTGGACCCCTGAGCCATGATTGGCCAAAGGCACTCTGCCTTTGGCCAATCATGGCTCTAACAGTACATTGTGCTTTGATTGGCCAAAGCATACAGGTCAGGTGCATGCTTTGGACAATCATCAGCAATCAATGCACTGCAAGAGCACAGTGCATTATGGGCGCTCATTGGCGGGAGAACTTCATGCAGAGCGCCCCATTTGTTTGTGTTTTAAGCAAACACATGAACAGCATGATCGAACGACTCCAACACACAGCCCATCCCTAATTATACCCAGCTGGACTACCTGAAGTTCATTTGAATGGCTGAAAAGGAAACCTTTTTTCCTCCAGTGTTTTTTATAAATCATTATCATTTGTACGCTCAACATACGAAGGAAAACATAGCCCACCCTTACCTTATCTCCTTTGCTCCAAATCACAGTTGGTGCCGGATCTCCGGTGATAGGAACATCCAGACGCAGTTTATTGCCAGCAACCACAATAATGGTGTCAGCATTTCCAGACGCACAGTCCAGTTTAATCTTTGGTGGCTCTGTGGGGGGAGATATATGTTCAATTGCATGATCAGAAGCATCCTATCATAAGGAAATCAGTGATAAAGCATACAGCTGCAAACTTAGGGCCATTTTATATAGCAGTGGTAGGCCGTACTCCGGCCATACTGATGCTTTTTAAAGAAGATCTCCAGGAGAGCTTACCAGAAGTGTATATTTAAAGGATGTGAAAAAAGTGACCGCACTATTCTCCTACCATGGAGTGTTCTCTGCAGTATTATGCAGGTAAAATGCAATAGTGGTAAGTATCCGCTCTACATTATAAACTGGTCCCTTGGTTATTTAAAGTTATCATGGTAACCAAGTATGAAAACCCACTGCTCTGCACAACCTCTTTGAATTCTGATGATCCCCCTCTGTTCCTCCAGCCCAATGTTTCTTAACCAGGGTGCCATTTGTTTTCCCCCAGGCTGCCCCAGGCATGAGATCCAGTTTGCCCTGGATCAGAGATGGGTGAAGGGAATGTGGTAATGGAGATACTCTGACGTGATGGGGAAACTGATATGTTTGGGCTCTCATGTATAGGGGCACCCATACCCTGTGATGAGGTAATTTAATCAAGGTGGTTGTGTGAATCATTTTAGGCTCGGATTTCCTATCGATAAATAACATTTACGCTTTTTACATTTTAGATAGGGGTGCCTTAACATTTTGCTAAGTTTTAAAGGGTGCTGCAACTGAAAAAAGGGTTGAGAAATGCTATTCCAGCCAACAATGTTTGATCTCACATTAATGTTTTTCCATTAATTTGTTACACACACACTCTCATTACTCAGACTATGACAAAGGGACTTACACACAGGTCAGTACAATTGTGATTTCACTTACCTTGTCTGGGGACAAAGTCAATTTTCACCTCTGGCAGAGAAAAAAGCAGAGAGAGAAGAAAGAAATTATTAAATATGTAATAAAAACAGCTTTGTATTAATCCATTCCTTTTATAAAAAATCAAACATAAAAAATACAAAGTAAAGCTCCTGCTAAGGACCTCCAAGGCATTTCCAGGCCAAGCAGAAGATATAATCCCACAACATAGTTCCAAGTTAGTCTATATTTTTGACATGCATGGATTAGTTCTAAGAGATCCTTCTGGGGGTCATCCATATAAGATGTCCTTAAAAAATGGGAGTTTTGACTTACCGTAAAATCCATTTCTCTGATGGTCATTGACGGACACAGCTCCTTATTCTTCTTAACCATTGGGTTATACTGCCCCCTACAGGAGTAGGACACTAGGCAGGAAAAAGCTTGACTAAGCCTATGGGGAGTCTCAGGGGGTAAACACCCACTCTAAGCTATAGGTTTTGTCGTATACAGATTTGTTAAAAGCAGTGTCAGAAGAAAGCCAACTCCACAGAGGGGTGGGTGCTGTGTCCATCAATGAACATCAGAGAAATGGATTTTGAAGTCAAAAATCAAATTTTATCTTTCGTTCATTGATGGACACAGCTCCTGATTCTTCTTAACCATTGGGACATCCCAAAGCAGTGTTAAACATGAGGGATGGAAAAAAATCTGAATAAAATTCCCAAGGCTAACCATAGACAACCAGGTGACAGAGAGCTCAACCGTTCACAACTGGAGCTCACCTGAAAAAACAATACACCCTCAAAGAGGATCAGGTCCTCTAAACAGCAGCCAGCAAACCTTGCTGCCAAAAGAAGCATCCGCAGATGCCAACACATCCATTTTATAAAAACTTTGTAAAGGTGTGCACCAATGACCAAGTGGCCGCCTTGGAAACCTGCATTACTGACGCCTGAAGATGGAAGGCCCATGAGGCACTAAGCGCCCTAGTAGAGTGTTCCTTGACAGGGAAAGAAGGAACCTGACCCCTGATGCAATAGGCCTGATGTCAGCAACAGGTGTGACCAGAAATGTGTGTACTGACACAGAGAATATTAGGCATGATTAAAGTGAAAAGAATATAATTTATTTAAAAATAAGTAAATAACACAAATGTAAACGCATCTCCAGAAAACTATAAGAGTTGGTTCACACTAGCGCGACTTGTCAGGCGACTTGTCAGCCTGACAAGTCACGCTCCCTCGCGGTCCATTGACTGCTACAGGACCCGTTCTAATAGGAGCGACACAAGTCGCTCCGACTTAGAAAAAGGGTCCTGTACTACTTCGGGGTGACCTCAGAACGACTTGCATAGACTTCCATTATGTGAAGTCCCTGCAAGTCGCTCCGAAGTCGTGGTGCATGGTAATGCACAAGTCGCCCCCGAAGTAGTAAGGAGTCGTGTCGCCTCAGTGTGAACCGGCTCTAACTGTGTAAATCCAACCAGATAACCAAACAATAGTGACACACAGCAAACACCTGCTCAAACCAAATATATACAAAAAACAGGATAAATGAATAGTAATTGTAACAGAGCCGGGGTCATACACGGGAGATCAAGCAGAGGGAGCTGGGAACAAGACAGAACAGAGAGAGGGTTACAGGAGACGGAGTAAGCAGGAAGGAAGGAATCAGGCTGCAGGGTCAGGATCAGAGTCCAGGATCAGGATGCAGGGACACAGGAATGCAGGTCAGGAGCACATGGAGAAAATACCAAGGCAGTGAGGAGAAGCATACACAGGGTTTAAATATACTTCCTGCAAACAGCATCAGGTGAAGACTGATTGCATGAGATGTTAGCTTCTGACTACTGAGAGACACCCGCTGGTGGACACTGGAACTGCAGCCTATGGATCTGGGAGCTACAGTGCCACCAGCAGGTGAGCTCTTTCCTGACACCTGAAGCACTGTCTGTGGGATCCATCTGGAAATGGTGGCAGAAGAAGCTGACAACCCTTTGTGAGGTCCGTCCCCAGGAACAAAATAACAAAGTTAGGAAAAAATTCCATTTAAAAAGGAAAGGACCAGAGATCCCAGCAAGGAACTAGGTCCTTACTCCTGACTAGGTAGAAAAAAACTACTGCCTATAGCTGAGAGTGGGTGTATACCCCCTGGGACTTCCCATAGTAGTGTAGTCAAGCTCAACTGGATCAACTGCAGGTATAGGATTGTGTATATGGGATTGTATGGATGGGTTTTCATTATTGTTTTTTTTTTTTTTTTTATTGGTTGAGCCAGATGGACTTGTGTTTTTTTCAACCTGACTAACTATGTAACTATGTAAGACAAAACCTATAGCTTGGAGTGGGTGTTTGCCCCCTGGGACTGCCCATAGTCTTAGCCAAGCTTTCTCCTGCCTAATGTCCTATTCCTGTAGGGGGCAGTATAACCCAATGGTTAAGAAGAGTCAGGAGCTGTGTCCGTCAATGAACAAAAGAGAAATCTAACTTAGCAATGCTCACTTTAAAGCCCAAATCTGGGGGGGCATGAGTCCGTCTGAACTGTGCCCTGCGGTACCTTTTCTTTACCACAAAATGTCCTCAGTTTTCCAGAATGAATGATGCCCAGTATCACTCAGCCTGGAAGACTAAATAAAGACTGTGAGTGCGGCATCATGGCCCTGCCCCCTAAGCACAGCGTGTGCACTTACAACCTATTGATGCAAAGTGTGGCGCTGACGTCATTTTATATAAGTGCCAGTCTCTGCATCATCCGGGCCTGCCCACAGCCAATGGATGAAATACTGCCAGGAGGGTGCACTAATAGGATGGGGCGTGGAACCCAGAGCTGAGATGTAAAGAAGCAATAGATTCAACCTGAGGTGCTCTAATTATAAATGAGCCAATGTTCTGATTAATTCATATGAGTGTTTCATTTTCAGATTGAGCTACTGGGGTCTCTAAACAACAGTATTTTCACAGCAATAGAGCAAAGGAGGAAGTGGGGAAAAGGGGTGCCACCTACTGGCTGGATAGAAGACTATATAATATTTATATGTAATATTTCATAATTACCGGTGTAAAAAGAGATCATTTTTTTTTTTTTTTTTTAATCTGGTCCTGGTCATAAAAGTAAAGTACCATTATAGGTACACAACCAGTCCCCCTTAAATAGGCAGTTTTTTTTCCTTGAAGCTATAGGGTCCTGTGTTCCAATCTCACCAGAGATAAGCATAGAGCTTGTATATTTTCTATGTATGTATATATATGCTCCAGTTTCATTGCAAATACATTAAAGGAAATGTACAGTCTTTTTAATGTTGTTTTAGATAAACACAAAAAAGGTCAGCTTGATGTAAATTATTTTGTTTGTATGCATTAATATTTTATAAAATATTTCTTCTATGTTCAGTTAATTGATACATGTAAAAACATGTACTGCAATTATTTTACCCATTGATGCATATAGCCTTACTGACAGTTCATTAGTGGCTTCCCATCATTTTTATTCTGTTATGGAAATTGTAATGTCACGTTCATGCAGATGCATTGTTTTTTTTGCTAATAATATTTGACATATTGAATTTTCAGTACAATATATATATATATATATATACACTGTTCAAGATAATGAAAGGAACACATCAGATCTCAAAAAGGAAAAATCTCATGCTGGATATCTGATACAAATCTCATGCTGGATACTGATATGAACAGGGTAATGTGTTAGGAATGAAAGGATGCCACATCTTTTGATGGAAATGAAATTTATCAGAGTTCTAAGACACCCCAAAAGTCAAAGTGAAAAAATTATGCATCAGGCTAGTCCATTTTGCTGAACTTTCATTGCAGCAACTCAAAATGGTACTCAGTAGTTGTATGGCCCCCACATGCTTGTATGCATGCCTGACAATGTTGGGACATGCTCCGAATTAGACAAAAGATGGTGTCCTGGGGTCTTTCCTCTCAGATCTGGACCAGGGTATCACCGAGCTCCTGAACAGACTGAGGTGCAACCTGGAGGCGTTGGATGGACCGAAACATAATGTCCCAAAGGTGTTCTATTGGAATTAAGTCAGGCGAGCGTGGGGGTCATTCAATGGTATCAATTCCTTCATCCTCCAGGAACTGGCTGCATACTCTAGCCACGTGAGTCAGGGCATTGTTGTGGGTCAGAGTGCCATTGTCTAGCCTGTAGAGGTCTGTGCGTCCCTCCATGGATTTGCCTCCCCAGACCATCACTGACCCACCACCAAACCGTTCATGCTGAACGATGTTACAGGCAGCATAACATTCTCCACGGCTTCTCCAGACCCTTTCACCTCAGTCACATATGCTCAGGGTGAACTTGCTGTCATCTGTGAAAAGCACAGGGCGCCAGTGGCGGACCTGCCAATTCTGGTGTTCAATGGCAAATGCCAATTGAGCTCCATGGTGCTAAGCAGTGAAAACAGGGACCACTAGAGGTTTTTGGGCCCTGCTGATGGGTTAAGGAGCCTCTACGGCCCTGTCCTGCTCTCCTAGAGTAAATTCCTGTCCTTGAGACTGTGCTGGGAGACACAGCAAACCTTCTGGCAATGGCATGTATTGATGTGCCATCCTGGAGGAGTAGGAATGTCTGTGCAACCTCTATAGGGCCCAGGTATCGCCTCCTGCTACCAGTAGTGAGACTTACCCTAGCCAAATGCAAAACAAGTGGAAAAACAGTCAGAAGAGTTGAGTAGGAAAAAAAAAATGTCAGTGACCTTCACCTGTAAAACCATTCCTGTTTTGGAGGTCGTCTCATTGTTGCCCATCTAGTGCACCTGTTAATTTCATTAACACCAAAGCAGCTGAAACTGATTAACAACCCCCTCTGCTAATTAACTGACAAGATCAATACCCGAGGAGTGTTCATTTTTTGAGCAGTATGTATTTACTATATTACCAAAAGTATTGGTACACCTGCTTTTACACGCACATGAACTTTAATGGCATCCCAGTCTTAGTCCGTAGGGTTCAATATTGAGTTGGCCCCACCCTTCGCAGCTATAACAGCTTCAGCTCTTCTGGGAAGGCTGTCCACAAGGTTTAGGAGTGTGTCTATGGGAATGTTTGACCATTATTCCAGAAGCAAGTTTGTGGGGTCAGGCACTGATGAGGACTAGAAGGCCTGGCACTAATTCATCCCAAAGGTGTTCTATTGGGTTGAGGTCAGGACTCTGTACAGGCCAGTCAAGTTTCTTCACCCCAAACTCACTCATCCATGTCTTTATGGACCTTGCTTTGTGCACTGGTGCGCAGTCATGTTGGAACAGGAAGGGGCAATCCCCAAACTGTTCCCACAAAGTTGGGAGAATTAAATTGTCCAAAATGTCTTGGTATGCTAACGCCTTAGGAGTTACCTTCACTGGAACTAAGGGGCCAAGTCCAACCCCTGAAAAACAACCCCACACTATAATCCTCCCTCCACCAAATGATTTGGAGCAGTGCACAAAGCAAGGTCCAGTGCAAGAACTGTAATAGCTGAACTCACCCATAAAGTGCAGTTTGGCGGACAAATTGAAAGCAAATCCAATGGGAATGAAGGAATAGTCTCCTTCGTCTGAGGCCACCACATTGTCAATGGTCAGTTTGTGTACCCTGCAGCCAGAAGAAACATGTTATTGAGGATACAGTCCTCTAACAAAACATTATAAAGCTTCAAATGATGTTTAAATGAAAACTGTCATCACAGAAATATGGGAGTTGCCATTGTTAGCTTTGGGAGTTGCCGTTGCTAGTGGCTGTCATGCTCATCCAATGGCTCCATTTCTTAGCAAGTAAGTCATTGATTTGCAAAAAAGTATGCAACAAGTAAAGTAAAATATCACAATGCTTTTTGTCTCAATTACTCAGTAGGAGGGAAAGCCACATAATGAGCGTGACAAACAGGGGACTAGCAACTTTTAAAATAAGAAAGTCAGGGGCAACCCCCAGTTTTCTATTATGCCAGATTTACTTTTAAGTAATGTCAACCATTACTAGCAGCTACACCATTAGATGTCTTCTATTACCTTAAAAGCCTGAAAATTATTTTCTGTGCACCTCTTTGATTTAGTTTCTATCTATTTGCTAGTAGGGTCTGAGTCTTTATGATTTCATAGCTAAGCCCTATAAGGCACCCTCGTTTACTGGATTAGTGGATGGAGGTGTCAACTTAACTCTGAACCTTGAACAGATACCAGTGACCAGGGCTTTTTTTCTCAGAGAATAGGTGCTGGAACTCCCCACTTCTGAGTCACCCCTCGTCTCTGCCCCTACCCACCTCTGAGCACTGACCCTTGGTTTCACCCACTACCCACCTCCGAGCACCATCCCTTGGTTCCACCCCCTGACCACCTCAGAGAACCGTCCCTTGGTTTCAGCCCCTACCCACCTCTGAGCACCATCCCTAGGTTCCACCTCTACCCACCTCCAAGCACCGTCCCTTGGTTCCACCCCCTACCCACCTCCGAGCACCGTCCCTTGGTTCCACCCCCTACCCACCTCCGAGCACCATCCCTTGGTTACACCCCCTACCCACCTCACAGCACCATCCCTTGGTTACACCCCCTAACCCCCTCTGAGCACCATCCCTTGGTTACACCCCCTACCCACCTCCCAGCACCACCTAATTTAAAGAATACAGAACCAAGTATCATTTTGTTGTGCTAAGCAGTTTGTATGGAATTAGTTAATAGTAACAAGAAAAGCAGTTAAATAGATCCCCTGGAATCAGCAACAATAGACCCCTCCCCAACAATAGATCCCCCAGCAACAATAAATCCTCCATTGCAACAATAGCCCCACCCACAACAAAATGCCCTCTAGCAACAATAGATTTACCCCAGCAACAATAGATCCCCCAGCAGCCAGCATCAATAGGCCCTTCAGCTCACCCCACTGACCCCAGCACCCCTTTACCATTGCATACATTCAGACTGGAGGTTCCGGAACTGCGTTCCCCTGTGTTCCTGCTGAAAAAAAGCCCTGCCAGTAACAAATTCCCAAACTCTTTTTTAAAAACCCACTGCACAGAACTGCATAGTCCTGTGGTACCATGCGGTTTTGCACATGTGGGTGTTTTGCCAATGCATTGAGAATTAACAGGACCCTCGCACGTCTGCTAAAGAGCAGCACATTTTACCTTGGGAACTTGGGCAATTATGCATGCGTTCCCAACCTGCACATACGTGAACCTAGCATTAGATCTAGAATGCCAAAACCAAATATATGTTTTTTATGGGATTTTCACAGTACAAATGAATACAGACTGTATATTATTATCATAAATATGAATTTTATTTCACACTATTCAATGATAAAACAAAGGGCACAAATACATATGAAGGCTACATGCACATGTGTGTATTTGCCCCTGCACTGCATATTTCTGGTGTGCTGGATGTCCTAGAGATGTGTACAGCCGCCATAGACATGAATGGGTGAAGGTGGCTGTACGCAGCTATGTGCTGCTTATTGCATAAAGTAGTGCACACGAATAGACACGATTCACTGAATGCCCCTTAGGTGTACCTCCTTGTGCAAAATAGCTGTGTATACCGGTCTTCACCCATTCATGTCTATGGAGGCTGTACACTGGTCTAGGACATCCGGCAAATTAGAAATAGGCTACACTGCACAGGCAAACGCACCAAAATTTGCGCATGTAGCATAGGAACTGTCAGATTCTGTCCTATATTGTAGCTCATCCCCCTAACAGTAATATATGTCCCCATTGGAGGATGAGATGGGAGGTGACATAGGACTGCACAGTTTTTAATATATATTTGTGCCTTCTGTTTTACCATGAAATTGTGTGCAATAAAATTTATATTTTATGATCACCGATTTATGTGTTGATTGGTACCTTGAAAATCCCATCAAAACATATCTTTGGTTTTTGCATTGGATGTTAGTATAGTGATGTTTACATATAATACTAGGTTTGTATATTGGTAATTAAATACCTCTTAGATCTACTAATACCTATATAGTATAGTTATATCACTTCTTAGTGTCTGCATGACTTGATGCCATTGAATGCAGTGCATAGGAAAACCCTTACAATTACAAAAAGTGTTGGTAAATCTAATAGTGGCCATACACACTTTAATAAATTGTCAATTATTTTTCCATACGATTGGAGTAATCGTACCCGTTTAATCAATATGCCACACATGGGAATGTGGATTTCGATTAATATTTAAGATACAGTCATATCTTTCAATCTTAAATTATTAACAGCATATCTGCATCAGGCAATCCTATAATCTGTTCGATAAAAATATGATTGGATTCATAAATACAAAATCTTGGTGCTGTCGATCGATGCAGCATAATCAATAATTTTCTGCCCTAAGCAATCAGAATCATAAAAGTGTCCGTGCATGCCCCTCGAATAATGCTTGTGATTCAGCTAACTCTGTCGCTGTGCATTACAAGCATATTTGAGAAAGTTGCTCTGAATTTTATAGGATAGTTGGTTGGACCAATGTTCAGATGGTGAGTTTTGATCAAACCTTCCAATGTGGGAGACCTTGATCCTGTCGTTGGGAACCACTTCCTTTCCGTTCTTTACCCATATTCCGGTGACAGTCTCGTCGGACACCTCACACTTGAAGACGGCCTGTTCCTTGGCCTTGACGGTCAGATCAGCCACATCCTGAAGAACCTCCAGCTGCTTTGCTGGAAAGGAAATACAACAGGAGGTTACAGAATGACAAGTCTTCCCATACCAGACATCTGATAATACAATGTCAGACAATACAGACTGGGAAAAGTGTTCTGAGGGCTCAAGATGATTAGTAGAACTTCAGCAGCTGTCACAGTGTTAATGACTATGTTCCCCAAGAGCTTATCTTCTATAGTTTAATCATTGTGTCACAACAGAGTGATTACTCGATAGCAGCCACTCTCAACCAGGGTTCCATGGAACACTAGGGTTCCTCCAGAAGATTCCAGGAGTTCCTTGAGCTGTGGCAGATTTTCCTCACATCTGATGGCACATCAAAAGAGGTTGCATCTTGGTAGAGCTGGCAATATGAAACCTTTGGCGAATAGCAATCATGGGCAGAATCAGCTCAATTCTGCTTGTGATTCCAAATCCTGGCAAAAGCGCAACGTGTGTTTGGGTGTCATTCATCCTGACACGGTGCGATTTTGCCGCAAGAATTGCCCACACAACAAGTTCCCACTATACACAGTGAGAATGGTTGCCTTAGGCTGTCTTGAAGGTTGGCATTCTGACAAACATGCTGTTCATTTTTCGTCCATCTGTTGACGGATGAAAAATGGACATCAATACGTCTCTATGGGAAAAACGGATGTAAATGGATGATCATCCATTTATATCAGCTTACATCCGCATCAATCATCATCCGTTTTTTTTTAACTGATCAAAGTTCTATTATTCTTCCGTTAAGTGCCGGTTCACATTACCGCGGCACGACTTCAGGGGCGACCTGTGATGTCGCGTGCACCGCGACTTCGGCGCGACTTGCACAGACTTCATATATTGAATGTCAATGCAAGTCGCTTCGATGTCGCCCCGAAGTAGTACAGGAACTATTTTCTAAGTCGGAGCGACTTAAGTCACTCCTATTAGAATGGTTCCCATAGCACAGAATGGACCGCGACTTGTCAGGCTGACCAGTCGCCTGACAAGTCGCGGTAGTGTGAATGGGCACTTTAGGCTTCTTTCACACGGTCCGCCTCCGCAGGCGGATCCGTGTTGCTCAGCGGGGATCGATCCGCGATCCCCGCTGAGCCGGGCGGATGACAGCTCCATCTCCACTTGCAGAGCGGAGAGGGAGGTGTCTCAGCACCCGCTGCCCTCTATGGGGGATCGGAGGAGAGCGGACCGCTTGTCCGCTCTCATCAGATCCCCTCTGATCCGATTACTGAACGGATGGAAAAATAGGGTTTCCATCCGTCCAGATTTCAGCACAGGATCGGATGCGGATGGCAGCGGGTGTCAGCGGAGGTGACCTCCGCTGACACCCGCTGCCCCATAGAGCTGCATGGAGGATCCAATCAGATCCGCCTAAAAAACTGACAGGCGGATCTGATCGGACCGCCCGTGTGAAAGAGCCCTAAAAAAAAACAGATCGGACGAGAAACGGATGTAAACAGACAAATGGTCAGTTTTTTGTCCGTTTTGGCATTGGTAGTGGATGTAAAGAAAAGTGATGAAAAACTGATGAACACTGATGAAAAACGGAAGAAAAACGGATGATCACTGATGAAAAACGGAAGAGAAACTGATGATCACTGATGAAATACGGAAGAAAAACGGATGATCACTGATGAAAAACGGAAGAAAAACTGATGATCACTGATGAAAAACGGAAGAGAAACTGATGATCACTGATGAAATACGGAAGAAAAACGGATGATCACTGATGAAAAACGGAAGAGAAACTGATGATCACTGATGAAAAACGGAAGAAAAACTGATGATCACTGATGAAAAACGGAAGAAAAACTGATGATCAGTGATGAAAAACGGAAGAGAATCTGATGATCACTGATGAAATACGGAAGAAAAACGGATGATCACTGATGAAAAACGGAAGAGAAACTAATGATCACTGATGAAAAACGGAAGAAAAACTGATGATCACTGATGAAAAACGGAAGAAAAACGGATGATCACTGATGAAAAACGGAAGAAGAACTGATGATCACTGATGAAAAACGGAAGAGAAACTGATGATCACTGATGAAAAATGGAAGAAAAATTGATGATCACTGATGAAAAAACGGAAGAAAAATTGATGATCACTGATGAAAAACGGAAGAAAAACTGATGATCACTGATGAAAAACGGAAGAAAAACTGATGATCACTGATGAAAAACGGAAGAAAGATTGATGACCACTAATGAAAAACTGATGAAAAACTGATGAATACTTCATCCATTTTGACGTGACTGAATTTGAGCACTTTCATGATAGATTATTGTTACAAATTGTATTTGTTGGATCACATTTAGCTTTATTTATGATACAATCTTCGATCTTCTCAATAGGATAGCAGCAGTACAGGATTAATACTATTGGCTGGTTTCCACTGAGCGGTACGGTTCGGTTCGGTACAGTTCAGTACAGTTCGGTACGGTACACCTTGATAAGGCTTGCCTTTCCACTGCCAACAGTACTTCAGCTCCACAGTACCTCAACAGTATAGCTCCACCCTGTTGGTACAGTATTAATGTGCTTGGTACCCCAACGAAAGAGTGCCAAAAAAGTGTTACGGTACGGTTTGGAATCAGGGTACCATTCACAACTTTTGACAATGGAAAAGGCAAAAATTGCGTACCGTACTGAGCCGCACCGTACCGCTTAGTGGAAACTAGGCATAATGATCATTCTGGCGCGGTCACAATTTTTTTGTTTTTTTTTAAGGTTGAGATTGTATTATCAATCATGTCAATCACATTTACTACCGGTAAACCTTTGAATGTCCACAACCTGATCACAGGTTCACTTGAAAGTGAATCTGACAAAATCCAATAATAGCAGTTTTGGTTTTGTGTGATTGTGCCCTCTACAATTCACTGAGTTCCTTTAATTATAGCAAAAACGAGCTACCAGCAAACCATCTTGTGCAGTCTTCCTTGCCATTGGATGAGCTCCCATTGTTCCTCTACATCAGGGGTCTAAAAACTATGGCCCTCCAGTTGTTCAGGAACTACAATTCCCATCATGCCTAGCCATGTCTGTATATGTCAGAGTTTTGCAATGCCTCATGGGATGTGTACAGCTGGAGGGCCGTAGTTTGGAGATCCCTGCTCTATATGAATCATTATTTACCCACCATCACCGATCCTGACACTCAGCCAGACCCTCAACCACCAACACTCACCTTGCACCATCAGCTCAGCCACTGACTCTCCTCCATTGGTCTTGACAGTGTAGTTGCCACTGTCTTCCAGTGTGGTCTCATTAATATACAGGTAATGCTTCTTTCCATCTTTCTTAAAGCGATATTTAAAGGTTTCTTCTCTGGTCAGCTCCACCCCATCCTTCTCCCTGTAGGAAACATTTATAATATTTCCATCATAAGAAGCAGTGACACCCTCTGCTGAATATAATATCATTTATGTGTATCAACAAAATAATGACCACCTCCGCCTAAACCCTATGTTTCAGTTTTAGGTGGCAACCGCATAGCACCAAGAGTTGTACCCTATGTTTGTTTGGTAATTCATGTTGATTTGTGCCTAGGGAATAGATCAACTCATTCCTGGCTTAGTTAGTACTAGTAAGCATTATTTCGGTGTGGTGTCATTTCCATGAACATTCACAAAACAACATTTACTGGCTTGCACGTTTCGCAAGATCACACATTTTAAGTTTGAAATGCAGAACTGTATGTATCCCAAAGTTAGATGTCATAGAATGTCAAAAACAGGATCTATTTTAATATTCCAGCACCCTTTATTTCATGCAAAGGTCTTTCTTCGATTGAAAAGCAAGATGGGATAAAAGAGGGTGTGTGAAAAACAGCCGGTCCCTAGTTTGAAATACTTACCCACCAGTCTGCTAACAAACCAAAATAAACCTGTCTAACAAATAAGTTAAAAGCAGGAGTTTAGTTAACACAGTTATAGTTTAGTTATACACTCAGGTTGAGCAGTGTTATTTAGTGTTAGGTTCTGCAAGTACGCAGGATGCCTTGTCGCTGGCCTTGCAGCTTCTGCATGCATTTGCAAATATGTGTTAACTAAACTCCAGCTTTTAACTTATTTGTTAGACAGGTTTATTTTGGTTTGTTAGCAGACTGGTGGGTAAGTATTTCAAACTAGGGATCGGCTGTTTTTCACACACCCTCATTTATCCCATCTTGCTTTTCAATTGACTATTCACAGGGATGGAGACACTGTGCAGTGCTCGCCAGTTCTCATATAAAGTCCCAAATTGCCCATTTCTTGTACCTTACTAGGGATGGAGACGCTTGCTTTACAGGCGGGTGTCTCACTCAAAGTCCCAATTTGCCTATGGCATCTTTACTAAAGGGATGGGGGTGTGTGTCTCCTAGCTGATCACATTTAGTGTGCACCCCATGGCTTTTCTGTGCAGCCATGCATTTTTCGTTGCCAGTCGTGGATTGGAGCAGGTGGGGGAGGATTGGGCGGTCTCCAATCCCATCTGTTTCATATCCATCTATTAGCAAGCATGTACTTCCCTTTGTGAAGACACTTATACACTCAGGTTGAGCAGTGTTATTTAGTGTTAGGTTCTGCAAGTACGCAGGATGCCTTGTCGCTGGCCTTGCAGCTTCCGCATGCATTTGCAAATATGTGTTAACTAAACTCCTGCTTTTAACTTATTTGTTAGACAGGTTTATTTTGGTTTGTTAGCAGACTGGTGGGTAAGTATTTCAAACTAGGGATCGGCTGTTTTTCACACACCCTCATTTATCCCATCTTGCTTTTCAATTGACTATTCACAGGGATGGAGACACTGTGCAGTGCTCGCCAGTTCTCATATAAAGTCCCAAATTGCCCATTTCTTGTAAGGTCTTTCTTCAGCCCTCTAGATGGAAGTCCTACATTTACAATTTAAAAATGCTGTGAAGATGCAATATTATACTATTGCCTGTAGGTGGCGCTCTTCTACTAGAATGTGTTAAAATAGAATCTCAAATTGTATTCATATAGCAGTTTTGACACAAATTCAGAAATGGAATTTATATGCGTTCATTCTTGAAGTCCTGAATACTTAACAAATCTTTCTAAAGGGAAAAACGAATGAGTTCGTTTTCACAAGGCCAGACACTCAAGGCACCAGGTTTAGTATGGTAAGGAATGTAATCCAAAAAGCAAACTCAATAACAGGTATAGATCATTAAAGCCTTCTCCATAAAGGCACGGGCCCTGTACTGCATGCAGGCTGCCTTTGTTTTGGTGTCTGCATCCGCCCCAAGCTGTGTGCAGGTAGCCTATAGAAGTGGATGCAAACAGCCATGCAGCTGCACAGCCCCAAATGCACACTGCGTTTAAGGATGAGAAGCCGCATGTCAAATTTTACTATGCGGCTGTGTCCATGTAGCAGCTGCATCTGCATCCACCTCCATAGGCTGCCTGCACACAACTTGGAATGGATTCAGGCATCAAAATTGCCTGCAAGCAGTACAGGTGCTAATGCCTGTCTAAACAAGGCCTAAGGCCTATTTTACACTTGCAGTTAAGGGGCAGTAAAAACAGGCAGTTGAGCCACATTTACTGCCCACTCCCCAACCACTCTCCCTCCCTAAGCTGCAAAGACAGCCATACGTTGGTATACACATGCCATGTTTATGAAGCACAGCAAAAACTATCCTCTTTGTCACGTTTGGTACTAAATGGGGCGGCACCATGGCAATACATGTGGTTCCAGCGCAGTAGTGCAGGCTTTTGAGGGTTAAAACAGGCAGTTAGGAGATGACATAATGCCTCCTCACCACCTGTCAAACCCCCTCTGAACAGAAATCCCTATCAGAGCCCAATTCAAGGTAGATACATTGGCTGCCCATATATTTTATTTGGATATAGACAAAAAGATCGCCAGCTGGTCTTCTTGAGAGTCCGTCATTTACTCGGATAGCAAGCAATTGTGCTGCAAGTTTGAATATGACTTGATAAGCTATTGCAAGACTTGCCAGGCTTCACAAGTTTGTTTTACAATTGCAGCAAGTCCGCATTGCATGACTCCAGATCAACGTTCTTTGCAAACATTCTGCAAGTCTGCTGCAAGTTCTGGTTCAGTTATGTTGTGCAATAGTCATCCCACCACAGGGGTCACTGTTGCTTAATTTTCATGCTGTAGACTTGCAGAGCTCTTGCTGTAGACTCACCACTGCAACTTTGCTCTTGCTAGAGACTTGTCACGCAAATTTGCTACAAATTGGAGAAGTGTCAACTAGAACTTGTGCTTCAAGTTCTCTGAAGTGTACAACTTTCCAATGAAAATGTGCAGAAAGTTAACAGACTTACAATTCATCACTGCCACAAATTTGTGGTAAGTTATCCTTGCTATCTGGGTACTGCTGATAAAATTAACATGAGGAAAATAGAAGGTAGCCAACACGTTTCAGGAGCTAAAAAAAAAATCCCCTTCATTAGGGCTTAGATTAAAAAATTTAAATGCTTCCTATAGCAATATATATAAAGCCTTCTGGAAATGGACCTGTGCTGTTGAAGTTCATGAATTTTACATGAGCTTCAGCGGCACATGTTCATTCTGACCATTTCTATAACGGCTTACCCTGCCCCATCTGACACCTAAAATCTACAGGCCAATCATCCTTATGGAGTGGCAGGAAGGTGCACAGGTTTGACCAATTGTATGGCAGGAATATGAAAGTTGTAGCTGGACCCCCTGAGCATCTGCCAGGTCCTAGGCTTCTGCCTAGTTTGCCTTGTGGGTAATCCAACTCTGTGTGCAGATGCAAATAATGGAAAGGGTAATGTTATTTCTCATCAACCGCCAATCAGATTGGGACTTAAGGTTTATTAACAAATGCTACTTTCTGCGATCAATAAGAGAAGAAATGTTGAAAGGAAAGCAAAGTGGAAAACACAGAAAGTCCCCCGAATATGTTGGCCTGCTTGCCTTGTTTTTGCAGAACAACTGACAACGTCCAGTGTCTGGTAAAAAAAACTTGTTTTTTCAACCACCCCTCATATTTATTAACAGCATGCACTAGAGAGCAGAATAAATGGAGCTGAATATATGGATCTCCCATTGCAATCTGGTAACTGAGAATTATTTTTTCCACTTTAGATTTGCTAAGCTAGGATATGCTGAGAAAATGGACTGGCCACACACAGCTGCTTCGTTTTTATATATTCCGGAGTCTAAAAGATGCCTACCTTTTTTGAGGAGACGCTGTCACCTTACCCATGCAGACAAAGTGACAATGGGATTGATTTACTAACGGCAAATAGACTGTGCACTTTGTAAGTGCAGTTGCTCCAGAGCTTAGTAAAAGCTTCACTTTGCAAATAATACCCAATCACGTACAAGGAAAATAAAAAAACAGCATTTTTGCGCTTACAGAGTGCACAGTCTGTGTGCTTTTAGTAAATCAACCCCTAAGTCTGTCGAAAGGGCTTCCCTTAACCTCCATATATTTGGCTTACTTGCACTCCCCCACAGCTTCTCGCACCTACGTAAACAGCGACTAGCAGCTAGGCATGGGCATCATCACCGAGAAGCAGGTCACATGACCAAGGGAGTAATGACACCGCTACTCTGGCTTTTATTATGTTGACAGATTTCCTGATATAATGCTCAGTAGAGTACATTATTAGAGCCTAACTATAGGATAGAATGTTGGATAGAGTAAGAAAGAGTTAATTTTTCTGTTGAGTTTTTAATTCTGTTTGTGACCCCATTGGGAAAATTTTCTTTCAGTTCCTGTCCCTGTTTTTGTTTGTGTGCCCATTGGAGAGATTTCTTATCATTTCCTCTCTTCTGATAAAAAGTGAGGGGACATCTCATCAAAAAGATCCAATAGATAAGGTACATCACCAGCACACCAACATGCCACCAAGAGCCTTTATTACATTAAAGAGGTTCTAAAAACATTCTCTGCATTAATAAAAAAATATTTTGGGTGAAGCCCCCCCCCTATACTTACCTGAACCTGATCTCGATCCAGTGATATGCACAAGAACAGTATCTCTCTTGGCTCCCTCCCTCTTCTTTGGCTCAGAGACAGCAGTGGGAGCCATTGACTCCTGTTGCTGTCAATCAGTCAGTAAGGAGGGGGGGCCATTTTGAGTCACACTCCGTGTATCAATGGACACACAGAGCAGGGCTCAGGAGCGAGCATGCATGAGTGCCCCCACAGCAAGCAGCTTGCTATATGGCACTAGGCGAGGGGGGGGGGGGAGCCAGGAGAATCGATAGGGGACCTGAGAAGAGGAGGATCCGGGCTGGTCTGTGCAAAACCATTGCACGTAGCAGGTAAGTATACCATGTTTGTTATTTTCATTTCTAAAAAAAGTAAGCATTTACAATCACTTTAAGAATTGGGCTGTTTTGGGGCCACAGCAAACCTCTTCATCAGGAAGGTTAATGCTGCCAACTGTAACCCAGAAATGTCCCAGCTCTTGATGTGACAAAGACCTTTGGCGCACATGTTGGTGTGCTGGTAATGTACCTTCTCCATTGAACCCATTTGCAATGTCCCCATCCATTGTATTATAACCACACCCTCTCTAAATGGTCAACTCACTGTATAGAGAAAGGAAAGCCATACATTATGCCATTTTCACAGGTTGGGGGAAAGAAAATTGCTCTATTCCCCCATAAACACAGTCTGTGATGGAGGAATCTCTCCTGCTATGCTATTGTGTTCTGCCAGTGGGGAGCACAGGGAACCTTCTCCACTAGCAGAATACAATGATCACTGCTGGCGGTTATAGTCACAGGGCAGTGATCGGGAAAAAAAAACCTGACAGGCTGGTTGTACTGAAGTTGATTAAAACATTGACTTCAGTACATCCAGCCTGCCTTAAGATTCATCAAAATTCATCCGGTTCCTTGCAAAGTGACCAAATATGGATCCATCTGTAGCACCCTCTTAGGTAGGTGCTAGGAAAACCATAAGTGAGGCCCTGTCTGCTAATCAGGGGGGGGGGGGTGGTGGGGCTGATTGTTCAGCAGGGCTGTCATGTGTTTCCAGGTGTGCCTGTTGAGCTCGGGGAATCTCCCCACTATGTCCAATGAGGGGTCTCATTGGACAGTGGAGGAAACCTGGCCAATAGCACACCAGGGCTTGTATCTAACCCAGAGGGCAGACTCTGCCGCAATGCATCCTGGGATGGGGTATAAGTCTGAGGGGGGCACATGACAGAGCGTCTTTGGCAGGAAGCAGAGTCCCAGGAGGAGGGTTGAGGCTGTCTCTCCTCCTGTCAGCGTAAGTGAGGGTGTCCTGGGCAGTCGGCCTAGAGGACAAAGGTTGAGCTGAGCTGCATAGAGGGATCCAGAGTGCTGTGGACTGAGTGGAGCTGCTGGGCAGAAGTTTCCAGGAAAAACAGTATCATGAGTACTCAAAACTGTCCAGGGGTCTGCCTAGGAGAGGGGACCACTCCAGAAGGTCAGAGGGATCCGGGAGCCAGCTAACCAGTAGAGAAGGCTTAGAAAAGGGGGTGCCACAGCCTAAGCCCTGAAGATAAAAGTGTGAGAGAGGGTGCCGGTGCGGGCCCTGAAGCGTACAAGTGTTCAGCAGTACAGCAGTGATATAGCAGTGAGTAGTTACATCAGCAAGGAGTGCTATAGGGAGCTTCAAAAGGACTTTAAATCGGAGTTCCACCCAAAAGTGGAACTTCCACTTTAGGTAGTTCTAACCCCCTGACATGCCACATTTTGCATGTCATTTTTTTTGGGGGGGAGCGGGTACCTAGTTTTGACAGGTACCCACTCCCACTTCCGCTTGGAGCGCCGCGGCACCCTGAGCGGAAGTTTCCTCTCCCCCTCCCTCCCTGCAATCTTCTGGGACATGTCAGAGGTCCCAGAAGATTGCCGGCCAATCACGACGCGTAGCGCAACTCGCGCATGCGCAGTACGTACCTGGCTGGGAAGCCGCAAACTGTCACAGCCAGGTGCCCACACCAGTGATGCCGGCGCCGCAGAGCAGAGAGGGAGAAGAGCGAGGCTTCGGGCGGTCACATTGCTGGACCGTGGGACCGGTGAGTGTGTGTTTAGGCTGGAACTCCGCTTTAAGTCACAAGGAGGGGATCAGAAGTCAGTTCAGAGTTAACAGGCAACAGGCCAGCGTTAACCAGTGTTAACCGGAGTTGACCGGCATCAAGGCAGCATCGAGTCAGCGCCAACAGGAATTTTTCAGTTGTCCCCAGCAAACTGTGCATAGTTGAGCCAAAGGAGTATCCCACTCATCCCTTCTCCCATCCAAGTTCTCAATAAATATAAAAAACCCAAAGATACTGGACTGGTCATTGTCTTGGTGCTCACACTTGGAGAACATGCTTAAATGTGCTGTTGTTAGCGGTAACCAGGGTTTTTTTTTTAGCGGGAACGTGGGGGAACGCAGTTCCGGCACCTCTAGCACTGAATGTATTTTATGGCAAGGAGTGCTGGGGTGTGCCTGAAGGTCTATCGATGCTGGCTGCTGGGGCATCTATTGTCATTGGTGGATATCTATTTTTTGTGGGTGTCTATTGTTGCCAGGCATGCCTATTGTTGCTTGTGGGGGGGTCTTATGTTGCTGGGAGAGGTTTATTGTTGCTGGCTGTTGGAGGGTCTTTTGATGCTAGCTACTGGAAGATCTGTGGTTGCTGCTGGGGGTCTATTGTTGCCAGGATGGTATTTTATTGAGGTGGGTCAATTGTTGCTGGGGGAGGACTATTGTTGTGGGGGAGGGGGGTCTATTGCTGCAGGAGGGTCTATTGTTTTTGGAGGGGGTCTACTGTTGCTGGGGTGGAGTCTATCAAATTCCATACAAGTTACTTAGTAGCACAAAATGATACTTGGTTCTGTATTCTCTAAAAGGGGCGGTACTGACAATAAAAAGATTTTCAAAAAAAAAAAAAAAAAGGGGCGGTACTGGAAGGTGGGTAGGGGGTGAAACCTAGGGACCCTGCTCAGAGGTGGGTAGGGGGCAAAGACGAAGGATGACTCAGAAGGTGATAGTTCCTGTACCTTTTCTCTGAGAAAGAAAGCCCTGGCGGTAACCCAGGCGGACCCTCATCCAGCAAAATGGCTGGGAATTCGGCTACACATCTATGGGCAGGCTTAAGCCTGAATCTACATATTATCTCACTAACAAAGTCTTGGGTGGCAATAAAAGCTGACTGACGCTTTATTCTTCCCCACTCTATTAAAACTAAAATAAAAAGTTTTGGCTGGAGTTTGGCTTTAAATTTAGCTGATCCCATAGGGGAGCACACAATGTTCTTATTTGAAGGTCCAGACATGGAAGGATGATGTATCTGTACTCAAGCCCGGTGACAGGCACTGGCTGGATGAATGTCTGGCCGAAGGGGGTTCTGGGGGGGTCTAACCAAGGTGCCCTTCACATGGGACTATGCTGACACAGCAGCACCTAACACTCCGAGCCTATGATGCCTGGAGACACACTTTGGCAGCTGTGACATGACATAGCTGAGATTGCATCCATCGCTTTTACAAGTTATGTTTGGGAGCAGTTAGGCCTCCCTGGAGGGCTGCTATTTTAATGCTGAAACCTATCCCCTGCTGTAATTATAAAGCTGAAGGAAGGTTTGTTAAAATGCCAACACTTCCTCAGAGAGGTGTAAGACTCTTTCTCTGGAATGCGAGCCTAAAAGGGATGGGAGATGGCTTCCAGAGTCATAATTAAGAGATAGGGTGTAAACACCATCAGTAGTTGCAAAGTGGCAGATTGTCAAGAGGACGTGACGGTTGGAAGCCACAGAGGGTCCCATTGCCAAGATGATGATGAGCTTAATTAAAGCAACCCTTTTCTCTTGCCAATGTTTACAGACACTATTGAATATGAACTAACTCAAACAACTTAAAGTCCAACTCCAGGCTGGAGAAAAAAAGAAATCCTTGCAGTGGGATCCCCACACTGCAAGGGTTAAATGCTTGTTTTGTCTGGGGGGGTGAAAAGGCTGCATTACCTAACTTACCCCCACTCCAGCAGGCTCCGGCCTGCCTTCCTGGCTCTCCACCTCGTCCAATCAGGGAACATTTTGAATTCATTCAGAAAATGCAAAGCATTCTCTGAATGGGGCCCATGCTAAGCAGCCGACTTCTTGTGTTTGGAATGCAGCAGGGCAGTATGAGACCCGGAAGAAAGTGGAGATTACTGGAGGAGCGTTGTCTATCTCAGTGATTTCCAGCTTCCAGGGGCATCAGTCTGGTATGCATAGTTTCATTGGTCTAAGCTGGACCAATGTAGCTATGTATAAAATATGCATACTTGCAATACTTTAATTTATACAATAAAGGCCAATTTTACCTTTTGCAAAAAAAAGGTAAATGCATCGATGGGCACAGGTGAGGCGGCATTGATGGCCATGGATCAGACTGCATTGATGGGCACAGGTGAGGTTGCATTGACAGACACTGGTGAGGCTAAATTCATGGGCACTGGAGAGGGGCATTGATGGACACAGGTGAGGCTGCGTTGATGGGCATTGATAGGCACTGATCAGGCTGCTTTGATGGGCACAGGTGAGGTTGCATTGATGGACAGTGATGAGGCGGCTTAATGGGCACAGGTGAGGCTGCATTGACGGGCACAGGTGAGGCTGCATTGATGGGGAATTAGGGGCGGGGCAGGGTCGGGGTTGGGTGGGGCAACTGGTGGCAAGTGACCCTTAAGGCCTGGCTAGTAGCTCAGGACTTGAAATCCAATATGTCCAACCTTAAATTTGTGTGCGCCCATGAAATGGCGACAAACTTCAGTACCCTATAATTTCTATAGGTGACGAGTTAAAAGCCTCCTATAGGTATCAGTTTAGTGTTAAAGAGGAGGTCTTGTGTTAGAATTATTGCTCTCCCTCTGGTGTACATGGCGATAGGTAACATGCGTATTGCACATTTTCACGCATAGGTGCCCCCCGACGCATGCGTGTACGTTTGTATGTGTGTATATGTGGTGGTGGGGGGCCTCTACATTTTTTTTTTTTTCTTGTTCAAACATTTTATTGAAGAATAAGATAAAATAGTAACAACGTTTAACATATGGCACATAAGAAGAGCATAAACCATGTCTGGTAACAAACTAGAACAACAATAACTGCAGTTAAAATGTGAGAGCTTGTGGAAAGGGACAACAAGGTGGGCAAGTACCAGGAAGCGGAAACTGGCGCGACCAGCCCGTAGGCACTTTTGGGTTTTTTTTTTTATGTACTTGTGTGTAACTTTTTTTTTTTGCAAAAAAAAAAAAATGTATTTACTTATCTTTTTTTTATAATTACATAGTCCCCTATGTGATGATTTTTAGGTGACAAGTTCTTTTTAATGAGACATGCAGGGTCTAAGCGAGCCGGGGACACTGAGAGCTTGTCAGAGACTTCGCTTTCCAAGTCACACAAAAAAGAGGGGAGTCGTGTGTGACATATGTCCGCTCTTCTCCTGCCAGCACCTGCCATGGAGCTCCTGGGCCCACCGATGGGCAAGCGGAGCCCAGAAAGCATGGTAGGGTACAGTGGCGGGGGGTTGGTATCGGAGGTGTGTGCAAGCAATCGGGTGGCAGCGGAGAATGCTCTCACCTGACAGGCAGGAGTCTGTCTGTCAGTTTCACACACAATCCTGGTGGCTGCAGCCACTGAATTTGATAATAAACCCCCCGTTGTCCGGTCCGTAGGATGTATGGGCCAGCCAGCAAAAGGGTTAAAGGATATATTAACCCAACATTTCACATTCCTGATATGTGTGTGTTGTACCATGTACTTGTGTTAAATAGTATCCTGTTCTCTTTGTATGTCTTTCTTTGTGTGAAATACCCGGTGATCATGCCTGTCCCCCTGCTTTCCTATTTCAAACTGACCACGCTAGGAATGAGAGCACATTTATCCCAGCATGGTAAGTTTTCTGGCTGTGCTGGGAGAACAGCCTGCATGTCCTCCAATGGGCTAGACCTGTGCTGACATGACATCCTGCACAACCGTTCACTGGGAAGATCAGTGTACTGCTGTTTCTTAACCTCACCTCCTCTCGAAGCCCCTTATGCAGCTGAGAACAGAGACTATGTGATCACTTAATATTTATACTGTGTACATATATATATATATATATATATATATATATATATATATATATATATATATATGCACACACACAAATGTTTTGCCTTTTATGTCTATTTGTAACTGAATTGGCTGTTTTATCATGTAAAGGTCTATATATACCTTAATCAACCGGTCAGCTTGGAGTTGTTTATGCTCTCAATAGTAATCAACTCACCATTTCACCTGTGCACCTTCCTCTGATACTTCACACTCAAATTCCACTCTCTCTCCCACCATCACCACCTGATCTTCCAGTGGTCGCAAGACCTGTACAGGGGGCTCTGAAAGTAAAAAGGACAGGTTACAATTCTTACAATTTACAAGCTGCTGTTCAGTTTGTGTATTCCCGAAATGTCTTTATGTTCATTTTATATAAAGCCCAATTTCAGATGAAACATTTTTGTTTAGTAACAAAGCTGTATTATTTTAATTGCCATTATAGTAGGAAAACTAGAAGATCCTTGCGCACATGAAAATTAAATGCTGCCTTGGTTGAATGGTAATAGCTCCTAGTGTTTGCCAAAACAGACCATTTATAGTGGCCTCAAGAGAACCTTAAGCTGGCCATAGACAGATCAAAATTTGGCTAGTTCAGCAGGACTGGCCAACTTTTCCATCCATCTATTGGCAGACTGGTTGTACTGAATTGATCTATCAATTGACTTCAGTATAACCAGCCCATCAGGTTTTTTTATCATATGATCACTAATGGTTGGCTAAAGCAGTGATCATTGTATTCTGACAACAGGCAGGGCTGCTGTAAGAAATCAGAGTGTCCCTTACAGCCTACCTGACACCCCCCCCTAAAAAAAATAAAAACAATATTTTAGCTAAAAATACACTAAAATCATTATTAGTGGACACAACATAACTTAGGAGAAGCAGCCCTGGAGTGTGGAAAACGTGCTTATACACCTTAAGCCATTAGGTATATATCCAGACATCTCCCATAAATATTCCTCACCAGATGAACAGGGGGGCTCAATGCATCAATCAAACGACTCCTTCAGGGGGAATGAAGACGTCATGTGATGACGAAACACGTCAAGCTGGAATGCACTGTGCATAACTCCTAGTGTAGGTGGAACACATGCTGACACTGAGCAGGCTCTTGTTTCCACCACATAGTATGAATGCCGTTTTTTTCTGCGTTTTGTACCATTTTTGAATTTTTATGTATGTTATCCTTCCAAGGATGTTCAATAAATTATTGTTTACAATTCTACGCTATGAGGAGCTTCTTTTTCTCTCCTTTTCTCCACTAAACTCTGCCACTCGAATGATTGGATACCGAGGAAAGGATACTGGAGAGCGATTGGAGGACATACCAAGAACCACTTATGCATTTTTGTCTCCTGTTTGTTGTATGACAATAGGGTCAATATTATCTGGTAAGTGGGAATTTTTCCTTCATTCCACACAACGTGATTTGGGTTTACAGAGAGGGATCATTATTCTGCTGCAGACATCACACGGGACAAGCCTGCGGGCTTAGGGACTTTTTCCACAGATTGGTTGTTGTTTAATTTTCACTTGCATTGAGCACTTTTTTATTTTATTATCAGTTGAACTTGAATTTAGGCTCCATTCACACTTTTACAACTCCTAAGTTGCTCCGACTTTGATGCAACTTTGGATGGGTGCAACTTGAAACCGACTTTGGCTTTGACCAGTGATAATGGACAACTGTTGCACACAAGTTGCATTGGATAACATTCAGGTATGACTTTCATGCAAGTTCTGAGGGTTAATATTGAAGTCTATGGCCCTCAAGTTGCATGAAAGTCGGACCAAAGTAGTGCATGAACAACTTTGAAGTTGCTGCAACTTTAAGTCATGCATATATGAATAAATATCATTGGAAAACATGGGGAACAACTTGTCATGCAACTTTGATGTCCAAAATTGTATGACGAGTCGCACAAGTGTGAATGGAGCCTTATATGTTTCCTTGAATTATGTACGTCACATTATAAATATTTATATAGGCACGCACTGTTTACACACTAAGGGGTTGATTTACTAAAACTGGAGAGTGCAAAAATCTGGTGCAGCTGTGCATGGTAGCCAATCAGCTTCTAACTTCAGCTTTTTAAGTTAAGCTTTGCCAATAAAACCTGGAAGCTGATTGGTTTCTATGCAGAGCTGCACCAGATTTTGCACTCTCTAGCTTTAGTAAATCAATCCCTGAGTATTTTACTGTTGTGGGTACGTATTGTTGAGCATTGCATAACTGAATAGATTTGGGACAGCAGCTGCACTTATTCACAGAGGTGGCGCGAGTGAATTTTTAACACATAACTTACAAAGTCTCTGCTAAATCCAAAGGATAAAACTGTATGGAGTTAATAAATAAAGCTTTGTGTGTGAATGAGGTGTTGGGACTCATTCATAAGGGTGCTGCGGCCTGTACAGTGTAAATCAGAATTTTATTTTTTTTCTATGCAGCTTGAGTTGTGTGCAGGCAGCGTATGTTATGCTATTGGAACACAGCAACTGTATGAATACAACCTCAGGTCCTATTCTGACAGGCGCGCGGGTGCAGGTATACGGCACCAAACACAGACAGTGTGTTTTCAGGGCCATTCACCAGCACTGCACACCTGTCAGATTAGGACCTGTAGCTGCATTTGTACAGCCTGCACCCCCTTAAGCCCCATACACACACGCAGATCGTCGTCATACAAATGTTCGTCTTTTCTCCCCGGGATGTCGGTGTCTGTTGAAAAGTGCAAAGACAGCACAAGGACAGCACAAGAATTTTGTCCGCAGACTTCAGCTGACTGCAGAAGTGATGTCATGTAATGGTTAACTTTCCCTGTGTTTTTTATTTTCTGAGCATGCCCAGTCTTGCAAATCTGCGGTCTGTCGGCTGATTTCTGTACTGACAGGCAAACAATTGTCCGTTCTGGTGTCTGCAGACAAAAATTTTCATGTTTGCAAGAAAGACTCTTGTCCGCAGATTGTGTGCAGACATCTGTCGGAGGCACCATACTAACACGCATACAATCGGCAGATCTTTCGTCCGCCGACGTTTGTATGATGACGATCTGCGTGTGTGTACGGGGCTTCAGAGTAACAGGAGGCCCTGGACACATTAACAAACTGCTCATTCACACTGTATGGGCCAGAGAACCTGTGCGAATGAGCCCTTAATTTTTAAAATTAATATTTTTTATTTAATACATTTTTTCCCTTTTTTTTTTTACAATTGTTTTATTGTTTTTACAACTTTTTTATTTTTTACAATTATTTAATTTTTTTATTTTTATTTTTTACTATTTTTTATTATTTTTTTACTACTCCCTCTGTCTTATCTCACTAATTATGCTAGTTTTATTACCATTGCCATGTACATTTGTTTACGTTCGTTTGTTTGGCTTTCTCTTTTTTTCCTTTGGCTTAGACCGCATTCACACTGAAGCGGCACAACGTCGGGGGACGACCTGTGAAGTCGCGTGCACCGCGACTTCGCCGCGTGCACCGCGACTTCGCCGCGACTTGCACGGACTTCATATAATGTCTAAGTCGCTCCGAGGTCGCCCCAAAGTAGTACAGGACCCTTTTTCTAAGTCAGAGCGACTTGTGTCGCGCCTATTAGAACGGGTCCTGTAGCACTGCATGGACCGCGATGGACCGCGACTTGTCAAGCTGACAAGTCGCCTGACAAGTAGTGGTAGTGTGAATGGAGATTATAGAGATTGTGTTTTTTTTACCATTCTGCTAAAACTTTTGTGAATCAGCACTGCTTGGACCTTAATGAAGTGGACATACCCCAAAAGCTTGTCCAGAAAAATTGTATGTTAGTGCAAATTAAAAAAGTATCACGGACAGTACTTAATTGTCTCTTTCGCAAGTGCACTAATACGGCTACAATCACCTAAAGCATTATTGTATAGTATATAGTTTTCACAATGCTTATGGGGCACTCGGGTGAAACATCAGGGGTCTAAACAGATGCCTGACATCTCGTTTTGAGACAGAGAAAGGGACTGGGGGCACAGATCACTAATCCTTTCTCTGTAGCCTCAGTAGATGAATGAATAGGAAGCAATCTGTGCAGAGGCTCCTGTTTATTCATTAACTAAAACATAGTAAACATATTTTACTATGCTTCAGTTATGGGTGAACACAGCTAGTAATCAGTATTGATCACACACTGTGTTTATTCAGAAGAGAAAGGGCCATATTTACCAGCCCCTTCCCCCGTTCTCTATCCAGCCAGTGGGAGGAAGAGGAGAGGAAGCTGGCAGCACGGTTGGAGGGGGGGGGGGGGGGCTGGCATATTTGGTAAATATATATTTATATCAATATAAAGAAACCTCACTCAACTACATTTAAGAAGGGAACCTTTTACACAATTTTAGAATCTGGGATTTCCAGGCTCAGCTCCATTGCACTTATATATATATATAACAATGCCTTTATATATTGTAAATTCTTGTCCATAATAAACTATATAATAATCTACTGACTAATGTAGACTTGAAGCAATGGCCATGTCTTGAAAAGCAGACACCCTGACTGGCACCATGACTTTAGAAGCCAATATGTCAAAACCTGGAGTCATTTCTGTAAATTATAAAGCCAGCAATGTCCACATGGGTTTGAGTACCTTTTGCAGTCCAGCATCACTATAGCAAGATAAAATGTAAAATGCTAAACCAAATACATTTAGATGAAGCCTATACAGTAGGGGGTTGATTTAGTAAAACTGGAGAGTGCAAAATCTGGTGCAGCTGTGCATGGTAACCAATCAGCTTCTCACTTCAGATTGTTCAATCAAGCTTTGCTAATTAGCCCCTGGTCACACCGTTGCGAATGATATCCATTCATATATGCAGGTCCAAATCCCATGAAAAGTCACAGCCTATTATCGGCAATGGAACTGTTCAAATCAGTATGACGCCGACTTTGCGGTGCTGCACTGATTTAAAAAAGTTTCTGCACTATTTTTGCCAATTTCAGGTGCGACTTGCTTAGGCATCTGTGCATGAAATCTGACATGCAGCTTTGAAATTCTGCGAACTCAAGTGAAGTCGTGGGATTTCAAAGTCAGAGGGCTAAAACATAGAAGCTGTGCACAGCTGCACCCGATTTTATACTCTCCTGTTATAGTAAATTAACCCCAATGCGTTTTGGCTGAGCTATCAGATGGAAAAAACTTTGAGATGCTCTGATGCGGTAGTAAATAGATTAAGGGCTCTTTCACACGGGCGATCCGATCAGATCCACCTGTCAGTTTTTTAGGCGGACCTGATCGGATCCTCCATGCAGCTCTATGGGGCAGTGGATGTCAGCGGAGACACCTCCGCTGACACCCGCTGCCATCCGTATCCGATCCTGTCCGTGAAATCTGGACGGATGGAAACCCTATTTTTCCATCCGTTCAGTAATCGGATCGGATCGGATCTGATGAGAGCGGAAAGGCGGTCCGCTCTCATCCGATCCCCCATAGAGGGCAGCGGGGGCTGAGACACCTCCCTCTCCGCTCTGCAAGCGGAGACGGAGCTGTCATCCACCGGCTCAGCGGGGATCGCGGAGGCGGACTGTGTGAAAGAGGTATAAGAAACAATATAACAGCTAAAAAAATGGAAACACGGGTACAAATAATTACAATTAGGTCAGCCAAAAACCCATATTCACAGTATTTTGAAGGGAAACTACAATAATTTGCATCAACTTTTTTCCTACTTTACTTACTGAACCTAAAGTTAACAAGAAATGAATGGACACTATAATTTGGACCACATGCCTCACTACAACCAGGCATCCTGGGAAGAAATTGTGTGGTCCAACAGTCACTATAGCCATGACTCACATGGAGTAAGAGTTTGGTTCAACATGCCACACTACAGCCAAGACTCTAAAAGAGAAATGGTTTGGACTCATGTTCTTCACTATAGCCCGATCTCCTGGCGAGAAATAGTATGGTTCAAAACACTACACTTCAGCCAAGGAGGAATGGATTGGACCTACAATCCTCACAACAACCTTAACTCCTAGAGACAAATTTTTTGGTCGAACGCAATGCACTACTGCCAGTAGTAGAAATTGTTTGAACTCACAATCCTCACTACAGCCAGGACTCCTGAAGATAAATGGTTTGGTTTAACACTCTAGACCAGGGACATGCAAACTGTGGTCCTCCAGCCGTTGCAGAGCTACAAGTCTCACAATGACATAGCAAGACTTTGACAGAGACAAGCATTACACCCAGAGGCAGAGGCATGATGGGACTTTTAGTTTTGCAAAAGCTGGAGGGCCACAGTTTGCATATCCCTGCTCTGGACCAGTGATGGCAAACCTTGGCACCCCCAGATGTTTTGGAACTACATTTCCCATGATGCTCAACTACACTGGAGAGTGTATGAGCATCATGGGAAATATAGTTCCAAAACATCTGGGGTGCCAAGGTTCACCATCACTGCTCTAGACTAAAGCCAACTCTCCTGGTGATAAATGGCTTTGACCCACAACCCTGGAGAGAAATCGTTTGGTCCAAGACTCTACACTACAGTTAAAACTCCCACAAAAATAAAGGCAACAGGTAACTCAACTGATATTTTATTGAACTAGCCATTAGAAAATAATTTTTGACATTTGTCTTCTAGTTATACATACCTCTGACAAACAGTTCAGTGAAGCATTTCTCATCTCCAATCACACACTGATAAGCAGCGTCGTCTGCCAGGGAACAGTTGTTAATGGTCAGGATCCTTTTGTTGCCAATACTCTCAAAGATGTACCTTGACAATGTAGAGAATTGTAAGTGAGTGATATAATTCACTGACAAGAATGTGGAAAACACAACCTTTGCCTGAAAAATTTACAATCCTTCATAGTAATGTGTGCTCTTTTATTTACTTATACTTAGCCACTTTGTGTACTTCATAGATTCTCCTCTGTTCAATGATGTTATTTGCCCCAGTGTATGTTCTATATAAAAAAGATGTCGCTGTATACCTAATTTCAGCGCTCACATGACTGCCCGCTGCTTTCCTCTACTGATCTGAGAAGTACAGCGGGAGGGGCTGAGAATTCCTCGCTGACGTCACCCAGGAGGACGTAACCCAGGTGGAGGGGAGGAGGAGGAGGAGAGGAAAGCAGGAGAGCAGCGGGCGGTTACGTGAGCACCGCTCTGAAATAAGATATACAGCTTCATATTTTTTATGTAGAACATACACTGGGGCACATAACATCATGAAACAGAGGGGAATCTATTAAGTACACAAAGTTATTTTAGCAGCGGGTGGGGGGGGGGGGGGGCTGAGACAAAAAAAAAAATGAATCCTGTTCCTTTAAAGCATGGACAACAGCACAGTGCTTGTGCTTTGTAATTTGGTCAGTTTACGTTCCTCTGTAATTTGGCGGATGACAGAGGCACGTAAACTGACCGCTGTATCAGGGGCTCAGCAGCCATGATAAACGTGGTCAGTTTACAAAGGGGAGGGCAGCACCAGCCAGCTATTAGATGATACAAAGGGCCAAATTACACAGCATAAACACTGTGCTGCTGTCCATGCTTTAAAGGAACAGGATCCAATTTTTTATTTATTTTAGGGTTACAACCACTTTAAACACACGCCACCTATTTTGGATCAGTCCTCTCAAAATCTGACTGGTTATACTTTTATTGACCATAGAAACAAATGGTTTCCTTACACTGCATTGTAGATAGACTACAAGTCTTAACCAACTGTATGTAACTTAGAGCTTACAAAGAGCTTCTTCTCCTTGCTTCCAGCAGCAAAATAGAGCAGCAGAAGATCAAAAGGAAGGTATAATATATGGCCAAATGTTTGTGGAAACAGGCCATCACACCTACATTAGCTTGTTGGACATCCCATTCTGAAACCATTGGCCCTTTTGCCTTTTCTTCTAGTAGGCCTTTCATATAGAGCCAAAAGAGAAGACATAGCTTCTATTTTATCCCAAAAAATGTTCAACGAGGTTGAGGCCTGGATGTCTCGAGTTCCTCCACACCACACTCAATAAACGACACCTTTATAGAGATTTGTACACAGGGGCACAGTCATGCTGGAACATGCTGGAACAGAGAAGGTTCTTCCCCAAACTGTTGCCTCAAGGTTGGAAGGGCACAGTTGTCTAAAATGTCTTTGCCTTCAGCATTACCAATACTCTTTAATAGAAACACTGAAACTCAAAAATTTGGAGGGTAATCGTCATACTTTAGGCAATAAACTGCGGGCATGTGCAGCTGGTGGGGCCTGCATTAAAGTAAACCTATTGCTTTGTCCTACAGCCTTTATGACGAGAGCACAGGATTACATTAGGCTCTATGTGTGCTAATAAACCAACAATCCTTAGAAGTGGAATAGTCCTTTATTTTTTGGATTTGTTAATTAAATAAAGACATGTAAATACATTTATAAAATTAATCAGCTATACAGTTAAAGATATCCATTTTTATAGATCTTTCCTAACACCAATAGTGTTACCTACATATTTTAAAGTGTATCTAAAACCAGTGTTTTTGTGGTTTCCCATAGAGTAGGGGAGAATCAGAACCCTGCCAGGTTTTTATTTCTGTCTTTGACCATGCTAAGATAAGGTGAAGATTGTCATCAAGACAGAAAGTGATAAAGGGAAATCTCTTCATGAAGACATAGGCACCAGTAGCACCAGATCACATGTGTTCTAGTATGATCAATACATGATATGAACAATAAAAACATTGTTGGGTTAAATGGTTTTGTTCCTCTTACTGACTTACATGCAGCTTTAAGAATGATTTTTTACACATTTCACAAATTAAAAAATAAAGACAATTTATGAACACTTACTTGCTAAAGATTCCATGTTCACACCCCAGGTTCACAAAAGTTCACGATGGCATAGTAGGTAAAAATCATACATGGAAAGAAGAAAGTGTGAGAGAAAACTTGATATAAAAAAGACAAAATGCAGAACAAATATGCAATATAATATGAAGTAATAGTAATATATTTATATACAAAATTATGCAAAATATTAAAGTATTTAGGCAGGAACAAACATTCCATTCTTATCCACATACTTTATTCACTTAGACAATATCTACCAGACAATTGTTTTAGATATGAGGGTTAAGAGGGGCGTCTTTAAAAAAGGAAGAGTGGTCAGGACAGCAGACCAAAGATATTCAGCCTTAAGCCTAGTACACACGCAACGATTTTCCGCCGACCGGTCGTCCGTCTTTTGTCCAGAGCGGTGTTTTGTTGGTTGGAATGTGCCTAGACTGCACTGGACTTTTGTCGACCGACAAAATTCTACTTCAGAAGTGATGTCATGTGTTGGATTGCTTTCTTTGTGTTCTTTCTTCTCTGAGCATGCCCAGTCTTGCTCATAAGATTTTTCCCTGTGGAAATCTGTACTGACTGCACGAAAATCGGCCGTGTTTTGACGGAGGACAAAAATTTTATAGCCTGCACACCAGATTTTTTTTCGGCCGAAAAGTCAGAGTCGGTTGTCGGAAGCATCATACTAACAAGCCGAAAATCGTCTGATCGGTCGTTGGACGAAAATTCCTTGCCGAATTTCGACACGTGTGTACAAGGCTTTAGCAAATCTGCTACTAGGGACACAACGCAAGCAGTGAAGTCACATAGAAGAGCCTTCTAATCATCTCTGTGGAATCATTACCTCACTGGATCCAGCGAGGAAGCAACATGTTGTTGACCTGGCTAGCGAGGAATGTTTCCATAGAGAGAGGCAGTCTTAGAGCAATCTTGCCAATGACAATGATCTGCTGTTAGCATCAAGATCACCAATGTAACATGATGCTTAGAGTATGGACCCCAACCCAAATGCCAATATCATCTCCAGGACTCATTATATAGGGCTTTAACAGAAATGATAGGTTTTCTGATAAAACCGAATATTGGTTTACAGCATCTGCTGATTTGGTAGGTATGATACGAAGTCATGTTACCTGTTAGAAAATGTTTTATGATATGTTCAAACTAGTGTTCTGCTGTGTTGTACTCTGTTATGATATATACATTATGGTATTTACATACTGGTGATTTAAGCTTAAATGATTTTGCTGCAAAACTACCAATTTTGCCATCAGCAAAATTTTGTTAAAGAGAATTCTCTCAGTTTTGGTCGATGAGCTACTTATATAAAATTTTTTTATATATAAATCAATTTCTTTCTTTAACTACAGGGTGTATTTTTAGTAGTTTAGCTTATTTAATGTAGTATTCTTTGTAGTTGTGTTGCTTCCAATTCATTTGTTGGTTTTTGTGTACTGTCTCTTTTAACTTACTAATTTCACTTTTTTTTCCCTTTCTGTGAAAATCTTTAATGAGTCTAATTGGGGGATGTTTTTGGCACAGGAACAGGTTCAGAATAAATTAAAGTTATTTTTGTAAACCTCAGGAGCCACTATAACCTTAAAACTACAGCCAAAAAACACCCAAAGTTTACCTTTCTTATTGACGTCAATGCATTTTACCAAAATAGTAAAAATATGAAGATATCTCCCGATTTTTACTATATTTTAAGGGAAATAAAACATCTCATTTTCACTCATCCTAAGTGCCAAGTTTGAGTCGCCCTCTACTAAATCTGTAGTGGGAAGAGTCCTTTGCAAAGAGTCCTGTGAGTGGTGAAATGGTCTCCTCTGGTTTTCATTGTTTCTACAATGTACCATTTCCCCCCTTTGTGGAATTATGATGTTATATATTTGACAAATGTCAATAAAAACAGTATGGTACAAAAAAAAAATTGGCTACTTTAGAATTTTTTACCTAAGGTATTGTAAGTTCGTCTTTTGAGGAGCCAGATTGTTAGGTTTTCACATTACTATAACCAAGAACTCCAGAATTATCTAACTCTGGTTTAATGTACATTGCTAAACTCAGACAACATTACAATACCCTCTACACCACTCACAGGAAAAGCACAAATTATTTCATTGTTCCTGGACATTTTTAGGTATTGATTTTAGTGAGTGAAGACTCACCTTCCAGTGACACGAATCTCTTGGCCATTCTTCAGCCATTTCACTTCTGCATCAGGATTGGCTACTTCCACAACCAGCTTCATCTTTGATCCCTTATCAACTTGGTAGGCTGGATCCAGTTTCTTCAGGAAAGCTAGTGAACCAATGAAACAGCTTTGGTCAGCCAACAAAAAGTAATATTTCAGTGCCATGACCCCTTACACAACCTCAGACATGGTGCAGATGACTGGAATTGTATTTATTGTGTCTCAAGATAAACTTGTACTAACCCTACTGAGATATCTAAACCAGAAACTGAAAGACTTTAAGGCTAAGAAGTTCCAATAAGATCAACGTTCTCCAACACATTGGCTTTTTATTACAGGCAGGAATTGGTATTGTGCATTATTTTCCTGGAGCCCTAAAACAAAACACCCATTCTAACATGGTGATGGAAGATGATGTCCGGTTATGTGTAAAACTATACTTTCCTTGGCTGCCTTGGTGTGATTATCCAGTCTTGTAAAGTCCACCCAGCTATCTCTTCCCATCATTGCACATGCTGCTACAGCCTTTATGGATAATCTGTTGACTGCCCTGATGTCAACAGAAAATCATAATTGGGGGTGGAACCATTGTGGATATGTACAAAATGGTTATACATGTTATTTGAAAAACAAAAACTTCAAAAGTGGGGAGGACAGGGAACTTTTTGGCCTGGGAAGCAAATACGATCAACTGCTTCTCTCCTGGCAGGGATAGTTTCCTGAGGGTAAAGTGTGCACAGTAATTTGTGACCATGGTAAATGTAGGTGTTGTCTTAGAGAGCTTTTGCATATTTTGCATACAGCACTGTGCTGAAATATTAGGCAAGTGTGAAGAAATGCTATACAGTAGGAATGATTAAAAAATTTGATTTTAATTGTTTATTTTTATCAATTTAGAAAATGCAAAGTGAGTAAGCAGGAGAAAAATCTAAATCAAATAAATATTTGGTGTGACTACCCTTTGGCTTGAAACCAGCATCAATTCTTCTAGGTACACTTTCACACAGTTTTTGAAGGTTGTTCCAAACATCTTGGCAAACTAACCATAGATTGTCTGTAAATGTAGACTGTCTCAAAACCTTTTGTCTCTTTATGTATCCACGGACAGACTCGATGATGGTGAGATCAGAGCTCTGTGGGGGACAAATCATCACTTCCAGGACTCCTTGTTCTTCTTTACAATGAAGATAGTTCAATGACTTTGGCTATGAAATTCTGAGAAATACCGGAAGAAACTTTTCCCAACATGCCATACTATCAGGGAGGCATGCGATTGGTCCCAAATTTTATTTTGAAACAGGACAACGAACCCAAACATACAGCCAATGTCATTAAGGACTATCTTCAGCGTAAAGAAAAACAAGGATTCCTGGAAGTAATGGTTTCGCCCAGATCTCAACATCATGGAGTCTGTCTTTGATTACACGAAGAGACAGAAGGATTTGAGGCAGCCTACATTATCATAAGATTTTTGTTTAGTTCTCCAATGTTTGGAACAACCTACCTGCCAAGTTCCTTCAAAAACTGTGTGCAAGTGTACCTAGAGGAATTGATGCTGGATTGAAGAGAAAAGGTGGTTACACCAAATATTGTATTGATTTAGATGCATTTTGTAAATTAATAAAAACAAACAAATAAATACATATTTTTTTAAGGCCTTTGCCCGCACGTACGACATCACATCCGGTGGTTGGAACGCAGAAGGCGGAAGCGGCGTCCACAACCAGGAAGGAACTAGGCGTTTGTTATTCTTCGTTTTTGTAAGTGTAAATTTATCTTTTCGGAATAAAATATTTTTACGGTACTGCACTAAGAAGATCTCCTCTTTTATATCAATGGGGGGAATCGATTAAGAGGATATCCAAGGATTCCAAAAAGCCACATACATACCACGATCCCATCCTCATCAGAAGTGGATACACTCTCCACCATCTTTAAGCTGTGAAAGGCGATATTCCCTTTTACTATCTGGTGAGTGGGGAACTAAGAGGGGAGCACTGAGTGGAAGGATCTGAGCACAGAGCACTTTAAGGAATCACTGGATGTTATAAGAAGCACCTTGCACTGAGCACATTTTTTCATTTATAGACTGTTGTTTCACAAATTATAAACTTCTTTTGGAATGGTTTATTCATAATCATTATATATCACTGTTTACATATCACATATGCACTTTATGGATTATTATATTATTGATCAATAATTATGTGTTTGCACTAGAGGTAATTAATTAATTAATTTAATATAATATATTTATATGAGCAGCGCAGGCACCCAATTTATATAAGCTCATTTAAAGGCACTACCTTTTCATTTAGCAGCAGCTCAATCACATTTTATAGCATTTAGTTCTTTGTTTTTCACCATAAGCGCAGGTACTTGCACCACATATTTTTTAAAGCATTCCTACTGCACAGCATTTTTTCATATCTGCCTAAAACCTTTGCACAGTACTGTATATATATGGTAAAATGTTTTGAAGGAGATTAATTGCAAACAATGAAGTGCATTAACCTCTTGCCGACCGCCCTATAGCAGATTTACTGCTATAGGGCGGCCATTCTGTGCAGAATTATATATATATGCCACTATGCACTTCTGGGTGGGGGGGCACCCGACTTCTGCTGTGATTAGTTACAGCAAAAGTCAATCAGCGGGTGCTGGCCAATGGATGACCACCCGCAGCCGCTGATCGGCGAGGAGACAGACTGGATAGAGCTTTGCATATGTAAACAATGTAGAGCTCCAGCCCGTCAGCAGGGATGTGCTTGATTTTGTTTCCCTGGGAAGCAGGGAATAATATCCAGCATATCCTTTAATAAAAGCAGTACACTGTACACACAAAAACACTGGTTAGGCACACATTTAACCATTTGATCGCCCTAGATGTGCATCCCCTTCCCATTAGTACAGTGACAGTGTATATTTTTAGCACTGATCACTGTATTAGTGCCACTGGTTCCCAGAAATTGTCAAAAGTGTCAGTTAGTGTCAGATTGGCCGCCGCAATAATGCACTCTCACTATAAGTCCCTGATCTAGTTCCAGAATACAGTATATACCATAGTATTTCAGTATATATACACCATCGTTTTTAGACTCTAGAACTTTTGCGCAAACCAATCAATATACGCTCATTAGGATTTTTTAATTGTTGTTTTTTTTTTTTGTTTATAGCGCAAAAAATAAAAAACCTAGTAGTGATCAAATACCACCAAAAGAAAGCTCATTTACGTTAAAATAACGCAGTGCCATATAGCAAAAAAATGGCCTGGTCATGAAGGGAGGTAAATCTTCTGGAGTTCAAGTAGTTATGAGCTAAACAAGATGGCTGCTGCTCTTTGAAAACATCATAGGCTCACCTAAATAAAATACCATGTCCTCATAACAAATAATTTCTATCATTCAGCTACCTTTTAAATTAACACAACCAATTTTTGCATTCTCCCAGCATTGACTTCCTTTGCAGCTCTCTGCATTCAGTCAAATAACACCTCAGAGCTGCTTAAAAAGTCGATGCTTGAAGATCGGAGATCTGAACAGGAAGCAGATAGATTTATAACGCCCGGCAGCTGTTACTAACTTCAGGTCCTACTCTAACTATGGTCTGAATGGGTGAGTATTTTCACTCATGGCCACCTGCCCAACATATATTATTTGCACTGACTCGGGGGTCAAATGCCACCCTGTCCAGATCTCCCCTGCCTCTAAAAACAAACACAGTTCAGGTGGGGATCTTTCATTGCCACCTCACCTTCGCTCTTCTTTTCCTCCTTCTTCATCTTCTTCAGACGTTTCAGCAGTCCACGCAGATCAGTGATACCATACTGGAAGGCAATCTTCTCGTACTCGGATGGTGGAGCCTTACGAAGGATGTCCCAGACATCAACGTCCGGCACGATCTCTTGCTTCGCCTCATTACTGTTAAAATTCACTGTGTTAGTAAGTAGCCTTGGTGACCTCCAGCCTGTAACACAGACTTGAGGTTGGAGGCCCCAAAGCACATGGCTACTATTTCGGCTTTCAATGGACCTCACATAATGCATAATGTGATGCATCCCTGCACTGGGATAACTAATAACAGTTCTTGGGTATTGACATAACATAGATATACCAGCCTCTCAGCTGCCAAGGTTAATTAATATCCATAGAAATAGATATGTGATTTGGTTAGTAATAGTAGTGAGATCCCACAAATAGAAACTGGTTGTTATAATCTATCAAGTGTTGGCTGGTGCTCAGAGCAGAAATGATACTGTGCTTCTGTACACATTACATAGTAAAATGCAACCTGAACAATTGTGCGTGCTTACAGGGGGGTATTAATCTTGCAGTCCTTCATATCGGCATGAACAGTAAATCCTTTTTTATATAGAGAGGCTTGACCTTTTCAATTGAGTGCTCTCCTAAAAATCTCATTCTTTAAACACCTACGTTTCTGTAATTTTTTATGTCTTTTTAGGTTTTATGTCTTTTATTTTCAAATACGTATTTTAAATTATAATATAGGTAAGAAATAACATATTAAACGTAATACATTAAAATATATAAAAGCCCTCATGCCACCTCTTGGAGCTGCTGGTAGGTCCACATGATATCTAATACTTTCAAGGCCTTGATGGGACACTAATCAATAAGCTCTTTCTCCATTATACTTAGGTGGCATTCCCCACTTGCCCCCCCCCCCCAGTCTTTATTGATTGTCCAGCTATTGTGGCTTCTGTAAAAGAATGTGACCCTAACATTGAATAATTACAACCTCAATGGGGATGTACAGTACATTCGGGTTTGGCCATTAGCCTTTTGCACTTCTCTTTCCCCTTGTCCACTGTATTATTTTGTTAATGTTTTGTAACTGTCATATTTAAAACTGAATAAAGACATATTTGATCTAAAATGTATTAAAGCCAAATAAAACCATCAAATTATATTCCATGTGCATAAAAAAATGTGCAAAGTCTTACTATTTGACCTCTTTAGAAAACAACAACAGCCTGAGTATAAATGTCTGCCCCCTGTCAGCATACTGTAGAGAAAGACCCTTGCTCTCTATATGGAAAAGTGGTCTCTCTGCAGAGATCCAACATGCCCTCTACCAAGTCAGTGAGGGCTTTGGAAACATCAAAGCACATGATCCCCACTGGTTGGAGAACTCTAGCTCCAACTCAGCAGGGGGCATGCTCCAAAACAATAAGGTGATACCACCCTTCTCCTGCGCTTGGAATCCAAGCCCCCCGACCACACTCCCCACGGAATCACAACTGGCATCTCAGATGGCTAAGGTCTTGCTCTGAGGAAGAGGCTAAGCCTCGAAACGCGTCAGCCTTCATCTTATCGGATATGGACTAATTTATGGACTACTCCTGACATTTGAGCAACTGAGCTTGATATGATCTGTTTTCGCCTATGTTTGTGAGTAGCCATTTTTATATGTTGCATGAATAAAGCCTGTTAATGTGGATAATGCGCTAGGTCGGTGCACCCTTTCTTTGTTTCTCTTTGCCTTCAGCAGGGGGCATGGCAGACCTCTTTAGGGAGACCACTGTTTCCACAAAGTAATAGTCTTTCTCTCCTGCATGTTAGCAGAGCACATTTTACTTACATTATGGATGCTTTCTAAAAGACTTTACCTGTAGGACTTTGCACACCTTTTGTTTTGACATGCCTGGAAAGTATTTAGCTGAAAATCCAGTTGGGCTTTAAAGAAAACTTTAAAATTTTTTGGTGCATTAAAATTTTAAATACTGATAACCTAATTTGGTGGTGAATATCATAACACATCTATCCCTTAGGTGTTGCTATTAAAGGGTTTTTAGCCCTGAAAGCTCATCAGTAAAAAAATACTGCCCCCCCCCTTCCCCCCAGGCCCCATGATTGTAACATTTTAGAGTTTTGTAAAGTACTAGAACTTATGCTTTAGTATGCTTTAGTATGTTTTTCTGTGTGGTTTGTACATAAGAGTCTTGTGGCTGGTTATCATAAGTTTCACCACACCAGCTCTAGTTGTGTCTTTTTACGAAATATGTCTGAATGTACCCAATCTCTTTCAGTTTTTCTTCTCTTTTAGTCATTCTTTTCAAAGAGTCACACTAATCTCGTGGCCCATTCAGGGCAAAGTGGCAGGTTCTCTTGAAAGGTCACCAACCCAACCACTGATACGTTTGCTAGTGTGCTCCCCTGCTGCTCCATTCATCTGTCTAAACCCGTGAAATTATCTGGTTCCCAGTAAATGTAACTTTCTCCCCTTCCTTCTAAGATGCAGTTCTTAGCCAATTATCAGGCCCAGAAGGGTAGGAAGTCATTAACTTTGTATAAGTTTTAACACAGAATAACATCAAGCTTAAAAAGGGATTTGACTCAATGTAAAGACAAATGGTTTTGGTGGAGGAGTGCAGGGAGGATACATATCAATGGCTAGGTCTTGTCAAGAGAACCAGTCACTTTGCCTTGGATATAGAAAGTAATGGATTCTTTATGATACGATGAACCTCAATCCTGAAGGAAAGGCTCACTGTCTCCCTTCTTTTTCAACTGTAACAAAGAAAGGAGATCGGATTGGTGTGGCTATTATATATAACATTTCAATGTTTTAACAAAAGTAGAGTTTAAAGTTAAGAACCACCTTATAAACAGAAGATAGATGCCTTCCACATATGTTTAAAATGTGTTCAAATTAAACTTTCTTTTTAACACTTTGATTTTAGCTAATTGCAGGGTGCCACTGTTTTTTTTGCATGTCTATTTCCAAAATGTCACTGAACTGAATATAATACAGGTACATACTAAATTACCTATTTGTAGAACCGTATGTACAAACCATTTTATGGCCTTATGGGAAGACCATTCTATATTGTGGGTCTTACCGATTTACAGAACGCAGGAAACTGCTGGACTTGCAAAGAAGTATTCAGAAAAAGCATGCATCGGAAGACAGCGCCCACATCACCGAGGGCAAAAGAGAGCAAGACACGTCAGTGCAAGGCAATCACATTCACTTGCTGACACCAGGCCAAGAGGTAGACAAAAATGCAAACATGGAAACTTGGACATGCACAAGGCAAAGGAAAAGTACTATACCATGGCATGCAAAGAGAAAACACGGCATTCGAAAAACAGTGCAATCCAAAGACTGATGCAAAGCTGAAACTTATGCAGGTGATACAAGGCAAGTAGTTTATACTACTTTTAGATAATAATTCTAGACATCAGCAACCCTGTAGCTGTGACAGCATTCTAAGAGCTTGTGTGGCTCATAGGCATGGTAAAACTGTTTGGCACCTCTGGCTGTGGACACCTTTGAAGATAGTAACCACAAAATGGAGACAATGACTTCTGCCTAAGTTGGTAATGTGGTGCCTGATGCACGAACAAATCTAAGTGCTGCTTAGCTACATATCTCTGGCCAGTCCAAGTACCTGCATCCTTGAATTTTCAGCCATATTTTTTTTAAACCAGCAGAGCAATGATATTTGTGTGTTGTAAGCACTGCCTTTTGTTCCCTGAGACACAACAAGAAGTGGGAGGAAATCTCTCCAATATGAGATGTACCATTTTAGACTATTGTTATCGAAACAGGTGTTCCTATTGCAAAATTCCTCCAAATCGCCAGTTGAGATGACATCCCTAAACAGCTCCCAGGAGCTCAAAGAAGTCTATTTGTTCTCTCATACACACTAGCCATTCTGTCCTACATCAAAGTCAACATTCTAGGTCTGTATGAGCCTCTTTAATCAGTCTGGGCCTCAAATCTTGCCTATTGGGTTATCATACTTAGGTAAGTGGATTTTTCAATGTATCAATTTGGTACAGAAAAAAAAGTTACTATTTCCTTGTGTTTCTTTCCATTATTTTATTAGAAATATATAACCATAACCATAATTCACTTCACATTTTGTTGAGTTAAAATAAGCCAAGTTAGTGGCATCCAATTTCACTTGATATCGCAGTTCCAGTTACTTGTGGCACTCCGTTATCCAGAAGAGCGCTGATCTTCAAGGGCAACAGCAAGTCCCTCACAAAGAAACTCTACTGTGCGAGACAAGTGAGCTGTGAATGATGTAGAACTTACTGTATTCATTACACAGCTGTTCTTTGGCTCAGGTCTACTTTGTAATCCATTCTTCTGTTGAGCTGCAGGGAGGCTAACATATTAGTGTAGGTACAAGCTATCTTAGGGCAGCTTTTCTGTTCCTAGACCTTACTCCTTTATAGCTGTAATATGGGGGAGCATCAGGATTGGGCAGAATGTGCTTTTAATGAAGTCAAGGTCCTGGTTAGCTCCTGCAAGGCTGGAAGAATAAAGGTTGCCTTGACATTTTCTTAAAAAAAAAAAAAATTCTGCTGCTTCTAATCAGAGATCAATTGCAAAAGTTTTTATTTTTTTATTTTTTTTACATAATGCTTTTTCCTGCCTAGGATTTTAAGAATAGGTTTGTTCTAAGATTCCTTCATACACAAGGTAATGATCTCATGATTCTGGGTGTCTAGAGACCCTGGGGGACAATCTGTTTGGTTAAAAAGCCTGTCCTCATTGCTTCTCTTGATTAGCAACAGCAGTATGGTCCCTCCTCCATTTGTTTCTCTCCACTGTAACTAAATTTGCATGCTTGGCAGAGCAGAACTTACAAGTCATTGAAGTGATCTGCAACAATCAGAGGAGATTTTATCCTTTAGGTCAGGGGTCTCCAGACTTTCTAAGCAAATGGGCCAGTTTACTGGCCTTCAGACTTTAGGGGGGCCAGACTGTGCCCAGTGGGAGCATAAATGCCCCAGCATAAGTGGGCACAGACAATGCCCTATCATTGGTTTGAATGAAAGGTTTAGTGCCCTGTTGTTGATATTAATGGGAAAATAGTGCCTTATCAATGCTATCAGTGGGAGGAATAGTGTCCCATCGATGCTGTCAGTGGGAGGAATAGTGCCTCATCGATGCTGTCAGTGGGAGGAATAGTGCCTCATCGATGCTGTCAGTGGGAGGAATAGTGCCCCATCGATGCTGTCAGTGGGAGGAATAGTGCCCCATCGAAGCTGTCAGTGGGAGGAATAGTGCCCTGTCGATGCTGTCAGTTGGTGGAATTATGCCCTAAGGGCCAGAAAACCTGCATCCGCCCCCCCCCCCCCCGGACTGTAGTTTGGAAACCACTGCTTTAGGTAATTCAATCGTGCCAGCACTTCTTACTGTTTTCTAAAATTAATGGATCGTTTTAGGCTTTCTGGGAACTTTTGAGTCTTGGTACAGACCAGACTTCACACGCATGATGTTCTTACGCTTGCACATTTTCTGTTGCTGACAAACATTTTCCTAAGTGGGTCATCATGGCAAAATAAACACATTTGCTCTGGTTACTACTGTCTCAGCTACAGAGTTTGCTATCACATGGTCTGTGCGCAAACTTTCGACAAAAAGTATACACATAGTGTGCTTATATTCATTAGCAGAAGTTATGATAGTTTTGCTTACAGCAAGATATTCATATCTAACCAGTTTACCAGAGGTGAAAATGCCCCTCAAGGTCCCTAATGAAGGCCTTAGCTAAGACCACTATTCCCTAGCCCTCAAAATGTACTACCCAACCTTTCATGAAGTGGAGCTGCAAAAATGTCACTGTCTTTGAAGTAACTCTAGTCAATCAGATCAGTGGCTATACGACTCCGTCACAGAAATTTTCATGGCTACCTAATTTTAATCTGAAGGACTATGAAATCTCCAAGCTACCAAAAACTACCAACAGATTTTTTTTTTCAGGGGGGAGGATGAGGGGAGGAAGAGGTTTTGATAGGGGGGGTTGGGTTGAGAGGGAAAAATGTGTAAAAGATTGGGGCTCTGCAGCGTATCCCCACAAATGATATAAACCGTAATGTGATATGACTTCTCTGAGAAAGCCTAGAACCGACAATTGAGGTAAGTGAAGTTTAATGATACAGAAAAATTAAAAATGTGCCCTAAAGGTGGGGGATGAGGGGGGAGGAGAAGGATGGAAAGGGCTGAACTTTTGCACCTTTCGTTTTAAATGAGAGGAGAAAGAATAAGGGAAGAATTAAGTAGAGAAGAATTTGCTACATCTAGAAATGGGGGCTCGCGCAGGTGTGGATGTTTACTGGGGTTCTACATAGACTCTTGAAGTGGCCGGTTACCCCTGTGGCAGGCCTGAGCGACTGCATTTCCATATAAGATAAAATAAAGGTATTAAATTATTAATGTTGGTTAAATAGTAGGTGGTATACTTTACTACTTTAGGTATACAGTTAAATGTCTCTTTCTTATATTGGCATTAAAGTAGATCTAAACCCTTACTGAATAACATTTAGTTGTATACTATAAACAACTGACCTGTTATGTTGGTCTCATAAAATACAATTTCCACCATTTTGCCATCCTTTTTTGCATCTTAGTGTTGCTGATCTCCTCTAGCCTGTTTCAGCCATTTCCTTTCTACATGCACTTGCTCTAACATTGGTTGCACATCATTGCTCAGGACCTGCTTTCTGAAAACTACAGTGGATTAGTAGTAGTATCCCGGTCTCTGCTGCACCGGCAAGTCCGGTCTTCTAGATTATCGGGATAATATCCTTGTCTACAATTTTCATGCCATGGGACTCTATTACATTCAGCATGCTCTGTGCTATATATGAAACGGTAAGCATGTTATTACAATTTGTGTGCAGAGATGCTAGGGGGATTAATTATATGCGTATAACGATTTTTGATTGTATACATAATTCTCCTTTTTGTCTCTGTAACCATCTATATATAATATTTAGAAACAGCGATGTGACCTAACCATTCGGTCCCTGAAGAAGCCAATATGAGCGCCTTCGTTCCTCGGCGAAACATGTAGGACTCAACAAGTCACACTGGTTTTCATGTATACGGTTCATGCTATATATTTTTGTAACATTGTGCATGTATGTTTTGTCAATTGTGTTTTTTATATGTACACTTTAATAAAGTATATATATTTTTTATATTTGGCATCGTATGTCACTACAGACTGCCTCATAGCCCTTGAAAAATCCCAACTCACAAAGGGAGATAGTTTGTTAGCCTCTTGTGTCCACATGGACTAGAAGGCGTATAAACTACCCCTGATTGTTTTTGTTCTCTCTAATGTATATAAGGATGTGGCTGTGGGGGGCTGTTATTTAGAGCCAAAATTTAATTCTACTTTTCTACTTGTGTATTAGTACAGTCACTTGTAGTCTTCACCAGGGGGTGCATGTAACATGGTGACAATGCAGGAGCGTGTAGACAGTTGTCACTTTATAGCAGGAAGTGCACCAACAAGGACCTTCATGGCAGGATCATCTGGTATTTATTTTATGAAAGCTGCAGATTTAAAGTGATTAAAAAGAACTTTTGAAAATGCATTACCGTTGAAGATTTAAGTGATTGGGTTTACATCTACTTGAAAAGTAAGTAGACACCTGTTTTTACCCAGAATGACTTGCTCTTTCAACATTGGTTCTGCCATCCACATTTGTTTCCTACTTGAACTATCTAGTGATGAAGGATATATTTCAAAAAGCAGTAAGGGAGGTTTTAATATAGTAACACAACTCTTTCTTGAGCCTATGATGCACACTATCCTATTACTCATTGGAGTTCAGCTGTCACCTCCTAGAAGAGGTGTCACTCCTTCTAAGCCATAGACAGATGGGTTACATGCTGTTCCACAGTCTCTCCACTTACTGGTGAGAAGAATAGACAGACTGGTCACCCAACCCAGTGACATCACAGGGGTCACTTGCTATAGATAGAAAATTAGCAGAACCAGTGCAGTTGATTCATCAAGTTAAAACTAATATGCAGAAAATGAGCAGACATATTTGCTTAGCATTAGTGCGTATTGCCGGTCACCAGACATCCGTCTGAGCCACTCGCATTGTTACGCCAGACCAAAAGCATCAGTAAAGCTGAATCACTCATATCGTGCATATCACATAAAACTTACTCTCTGTATGCAGGATGAAGGACAGAAGAAGATAAGAAAATGACAGTTACAGAACAGAAAAGTGATAGCGTAAATGAAGAGAGGAAATACAGAAGGAAACATGATAGAAATCATTACTCAATAAGTACAAAAAAAAATATATAATAAGGGATGCACAAATCATTGCTAGACAGCAGGACTGAAGGATGCAGCAAACATTACAACACAGCAGGACAGAGGGATGCAGCAAGCATTGCAAGAAAGCAGGACTGAAGGATGAAACTTGCTTTGCTACACAGTAGGATTGAATATCACATTAAACATTGCAAGAAAGCAGGACTAAGGGATGCATCAAGCATTGAAGAGGAGTAGAATGGAAGGATGCAGTAAGCATTGCAAGAGAGCATGACTGAAGACTGCAGCAAGCATTGCAAGAAGGCAGGACTAAATGATGCAGCAAGCTTTGCAAGGCAGCAGGGCTGGAGATTGCAACAAGGATTTCTAGACAGCAGGACTTAAGGTTTAGCAAGTGTTGAAAGGCAGCAAGATTGAAGGAAGCAGCAAGTGTTGCAAGAGAGCAGGACTGAAGGATACTGCAAGCTCTGCAAGACTATAGCATAAAAAGTGGGCAGCAAGCAAGCTGCAGGAATACATTGACTGCAGGAGTGTGGGGTGCCTGGAACACAACCAGTCCCAAAGCCAACTGGACAGATAAACAGGGAGAGGGCAGGGAGTGTACATGGTACAAGTTCTGCAAGAAAGCTAGATACAGTATAAGGAACATAGGAAAAATACACATGGATATGAAGCATAGAACACATGTCAAATATCATTTAGAAATTATCTCACAGTCAATATAGTATGATTCATCATTTACTTGTTTTTCTTTTCTATCCTGCATTGGAAAAATGGTTGTTGTCATCTGGCAGGTTACTATGGAAAGCTAGAGCAGAAATTCAGCCAGCAACTTGATAACTCCTTGGTATTATCCTTTATTTGGCTACATCATATACACAGGATCAATGCTGACATGTTTTTGCCATTACAGCCTTACTCATAGCATATGTAGCCAAATAAAGGATAATACCAAGGAGTTATCGAGTTTCCGGCTGAATTTCTGCTTTGGATGGTTGTATAGGGGAGTAGGGATCCCCCTAGCCTGAGCACCGAATCTCAACAGGTATTTCTCAATTGTGCAGTTGAGCGTGGGGATTTTCTGCTTGTATTTACTATGGAAAGCCACTACTTCCCTTTCCAAGAGTGTATAGTCAGTTATACAGATAGCAATGTTCAGGCAAATTCAACCACTTTCTAACAGTTTAATGCAAACACTACTGAACAGCATAAGGTGACCTACCACCAAACATTTTGATTGCTTTATGACAAAAACTGTTGGCAAAAGGCTGAATCATTCTGGTTGGATCCCTTTGTGAGTGATGGCTACTTGCAAATGGATGATATTTCCAGAAAATGTCCAGTGTGTAGCCAGTGTAATGCTGCTACACATTTGGCAACCAGCTTGTGGTTTTAAAAATGACCAAATTAATACAACCGACCACCAACCATTTTTATCAACACCTTGAAAAGATCAAAAAGGTTTGATGGTAAACTATTTGATGGAAAGAGATTGAAATGACCCTAAAGAGACAAATCATGCCCATTCATTTAAAGTATGTACCCCCAAACACTGATAATCACTGTTGCCATGCTTCCCCACCTGTACATTCTTGCCCTTGAGCACGGAGTCCAAACCCGTGTAAGCTTAATTTTAGATGCTTACAAAAGGTTGACCACTTGAGTCCCGGGCATTTTTCTCCCTTAATCCCAGGGTGTTTTTTTCATTTTTGGATGTCTAAGTTCCACACCTGATGCCTTTTAGTATTTCTATCTTACACTGACCCATTATATATTGTTTTCTTTGAGACAGACAGGGCTTTTTCGTTTGTCTCAAAGGTTCCAGAAGAATTGAGAGAATCATCCAACAAACAGACTACTCCATGCAATATACAATCCCACTCAGGAGGGGTTTGTACATCGGATGGAGTAGTCTTCTTGTTGAATGATTCAATAAAAAGTTTTGAGGCTTTCAACAGTTCCTCTGTAATGGTGTGGAGACTTTATAGAGACTGTACTAGTACTTGGACTGTACTAGGACTTGTACTAATGGTTGATGGATATAGGAACCGGCTCCCTTGATCGGTAGTAGTCAGATATTTAGCCCAAAAATTACTGTTATAGTTTGCCAATTAAAACAATATCACATATTGTGATTTCTATGTAAGCTAACAGATTGATAAAACTCAAATTAAACATTTGCATGTTATTTTAGCAAAGCTATATTTCCCTTTTTAATGCTACAATGTGAAGCATAGAGGGAAAAAATGGGTTCCTATGTACTGTTAGCATAAGAAAAGTAGGTTGGGTTGGACAGACCTCGAATTAGCATGACAGCGACGTTTCACAGGTTTGCAATTGCTAAAAATCCAAAAGACATTGAGTTTATTTCTGTGAACGTTTGGTGTTCACGCAGTCAAATCAAATGTCATCCAGACATATTCCAATGTTTCTAATGAAAACACAATGCAGAAGCATTTTGTTTACATTGATTTGCTACAAGTGTTCCTATTGAATGCTGTGTAGAAACATTTGAAGCTGATTGTTTCGGCTCCTAGGCTTAGTTCCTAATGCCTACTGTTAATGACAGCCTACATGCAAGCCAGGACCCAAAGGAGCTGCGGAGTCCGGGTGCCATTTTAAATTGGAGTGGGGGGAATAGTTGTCATCCCTGTGCCACTTTACAAGGGCACCTGGGATGCAAGTGGTAAATAACTTTCTCCCCTCCCCCACATGACAGTCTTCAGGCCTGTTGATTAGCTGCTCAGGTCTGACCACTGTACACAGTGAGTAGCTCCATCCTACCTAGAAGCTCTGCATATGAAGCAGCAATGGGAAAGCAATGGAGCAGCAAGGAAGTACTGCAAAGGTGAGTATCAGTGGTTGGAGGGTAGGGGGGGTTCTTCAAGGAAACCTATCACTTGACCCTAATTGGGCAAACTGACAGAGCCTTTTTTACAACTGCCCAGCATAAGCTTCATGGTTGAATATTTGTGAAGATGGTTGCCATTGGTATATCATCTTATACATTTTTTTGGTTGGTAGGGACTTTACAGTTTGTTTGCACACCCATTCAGCAATAAAGGTACGATAAAGTCTGAGGCAGCATTATACAACACCAAGTTGCAACAAATGCCCTATGCTGTTCTTTATAAGTTTCCATCTGTGCAGGTGTCACACTGTGATATGTAACCCTGACTGGAAACCATTCTACGACTCCCATGTATTACAAGAATGACAGCAACCTGCAAAGTAGTGTATACTTTCTGTGCCAAGGATAAGAATACTATGTGAAGATAGCTGAGATAGAATGTTGTATCAATTCAAGGAAGCTGTGTAAGGTGATAAACGGTATTATATATATATGTCTCATATGTCAATGGGAATTCTACATATGGCATGGAGGGGAAGATGGGAGATTGCAAGGAATTATAAATATCTATATCAGTGACAGGCTGTTGGCTACACAGAAGTGTTTCCGGAAGGGAGAATGGATTAGTTGCCCGCTATGGAGTAAAGATTTAGAACTATGATTAGTGGGAGGGGGGTGTACTGCCATCGTATACTAACCTTTTCTTAAGAAGGGCACTGAAGTCCAACTCTCCAGCTTCCTCTGCTCCATCTCCACTAGAAAGAGTATCATGAAAAGAAAAAGGTCATTAACAAATTTTTACAAAAAAATTTTCTGTTATATTTTTTATGCTAGCTGACTGCCAAGCACAATAAAAAAAAAAAGCATAACATTGGAACAGAAATGTTTTGAGCCAAGTGGGCACAGTCTGATCATCTCTCAGGTCCTCCAAGATCTAGACTTCCACCCGCCTTTAACACATCCGTGACACTACACTTTACAGCCAAAAACAGAGCGTCACTGGTCAAGCTCAGTTTTTCATGTATTCTTAATGAGAATTCACTATAGGGAGAAAGAAGTAGCATCTGGGGGTTGCTCCTTAGAAATACATAAAGACTTAACTTTTGTCAGTAACACCATCAGCTTGATTTTTTTTTCCTAAAGAAACATGGCAAACCAAAAGGATATTTTAGTTATCACTACAGCCTAATGGGCTATGTCAGCCCCTGGCTTCTTGTATATCTTGTATATCTTCAGGTGAGTTGGATGACCTCTAAAAATACCCATCGGAGGTCCAAGGAGTAGAGGCATTATGTGTTTAAAAAAGGATTAGGGTTGTCTGTTTTTTTGTACAATAAATAGCTTTACTATAAAATAAAGCTATTAGTTGTACAATAAGCCAGATGACTTTTCGATAAACAGGCGTTCCCCAATCCTTTTTAAAACACACACGATGGGCGCCTATGCCAATCTGACCACCAATGGGCTTTTTTTATACAGGATCCGGGCCAGGAACCCATTTGGCATCGAGTGTGACCTTTTTTTTTTGCTGCGTGGAAACAGAATATTCTCCACCTGCGCTCACGGAAGGTTGCATGTATTTACCCTACAGGGTCACCACAACCTTAGCAGATGTAATTCACTTCCTTTTTGTGTTTTGGATTTTATGGAAAAACTTATTGAGGTAATCATATTTGAGTCATTCACTACATTATCCCACTTCCTTCTTTTCTTTTTTAGGTGGACACTCTGAGTCATCCCAAGGGTCTGAAGCCAACAATTTTGTAGCTGAACTCCTTCCCATATGGAAGAAAAATATATTTCCAATATATTTAGGGAGCCATTTTTAGAAATATATTGAATATGGCCAAAATTGTAGCATTTCAAATATATTTCCAATATATTTGGGGGAAAAAAAATAATTTTTTAAAAAATATATTTTAAATATATTTTTCTTCCATGTGGGTTGGATCTCCTTCAATAATGAGTGAGTTCTCTTTTACATAATACATGGCTCTGTTCTTGTCTGTTTTGGAGTTTTGGGTGATACTGCACCCATTTGTGCATCCCATCTCCTCTAGCTATGTTCTCCATAATATGAAACAATTATACAGTGCAAGAGGAAGAGTGGAAAACCTCTTAATGGCCACAGTAGGTGCCAGTAGAGTTATAAGAAATCCAGAAACTGAAATATCTATTTTGGGTGGTCTGAAATGACCGATATCTCAATTAGAATGATGGTGCCCAACAACAGTCAATAAATGCACATACTGTATAATGTTATGAGAAGACTGCTGTCAAAATTAATGTTGTAGTGACAGGGTTCCTTTAGCTGCTTAAAACACTGAGCTTGCAGCTATGAAGAGCATCATGTTCCATGATTTACATTCAGCCACCTCAGTGATCCCCCAACTGCCTCACCCACACACAATGTAGAAAAAGGAGGAAGTTGCACATGTCAGAATCAATTGTCCACAGTACTCATCACAAAAAAATTTATGTGAATTGATTTTTTTTTTTAACAAAATATTAAAGTAGACTGGTTGTATCTTTGGTGGCATAATTACAAAAGCACAAGATGATCAGTTGCCCAATCATTTGCTGTTAATTTGCCATCAAATTACTTTCATGTTGTTGATTCCCTTTTAATACAAGTCTGGATTACCCATTCTTCGAGTGAGGTCCATGTTTCTGTGACATTTGCTCCAAAGGGTAATTGTTAGAGTCGCCAGCCCTGGCCTGCTTGCGGGATTTCGTGCCCGTGGATGGCAAATCTTTGATCTTATCAGTGATTCACCATTGATGTCATGTAGTGTCCACAAAGAAGTGGTAAAATCCTCATTGGCATTTGCTCCATTGGCCCACCACAAATCTACAGGACAATGTCTGGCAATGGGAGGTAAAGCTTTGTCCTAGGAATATGTCTAGACCAGCAAACTTGTATAAATATGCTCTGTTGACTTTAGTGCACTAACAGTGTTCCTCTTGGATCGCATTATAATTACTATTCGTTTTAGCAGCTCAAAACCCCAGAATATCACTTACCGTGTTTCTTTTTTTTTTTTTTATTTATTTTTTTTTTTTCCGTGTTTCTATCCTCAGAATCTAGCAAGCTACCTGCCCTTATAGTGTGTGAAGATCCACCACTCAATTGGTCCCGGTGACAACTCTCACAGAGATAGAAATTCAGGGGAAGCCCAAAGTTTTAGAGTTGTAACCAGACCAAGAGGTGATAGTTAATCTTCCAATGGAGACACCTGTTCTGCTAACAATTAAGAGGGGAATTCCAGGATAGGAAGTAAAGACAAACCTTACCAAGAGGACACAGATGGCAACACAAATAACCTGTTAATATTTTAAACCTTTCTTCCTCTATCCCCAAAAAAAAAAGACAACTAAAAAAATGTTGGCTACATATACACTTTATTACTAGCAATGCAGGTTCTTGTAACACATACAGGATAGAGTTGAATAACAGTAGGATAAGTAGAGCCTGACTGGGCTGTGACATGCACAAGTTAACTCACATTGATAAGACCTAGTATTAACATGTTATAGTGCGTCAGGAAAGATATTTTCCAATTTATTGGCGGATGGTCTGATATTTAGCGATGATTAATCACGTTGGGTTTTTTCTCTCTAAACTGCTATAATTTCTGGAGAACTATATGTCTTGTGGAACAATTTGATCCTGGGGAAGTGTCCTCTTCTACTGCTTTGTGCATTTTGCAAAGCGTTTCCATAGCAGTAATTAAGCATGGCATGGTGTATATGTGTGTAGCTGTGATGTGTATATACAGTGCCTTGCGAAAGTATTCGGCCCCCTTGAACTTTGCGACCTTTTGCCACATTTCAGGCTTCAAACATAAAGATATAAAACTGTAATTTTTTGTGAAGAATCAACAACAAGTGGGACACAATCATGAAGTGGAACTAAATTTATTGGATATTTCAAACTTTTTTAACAAATAAAAAACGGAAAAATTGGGCGTGCAAAATTATTCAGCCACCTTAAGTTAATACTTTGTAGCGCCACCTTTGCTGCAATTACAGCTGTAAGTCACTTGGGGTATGTCTCTATCAGTTTTGCACATCAAGAGACTGAAATTTTTGCCCATTCCTCCTTGCAAAACAGCTCGAGCTCAGTGAGGTTGGATGGAGAGTGTTTGTGAACAGCAGTTTTCAGTTCTTTCCACAGATTCTCGATTGGATTCAGGTCTGGACTTTGACTTGGCCATTCTAACACCTGGATATGTTTATTTGTGAACCATTCCATTGTAGATTTTGCTTTATGTTTTGGATCATTGTCTTGTTGGAAGACAAATCTCCGTCCCAGTCTCAGGTCTTTTGCAGACTCCATCAGGTTTTCTTCCAGAATGGTCCTGTATTTGGCTCCATCCATCTTCCCATCAATTTTAACCATCTTCCCTGTCCCTGCTGAAGAAAAGCAGGCCCAAACCATGATGCTGCCACCACCATGTTTGACAGTGGGGATGGTGTGTTCAGGGTGATGAGCTGTGTTGCTTTTACGCCAATCATAACATTTTGCATTGTTGCCAACAAGTTCGATTTTGGTTTCATCTGACCAGAACACCTTCTTCCACATGTTTGGTGTGTCTCCCAGGTGGCTTGTGGCAAACTTTAAACAAAACTTTTTATGGATATCTTTAAGAAATGGCTTTCTTCTTGCCACACTTCCATAAAGGCCAGATTTGTGCAGTATACGACTGATTGTTGTCCTATGGACAGAGTCTCCCACCTCAGCTGTAGATCTCTGCAGTTCATCGAGAGTGATCATGGGCCTCTTGGCTGCATCTCTGATCAGTCTTCTCCTTGTATGAGCTGAAAGTTTAGAGGGACGGCCAGGTCTTTGTAGATTTGCAGTGGTTTGATACTCCTTCCATTTCAATATTATCGCTTGCACAGTGCTCCTTGGGATGTTTAGAGCTTGGGAAATCTTTTTGTATCCAAATCCGGCTTTAAACTTCTCCACAACAGTATCTTGGACCTGCCTGGTATGTTCTTTGTTCTTCATGATGCTCTCTGCGCTTTAAACGGACCCCTGAGACTATCACAGTGCAGGTGCATTTATACGGAGACTTGATTACACACAGGTGGATTCTATTTATCATCATTAGTCATTTAGGTCAACATTGGATCATTCAGAGATCCTCACTGAACTTCTGGAGAGAGTTTGCTGCACTGAAAGTAAAGGGGCTGAATAATTTTGCACGCCCAATTTTTCAGTTTTTTATTTGTTAAAAAAGTTTGAAATATCTAAAAAATTTCGTTCCACTTCATGATTGTGTCCCTCTTGTTGTTGATTCTTCACAAAAAAATTACAGTTTTATATCTTTATGTTTGAAGCCTGAAATGTGGCAAAAGGTCGCAAAGTTCAAGGGGGCCGAATACTTTCGCAATGCATTGTATATATAAAGTATATGTGGTGTATTTGTGTGTGCGTGGTGTATGTTCATGCATTTGGTATATTAGAGTGTATGTGTGGTGTTTAATTTATGTGTGTGTGTGTATATTTATGTGTGTGTGGTGTATATTGTATGTACATATCTGGTGCATTTGTGTGTAGGATGTATTTGACTGTATGTGTGATGTGTAAATGTTTATGATGTTTTTTGTGTGCTGTATATATGTGTGTGATATTTTGGGTGTGTATATGTGCGTTTGTTTTTTGTGTGCTTTTATGTGTGTATTGTACATGTAGTGTTTATGTGTGCATGTGTATGAGTGGTGCATAAACAGTATGTGTTGATAGTATATGCGTATGTAATGTATTTGTGTGCATGTGTGGAGTATATATATGTTTGATGTATGGTGCATAAATCTAATCTATCTATCTATCTATCTATCTATCTATCTATCTATCTATCTATCTATCTATCTATCTATCTATCTATCTATCTATCTATCTATCTATCTATCTATCTATCTATCTATCTATCTACAGTAGATTTATATATATATATATATATCTATATATATATATATATAGTATATTTACTGTAAATGTATATCACATGTGTGTGTGTGTGATGTAATTTTGCATGTATGTGGGGTGTGCCAATTTCATATTTGTACAATCAATTCCAATAAAACATTCTGTTCAATACTATTTTCTATACACCATGTGACTGAAGTCATATACAAACTGTGAAATGTGCTGGTGCAGCAAGGATCAGACATAGCATGTGGTAATATATAGACATTACAGGGAAACATTAATCTTTGAATGACAGGTGTAACACAAGCCTCCGAGAATTAGAGTGCCATAAATTCTGTACATTGAGCTATGTGCACAGGGGACACGCTGTACATGCATTGGATGGTGCAGAGTCTTAGGAAGGCAGAAAACAAGTGACAAGCTCAGTATTGCAGGGATTCATGAAGTGTCAGGTGTATTAGAAATGCATGGTCTCCAACCAGTATCACAGAATTTGTTTGCATCGGAAGTCTGAATACAGCAGCAGATCTTCCATGACAGCTTACATAGAATTCTGGATAATCATTTGCTCAGCAACTATCCCAATGGCAATGAAATGCAGTCTTCCCAATGAGTGATAAAAATCTGCCCTGATACTGATTTGGGTTTTATATCAATCATACATGGCCCCCATATTTCACTATCACTGGTATAGCCCGTGGTAGCCAATATTATAGTTTTAGTGCAGGCTAGAATATTGAGCGAGACTTGCATTTGCTCGAGCATTACCTGCACATCAATGCTCTGGACTGGCTTCCTGACAATTAATGGTGGATGATTCCTATGCAGTTATGTGTTGGCCCGGCCACTTATAGCAGTGGTCCTCAACTCCGGTCCTCAGGGCCCACTAACAGGCCAGATTTTAAGTATTACCTTGGGGAGATGCAGACTAGAGTACTGCAATCACTGAGCAGCAAATAATATCACCTGTGATGTATTTCAGTTATCTTGCAAATCTGGCCTGTTAGTGGGCCCTGTAGGCCAGGGTTGAGGACCACTGACTTATAGGATCTACCAGGGGTGCATGTCACAGGGTGACAATGCAGAAACACGAGAGACAGTTTTCATCCCACAACAGGAAAAAGCACCTCCATGGCAGGATGACCAGGGATTATTTTAACCCTTTTCTGCTGACGGGAGCTATCACAGTACATGGATCTTAATGCTGGAAGCTGGTGGCCAGGCTCCTGATCACATAACTAATGTGATTGGCTGTAATAGTAGGGGTAACAGGACTTTTGGGATAGATCAAAGTGATTCTGATTGGTCAGGTGTCGGCACGTGACTGCTTGGACCAATCACACCTCTCTGATCTGTCACAGAATCCCTAAAGAAAGAAGGGGAAGAATAGCAAGAATCTCAAATCCCCAGACTGCTATACAGGCCGGGTCGGCACTGACAGCTAATCACCCTGAGAGGGTGAAGTATAGAACCTTTCCATTTTGTTCCTGAAAAGGTGTACTAACCTTTCAAAGTGTATCTAAAGCCAAAACTAGTTTTTCTAGATTTGGATAGAGTGGTGAGGGGTTAGAACCTATGTCTGTTTTTTATTGCTCAAATCAAGAATAAGCCAGCACTAAACCAATTGCCCTTATGGTTTTAATGAGGTCATATTGCAGTAGTGGTAACAAAAAGTGCAAGGAAGGGTATGGTACTCCAAAACACCCAGGTGTTGTACTTTGCTTTTTCTTGCACTTTTTGTCATCACTACTGAACTACAATCCCATTAAAACCATGAGGTTTATTTGTTAAGTGTTGGATTTTCTTAATTTGAGCTATAATATGGTATCATCCTTAGTTGTGCACTCCCAGCCTGTGGTAATAAGGGTCAGGTGCTGGACGGATTGCCTGATAGGTTTTTACTGCTGTCTTTGTCCCTGTTGTGCCTGGTGACCACTGTCAAAAGTGAGGGAAATCCAAAATAAGAGTTGTCATCGGTGCAGGAATATAATATAATTCTTCCAATGGGGGCAATTGTTCCAGTGCCATCTGTATAAAAACAACTTTTTTCAACCTTTTTACCCCTAAGGAACCTTTGCAATAATTTTTAAGTCTCATCTCAGGGATCCCCTGCTAAAATTCATCAATTGATGGTCTTGTGGAAAACGTTACTTCCACTGATGGTGATCAGTGGGAAGATTGCTCCCCTTAGGCTGGCCATACATTATGGCGTGACTACAGGGGTTGCAATTGCAACCGGGCCCAATGCTCCCGGGGGCCTGTGCGGCTCCCCTGTACACCTGGATAGGAGGGGCGGCGGGGGCAGCATGTAGAGAAATCACTGTCCTCCTTTTTCCTCCTGTAGATGCAGGAGGAAAATGGAGGAGATTGGTTCCTCTGTATGCTGCCCCTGCCACTCCTCCTATCTAGTTCACGTGTGTTCTGCTGTCTCTGGGCTCCTGTGTGCTCCCCTGGTCCCCCCCCCCACTGTGCTCCCCCCTACTGTGCTGCCCCCCCACTGTGCTCCCTTCCCACTCCTGCCGGCTCCTGCAGGGGATGTGTCACAATATAGAACCAGGAAGGGGTTGGTAAATATGTAATTTACCAGCTCCTTCCTTTTCTGAATGGACAGAGTCATAGTCAGTGACACTATTAAAAATAAAATAAAATGATAAAAAATGATACAATGAAAATACCAAAAAATAAAAACTACTGACACCAGTGGGTGAACTTCCAGGATCACAAAGGTCACACTTGCGACCGGGCCCTGGCATTCCACCACCGTGGGGAGGCCCCAAAAAAGGGTCCCGCTGCGGGACCGTAATAAAGGGCCCAGCAACGAGAGTAAATGGCCCCAGGATCAGTGGGAAGAGCCCCAGGCTTAAAAGGAAGGGCCCAGGCCAGGGGTCCGGGGGGGCCTTTATGGTTTCTTGCATTGGGGCCCAGAAGGTTCTGGTTACGCCTCTGATTTTCTTACAATTTTCTGTACAATTTTCTTTAGATTTACCTTCAACTATGTAGTACAAAGGCCTGCCTAATTAGATACAGATGAAAGTGTTGTTTAGTTTTGACCTCATATGATATGGTTTTTGGAAAATCTAACAAAACATTCTACAAGGAAATTGAACAAGTATGGCCAGCCTTACAGACATCTCTTGGGCTCTGCCAAGTGGTGTTGGACCTGAAACTATGCAAACACCATCACAGGGGAGGTCAGTTAGCCACAGATCAAGTAACTCCTAGCCACCTCTGGAGGAACCCCATGGTTCCATGAAACCCTGGTGGAGAGTGGCTGGTATAGAGGATTTTCCTCATGTTGAAGACATTTGCTTTCACTTCCTGTTGTGTCTACAGAACACAATGTGAAGGTAATCTCCCAAATAGGTGAGGGATGGAAAAAAATTCCAATTTGGGTTCTACCCATTCCCTATTCTATGTAAATAAAAATGTTTAGGCTTTAGATATACTTTATTTCGAGCCAAACTGTTGACCCAACCCTATCCTAAAGGTACCCATAAACACGAGATGACCCAAAAGACTACATGAAGAGATGAAGGGTAATGCCTAAAATGCTCTGCCAGAAAACCACAGAGGTGTGACTGTAGCCTAATGAATTAGGTTTTTAGCAACACCCTTCCTTGCTACATGTGCCCCATGCAAACCATAATCAATGATTTTTCACAAAGGATGGTAATTTTTCAGAAATTGCATTTGGTAGCATTACATGGGTAGATTGGATGTAAAAAGTGTTTTGTGGGGTTCTACTTTAAAAGGGCAGGATCATTCTGGCCTTTCTGCCCCTACACCCAGTTTCATTATAAGGGCAGATTTTTCATTTTCATATTAGGAAGACATTCATTGAGATGTTTTAGAAATATTGCTGGAGCAAACTTTGTCTACCTGGCGATGGATATCCTCCTTCTTGCTGGTCCTACTATGCTCCTGGATGTATCAGACAAGTTTTAGAGATATACATTTATTGAATTACACATGGAAATGACCCCTTTATTCCCCCAATGCCCCTAGCAATTATTGTCTACACAGATTGTATAGACATGCTATAACACAACTAAGAACATTCATATGAAAATTCTCTGTACTTCCGATGACTTGACAAATGTTGTTCGAAAGTACTTCAAAATTTTTGCTTGCTCTTAGCATGTGATTTTGGATTAATTTGACTTTCCTGAATGAAAATCACACGTACTTTTAGAAATTCATTCCTTTGAGAAAAATTTTCCATACTGCTCCTTCGAATGTTCTTGTCACTGCAGTCAAAAACAAATGGCGATTTGACTGCACCAATGATTAGAAAATAGAATGAATGTTCTTAAAGTAAAATATTTTGAACAAAATTCTAATAGTGTATGGCCGCCAACTTTAAAAATTTTGCAAGAATTTTTTTTTGTTACCCTATAACAATGTGTACAAAAAGTAAAAGCAAACACACACATGTACATTTTCCCTTTACAAATCTTTTTTTGAGTTTTGTGTTTTTCCCAACATAATACTTAAACCTGCACACTCTTAGCACATGAGCACGCATGTTAATATAGGTATCAGGATAAGGGCTCTCCTATTGGTATTAGCCAATCTCCATCCACCATCTATGTTTAGAATTAGTCTTTCTATAACTTATTCAGAATCTTACTAATATACTACCCTTACTATATCCATTTTCTCACACAAAATAACTCTTAACTGCCACATTCAACTAACAGGCCCTCACTAGGGTTGCCACCTCAATACTTTAATCAAGGACACATATTAGTTACACAGGTTCTGAGGCTAATAAAATGTACATAAAGCTCCAAGTGAGTTTATTTACCACCAGCTCATTTAATCAGCCACAGAACCTGTGTAATTAATGTGTGTCCTGGTTTAAAGGGATGAGGTGGCAACCAGGGCTAGTGCAAGGATTTTTTCCGCCCTAGGCAAAATAAAAATTGCCACCCCTCCATATGCGCTACCACACCCCATCCCAAGTTGCTGCAGGTGTTATAACCAGTGGCGGTTGGTGCTCCTTCGGTCGGGGGGCGAGGAGGGCATCAGACAGACCTGGCTACGGACCCCCCTTCCCCCGTCACTCCAGAGTCCAGTTAACACCATATCCCCCCCCGGGTGCCAGTTCACTTACCTTGTTCCTCCAGATGGCGACGGCTTCCCCCTCAGTCTCCTCCATGTCCCCTCTCAGAGGCCGTCTCCTCCCTTCTCCTCCGCCAATAGGATGCCTTCTTCTTTGGCCAATTGGAAAACAAGTCTCAGGACCGGCTTTCTGATTGGCCGGAAGGAGAATCAGTGTGGCAATAGCAAATATTAATTCGCTATTGTCACACAACTGAGTGGGCTCAGGGCGCAGTGCTCTGTGCCCCAAGCCCACCCTTTTTTGAAGCCTATAAGAGCCTCTGGCTCTAATCACGTGCTTCAAAAAAAAAAAACCCTCATTGGAATCCATGCATCCGTAGCCCTGCATGTAGATTAGGGGGTCGGACACATGGATTGGGGGGGCGGTGCCCCTAATGGACGGGCTGGCCGCCACTGGTTTAAACCCCTTCAGTGACTTACGGTAAGTCACTTACCTCGAGTGAGGCTCCGCCAACGCCCCCTGCTAATTTGCACCCTAGGCAGTTGCCTAGGTCGCCTTACTGGTCGCTTTACTGGTGGCAACTCTATCCCTCACTCTCCTAGTGTAGCTTCATTCAGACAGCATAACAGGAATTAATTTAGGGCAGATACTTACGTTCTTTTGAATGCAGCACGGATATCAATGTCTCCTGCATTTGAGGCTTCTACACAGAGAAAAAAAGGGGAAGAAATTATTGGCATAAGGAAGGATGTACATGTGGAAAAAAATATTCATAGTACATGTATGAATCTTCATCTAATACAGTTGATGGAAAGTTTGGTAAATCCCCATAAATGTGTCTTATTCTGAAACTAGTTATGAAAACTGCTAAACAATACTGCTGACTCTTGTTTGTCACAGCATTTTCACTATACAGTTACTTTGGATAAAAATGTCCATCAACCGAAAATGAATCAATAAAATAAAAGCCTCCTTGCATTCATAGAACACAGTTGATCCAGAGGAAGGCAAAAAAATCCCTTACTGGGCCCATTAACACTGGGTGAAGTGGGACTGCGTTGGGTGGCTTTTTCAGCACTGTACCACCAGAAGAAAAGGCAAAATGCCGTATCGCCTGTGTGCCCGATTCATAGGCGGTTTGCACTGAAAAAGTATGACCAGCGATACTTTTTCCAGCACAGCACAGTGAGAGGCAATCCATCGCCTTGCACCAAGCGGCAACCAATGGAACTTGTAAACAGAGCTGTGCATCTCTGTTCATTGACACTGCAGCTATCAAACCAGATCGCACCACACATCAATTGCTACATTGTAGTGCAGCAACTGTTGTAAATAAACCTGGTGGCCCCTTTCACATGGGGCAGATCCGTTTTGACGGACTCCACATGCTCAGCCTGATCCCCGCTGGGCAGGCGGTTGACAGGTCCGTCTCCACTCACTGTGCAGAGACAGACCAGTCAGAGTCCTGCTCGCCTCTATGGGGAGAGCGGATGAAAATTGACAGCCTGTCTGTTTTAATCCAATCCCATCTAATCCTACCCGCTGGACAGAAGAAGAATGTATCGCAATACATCTGTTTTCAGTAGATTTTGATGTATTGGATGTCAGTGGACACATGTCCGCTGACATCTGCCTCCCCATATAGGACAATCGGTGGCCTGATCGGGCTAGCCTAAAAAACAGACAAGCGGACCTGATCGGTCCAATCGAGTAAATGGGGCTTATATAGCATGGTTCAATTTGCTTACTGGTCCACAATGGACACTTTTTTGATCAGTATTCTACATTTTTATTTCTTATAATTATTTGTAGCCATTTATATTTTGTGCAGTTAGAAACCCAGTCCTTTTTTGACACAATCTAGTGAGATGACGATTTCACATTTTTACAGCTCCTAGTATAAATAATCTTTTGATTCTGAGCAATTATTCATATGGCCTCTGGAAAGTACCATTTTGATTGTTCATAATATCCTGAGTGCCATTTTGATCTGTTTGAGACCTGAATGGGCCTGTTTAACAAGACTGAATGTCATAGCCACACAGGACAAATTCAAAGACTCATTCAAACTTGTGGCTGGGAGTTGGCAAAACCACACAGTTGGGCCTTGGTTTACCATCCCCAACCTCTCTCCCGTAAGCAGCAAAGGCAGCGGACATCAGTGTACACATGCTGCGGTCGTGATGCTTTCAATTGAATGGAAACATGTAGCAACCGCCCCATGATAGTGCAGGATTATAGGAGTTAAAATATAACTCCTCCTCACTGTCTGTCAAATGCCCCCTGAAAAGCATTCTAATGTGGATTGCTCTTCAGGGTGACGCTGGTATAAACGAATCCTTGGAGCTGAGAAGCTGAAAGGCATAGTTTGCCCACTCTGGCTTTACTTGTTTTTTGGACAATCCAAAGCCTATATTGCCTTTATGAAAATCTGGCCCTACCACAGTCCCTACTACCCCCGTTCTATACTACTGATCACACCTTTTTTCTGATGTGGTTACATTGTAGGCAGTCATGAACCGGTTAATGATAATAAAATGTTTTAACAATGAAAGCAAAATCGAACTCCGGATTTATGGCAGTACCATTAACATTCAGGTTGAAATTGCAGCTGTCAAATTTGTCCTTGCTGGATACTTCACAGCGGTAGCCTCCTGCATATGTGGTCTTGGCCTTGATAATGTGTATTTCAAAGGTATAAACCTGGATAAGAGCAAAATAAGACAGTGAACTGGAGATCCATTACTTAGGAGGCATTACTTATAATTCACTTTGCTATATATAATTTTATCAGTGTCTGCCTGTATTTTACAACCTTACTTTGTATGTGTACTTCATAATTATATATGTGTATGGGGGCAGCCATGTTTGCTGATCCCATAGGCATACTTTCCTTCCAGCTTTGCAGTGCTACCTATTGCTTGTACTTTGTGGTCCTTTTCAGAATGTTATGAATCTATAGGGTTGATCTATAAATGGACAATGGAATGTTTACTTTGGAAACTGAATCACCCCATCATATACAAGCAAGGATCTAATGTATTTTTCATATTCCTGTAGACATGATTAGTTCCATCTTATTCACCTTATACCTTATACAAAACAGTTCCACCCTATTCAGTAAGATAAGTGAACCATTAAGGGCAAAGTGACAAAGCCCCTTTAAAGCACACACCCCAACTTACCAATTCTAACCTTCTCCGTGTCTCAATTCCTTTGACAGTCAAACCTTGTATGAGCTTCATGTCAGATACCTTTGGAGCTTACACAAAATTGATGATGCTGTCCTCCCTCTCCTCATATTATTGTTGTGATATAGAAGTACCGAACCCTATTGTGGTTTGATGTAATGTAATATGTGGTCATGGAGGCTGCTTATCAACAACCTTGGTCTCCCGCAGCACCCTTGGAGAAGTTTGCTAAAATATTGTAAACATGGGAGTGCAAAATAATTTGTACCGTCCATCAGGGCTACCATCCTAGACTGTACTGTTTTTAATATCTTTATGGACTGTAAAAATTAGTGTGCTGCTCCCATCTTTTCAATACATTAGCATCCTCCTCTTCCCATGATAGTGCTGGGGCTGGGTGATTGCATCCAGGGAGAAGATCATATGATTCTTTATAGCCTGAAGAACAGGATACTTGGTGGTGTAAGAACTGAGTGTCGGGAGAGTGTGGGGCAGGTGAGTATAGGTGGGTTGGGATGGACTAGTAAAAGACTGTCACCTTGCCTTGAAAGGACAAAGTGAGTCTCTTCCCTTCTTCAACAAATGGTCTGTGTAACACCTATGTGTTCTCTTTAGAGACTCTTCCACTGGCCACTTACTTTCGTGTTCCGATCATAAGTTTCTGTGATCTGTAGGTGTTTGCCAACTTTGGTAGACAAGTCCATCCATTTGCCTTTGAACCATTTTGCCACTGGTTTCTTTATGAGGTTGGTGGCATTCACCTTTGCAGTAAATTTTATGTTTTCACCTAAGGGAAAAAATGGGCACAACAATAAATTATCCAGGGAAAAATTTTTCAAGTTACTGAGTCCAACCAAATTTGATGTTTAATTCAGCACATCTAAAGGCGTTACAGAGGTATAAATGTTATTGCAAGTATTCTTCATTTTAATAAATAAATGAAGGGTCCTACGGAAGGGTGTGCAAACTAGGGAGGTTGGCTGATGTTTCTTTATGTCTGAGGTTCTTTTCCCTGCTGTTTGATGTCTAGCATGTAAGGTCTTACTACTTCAGCTTCAGTCTCTATACTGAAAACGTAATAAAAAGACTTACTGTATGTACAGAAATGTTATATTGCCTGTGACATGTGCAGATAACTTGCTCCTGGTAGACAGTTTGGGCAATAGATGATTCAATATTCCAATAATCACCAGAACTGAAATATCAGTATTGGGTGGACTGACTAAAACTAAACTAAATGTTGGACAGAGATTCTAAACCTTCCCCACTCTACTGAACAAAAGTGCTTTTGGTGTCCCCATTATAGAAACTTTCCATCTCTTCCTGTCCCTCTGACCTTGTTTCATTAGAACAGGAAGTAAGGGGATAACTCTCCAATGAGTACACAGAGGGCAATAAAAATCTGATATGAGAAAGCAATAAGGGCGCCACAACAATGTTAATTGCGTCCAGAGTGATCTTTTACTGGATAATCAAAATAATTGAAGAGCCAATCTGGTTGGGAGTTCACAAACTCCCCTATATGAGGGCTTGATTATTGAATAATTTAAACAAAGACTGGATGTTTAGAAGTGTATATAGATCTCCATCAAATATTACCATCTGGACAGAGATTGGTTGGACAGAGATTCTAAACCTTCCCCACTCCACTGAACCAAAATGCTTTTGGTGTCCCCATTATAGAAACGTTCCATCTCTTCCTGTTCCTCTTCCTGTTCCTATGACCCTGTTTCATTGGGATGGGAAGTAGGGGGGATAACCACCCAGTTAAGGCACAGAGAGCAATACAGTATTGGCAAGGGCTGGGCTTTAAAATAACCAAAACCTTTATATATCCAGTGAAAACTGGGATACTGACCGACAGTCACTTCGCCATCCACTGGTCTTTGCATAAACAGGCCAACTACATCCTTTGGAGCCTCTTGTTCGGGAGCAGGAGCTGCAGAAACAAAACAAATATGTTGTTGGTAACAAAACAATATTGTAATTGTTCCCACAGATAGTCTGTTTTTAACAAAAAGTTCCCACAGATAGTCTGTTTTTAACAAAAAGTTCATATTTTAGAGGACATTAGATAGATAGATAGAAATAATGACTTTATCAAGCAGTTTGGTGACACCAACCTTGAACATTTAGCCACAACAAAGCAAATATTTGTATTGTAACCCAATTGGCCACTAAAGTTCCAGTAATGGCCTACTAAATGGTAAGGTCACGCTTATCTCCAGAGGCAGGGCTTCACTTTTAGTCAATGTGGAATCTGAAGTCCACGTATATAGTGTTTGCCGGGGATCAAGGGGCACCCCTGGCATACCAAAAATTATTAACAAGGACCCTTACACTTGGAGGCAATGCTAGTTTTAACACTTTCATGGCTACACAGGCTTCCTTTAATGACAGATGGGTATATTTAACTGCTTCATATCTTGTACTATTACACCCCTTATGAACCAGGAGCATATTTTACATTTCCATTATGGGCCTATTTATTCAATGATAACTTTGTTATTACTTAAAATAATAAAGAGATACAGTGCCTTGCGAAAGTATTCGGCCCCCTTGAACTTTTCGACCTTTTGCCACATTTCAGGCTTCAAACATAAAGATATAAAACTGTGATTTTTTGTGAAGAATCAACAACAAGTGGGACACAATCATTAAGTGGAACGAAATTTATTGGATATTTCAAACTTTTTTAACAAGTAAAAAACTGAAAAATTGGGCGTGCAAAATTATTCAGCCCCCTTAAGTTAATACTTTGTAGCGCTACCTTTTGCTGCGGTTACAGCTGTAAGTTGCTTGGGGTATGTCTCTATCAGTTTTGCACATCGAGAGACTGAAATTTCTGCCCATTCCTCCTTGCAAAACAGCTCGAGCTCAGTGAGGTTGGATGGAGAGCGTTTGTGAACAGCAGTTTTCAGTTCTTTCCATAGATTCTCGATTGGATTCAGGTCTGGACATTGACTTGGCCATTCTAACACCTGGATATGTTTATTTGTGAACCATTCCATTGTAGATTTTGCTTTATGTTTTGGATCATTGTTTTGTTGGAAGACAAATCTCCGTCCCAGTCTCAGGTCTTTTGCAGACTCCATCAGGTTTTCTTCCAGAATGGTCCTGTATTTGGCTCCATCCATCTCCCATCAATTTTAACCATCTTCCCTGTCCCTGCTGAAGAAAAGCAGGCCTAAACCATGATGCTGCCACCACCATGTTTGACAGTGGGGATGGTGTGTCCAGGGTGATGAGCTGTGTTGCTTTTACGCCAAACACAACGTTTTGCATTGTTGCCATAAAGTTCGATTTTGGTTTCATCTGACCAGAGCACCTTCTTCCACATATTTGGTGTGTCTCCCAGGTGGCTTGTGGCAAACTTTAAACGACAATTTTTATGGATATCTTTAAGAAATGGCTTTCTTCTTGCCACCCTTCCATAAAGGCCAGATTTGTGCAGTATACGACTGATAGTTGTCCTATGGACAGAGTCTCCCACCTCAGCTGTAGATCTCTGCAGTTCATCCAGAGTGATCATGGGTCTCTTGGCTGCATCTCTGATCAGTCTTCTCCTTGTATGAGCTGAAAGTTTAAAGGGACGGCCAGGTCTTCGTAGATTTGCAGTGGTCTGATACTCCTTCCATTTCAATATTATCGCTTGCACAGTGTGCTCCTTGGGATGTTTAAAGCTTGGGAAATCTTTTTGTATCTAAATCCGGCTTTAAACTTCTCCACAACAGTATCTCGGACCTGCCTGGTGTGTTTCTTGTTCTTCATGATGCTCTCTGTGCTTTAAACTGACCTCTAAGACTATCACAGTGCAGGTGCATTTATACAGAGACTTGATTACACACAGGTGGATTCTATTTATCATCATTAGTCATTTAGGTAAACATTGGATCATTGAGAGATCCTCACTGAACTTCTGGAGAGAGTTTGCTGCACTGAAAGTAAAGGGGCTGAATAATTTTGAACGCCCAATTTTTCAGTTTTTTATTTGTTAACAAAGTTTGAAATATCCAATAAATTTCGTTCCACTTCATGATTGTGTCTCACTTGTTGTTGATTCTTCACAAAAAATTACAGTTTTATATCTTTATGTTTGAAGCCTGAAATGTGGCAAAAGGTTGCAAAGTTCAAGGGGGCCGAATACTTTCGCAAGGCACTGTACATACACTTTTTTTGGAGGGACAAATTCAGATTTCTTTTGGCAATATGCCTTGCATTTTTTTCTATTTTGCCTTTTTTTTTTTTTATTTTGACCCATTTAATTTAAACAATAAAAGCAGTAAGGCCTTCCCTGGTACATTCAACTTGGTACATTCAGCTTGCCCACATGTGGTTCAAATCTCGGCTGGTTGGAACTGCCTATGGCTGGCCTAAGGCATCTTGGGCAGAGACAGCTGTTTTAAAATGTTTGATAAAAATCCACGATTGAAAGTTGTTTTTTGTTTGTGGTAGGTTACAGAAGAATGTGACCCTTGTAGACAATGGTCAACCATCAGAAAGTGAAGGGTGAATCCTTCAAACTTGTATGCTTGCACAGTAGTGTTTATAACTCCTCCTCTCTCTATGACAAGGTAAAGGTAAAAGGTTTTGGTTGGAATAAGGCTAACAAATGTAGTAATCCACAGAAATCTAGTTTTAGATTTCTTTCATTTTGAGAACAATAAATCATCACGACTAGTTGCAATAGGTTACCAAATTGAAAAATCGTTAAAAAATAGGGGTAAGGGTGCAATGCACCACTGGCCTGAATATTCAGGTATAGTTACCATCAGCAGGAGGAGCATCTGTCTTTTCTTCTGGGGCTGGGGCAGGTGCCTCCGGTGCTGGTGCCTCAGTTGCAGGTGCTGGGACCTCTGGAGCAGGTGCTGGGGCATCTTCTGTTTTTTCTAAAGATAAACATAATCATTTTAATAGCATTGATATCAAAATTTAAAGGAAAGTTCAACACTGAAGTTTAAGATTTAAAGGAAGGTTTAACATTGAACCCTAATTTTTCCCCAGGATTACTGCCGAAATGACAGAACCTGTTGAGAGGGGTAGAATGCGGCCTGGCCATCTCGTGCCCGAGCAAGAAGATGTCCAACTGAAAATTTGAGAGTCCTATGCTTTCCCTTCTCGTCAGGAACATTTCCCTGCCGGTAGTTCTGTTCCTACCAGGCGGGGTACCTGTCCCTATTCAAGGTTGCACTGATATGCAGCACTGATGGGCACTGATATGTGTCACCGATAGGTTGCACTGATATGCATCAATGCTCTGATTACCAGCACAGACCCCCCCCCCCTCCGTCAGGAGAGCCGCTGATCGGCTTTCCTCTACTTGCACCTGTCAGGTGCGAACTGAGGAAAGCCGATCAACGGCACTTCCTATTTACTGTGACTGGATACAGCTGGTCACATGGTAAAGAGCCTACGTCATAGGCTCTTTACCGGGATCGGAGTCGGAAATGCGGTGTGTCAGAGTGACACACCGCACCACCGATCGCCGTTCTGCGTGCCCCCGCGGGAGCACGAGCGGCTTATCCTGCTGAACGTCATATGACGCCCAGTCAGGATAACTTAACCACTTTCCAACCGTCATTCTGCTAGATGACTAAGTGGTTAAACCAAATGTTCAATTGGGTTTAATTTATTACAGTGAGGTCTTCGTCAGCAACTTAACAGACTTTCAATTCATCACTGCCACAAATTTGGGGCAAGTTATCCTTACTATCTGGGCAGCTTTTGATCATGACAGGTTATGCCAAATTATTTGAAGGGACACACATGAAAAATGTTCTCGAACGATACCAGAACAATCGATTTTCATTCAATCAGTACAGTTACTATTCGTCCGCAAAAAAAAACGGAAGACAAAGACCTGACATGCCCAGAAATGAAAGAATACATTACAATACAATACAACACATTACATGACTTCCGAAGCTGTATTCTGTCATATAAGAATTATCATAACTTTACTAACCTATTCGTTTTCGATATGGGACTTGCATGCAAAAAAATAATAAAAAATGGACAATCACTCATCAGATATTCTCATTGTGTGTACAAGGCTTTAGTGCTGTTGTACAGAGGACTGTAACATGCTCCTGCCAAATCAACTTACACTGGCTGCATTAATGTAAAATAATGATTAATTAAGGAATATATAGCAGCAATAATTAGTGTCTTATTATTCTGCCTGGACATCAGCTTTAATAATTTGTTTACCTGAAGTCTAGAATTATTTTAGAAGAGTCAAAGTAAAAACACTTCCATATTCCTAACAGGAACTGAATGCATCATCCTGTAAACTTGCTTGCACCATCAGAAATCTCCCAGTTCCTCTTTTGTAGAATATTCCTTTTACTTTCTATGCTATTAATACATGCTTTACAAATAACGCCACTGCAGAACATTCCTTGTTTGCAACAGATAAAAAAGTATATATCATAGTATATATTCATCTCATACAAAGGGCTGGGCAAACAGCTAGTGAGCCAAATCTCCAAAATATTAAGAGCAATTTCAGCAACAAGGGAAACTGATCATAAAATCCATTAGCATATTGCAAGATGCTAAAGTCTGAATGTGCACAGTTATTTTATTATAAGTTTTATCAGAGTTTAGAAAACTTTTCAAACGTACTTCTAGGTGGGCCTGCACCCCTTTGCTGTGCAATTGCTGCTTACTAAAATAAATAGTTCTCATATTATAAATATGTGATAAAGGTGATCATGATGATTATGACGGTGATGATGAAAATATTAGGCATTCTGTTTGGTTAATTTTGATGCCGCTAACCACTTGCCGACCGCCGCACGACTATTTACGCGAGCGGTCAGCCCCTCACAGGCAAAGTGACGTAGGTCTACGTCGCTAGCCTGTGAGGCTCTAGGGAGCGAGCGCACGCCGCCAGAGGCGCGCTCCCGCTCGCTCACGGACCCCCCCGCGCGTGTGCCCGGCGGACCCGATGTCCACTGGGCAGTTGCGATCTTCCGTTAGAGCAGGAGAAAGGCAGGCGGCTAATGTAAACACAGCCACCTGTCATTCTCCCCTGTGTAAGAATGGAGATCATACGGTTCTACTATGTAGGAAAAATGAAAAACGGTGGTATACTCGCGCCTATACTCGGATCACCGGCACGCAGCACTTTCATCCCCACACCGGCAGTGTTTTGAGCACGTTTTTTGCACAATTTTTGTATTCACCCTTTGGACTTGATTGCATTGGACTTTTACATTTATTTATTTGAGTGTTAATTTACTATATGTATTTACTATTCAGCACGTTGCACTTTAAGAGGAATCACGGTATTTCACATTAATATATTATTTATTTATAATTATTATTTATCCCACCAAGTTATTATATGAGCATTGGTCAAAAAATTGCACAGGCACTTTTCATTTTTATATTGTCACAGGAAAATAATAGGGTAGCGCGGTTATTTACATATTCATCATCTACTATGTAGGACCGTTGATCTCTGTTCTTACACATCAAGCCACAGCCAATCAAAAAAAAAAAATCGCAGATCGCCGCCATTACTCGTTAAAAAAAAAAACAACAAAAATGACAAAAATCTTTCCCTTAGTTAGTAAACGCAATAACTTTTGCGCAAACCAATCAAAATACGCTTTTTGCGATTTTCTTTTACCAAACATATTTAGCAGAAAACAAATTGGCCTAAAATGTTAAAAAAAAATTAGATTTTTACATTTTTTGGGGGGGAATTTCATATAAAAAAATGTGAAAAATATTGTTGTTTTTGCAAAATTGTCACTATTTTTTTGTTTGTAGCGCATGATCAAAAAATCGCACAGGTGATCAAATACCACCAAAAGAAAGCTCTGTTTGTGGGAAAAAAAAGGACGTGAAATTCGTTTAGGTACAGCGTCGCAGGACTGCACAATTGTCCGTTAAAGCAACGCAGGGCCGAATCGCAAAATAGGCCCTGGTCAGGAAGGGGATAAAATCTTCCGGGGCTTAAGTGGATTGGTTATTTTGTCTCATGGATTTTTAACCACTTTCTGACCAGACTAAAGCTGAAAGACGGCTACAGCGCTGTCATCCAGTTCTGGGATGACGTTTATTGACTTCCTCCCAGAACGCAGCCCCCTTGTGCCCTCAGAGTGCACATTGGGAGTGCTCTGTGATCGCTGTTTTCATTGGACACAGTTGATCACAGATAGAGGTAAAGGGCCAATCACAGTAGCCCATTACCATGTGATCAACTGTGTCCAATCACAGCTCATCACATGTAAACAAATGCTGGTTATCTGCATTTTTGTTTCCTCAGCGCTGTCACTGTGTGAGGAAAGGAAACATAATAACTGGCTATCCTGTGACAGGGGACATTTACACTGATAATCAGTGCAGCCTAATCTTATCCAATCAGTGCAGCATATCAGTGCCACTTATAAGTGCCCATCAGTGCCGCCTCATCAATGCCTCCTCATTAGTGACCATCAGTGGCCAATAATGCAACTTATCATTGCGCATCAATGTCGTTTCATCAGTGCTGCCTCATCAGTGCAGCCTCCTCAGTGCAGCCTCATCAGTGCTTCCTCATTAGTGACCATCAGTGGCCATTAATACAACTTATCATTGCCCATCAATGTTGTTTCATCAGTGCTGCCTCATCAGTGCAGTCTTATCAGTGTCGCCTCATGAGTGCTGCCTCCTTAGAGGCCATCAGTGGTCATTAACGCAGCTTATCATTGCCCATCAATGCCGTCTCATCATTGCCGCCTCATCAGCGCAACCGCATTAGTGCCGCTTCATCAGTGCTGCCTCATCAGTGCTGCCCCATCAATGCCCATAAGTACCGCCTCATCAGTACCCATTAGTGCACCTTATCAGCGCATGTCAGTGAAGAAGAAAAATTACTTATTTACTAAATTTGATAACAGAAACTAACTTTTTTTTCAACAATCAGGATTGTATTATAAAATGATTAGAAATATAGCATACATGAAAGAAAAAGAACAAATAGACAGAATCCAAAAAATATCCAGTCATAGCTCAGAGAGACAAATAAAATTTAAACTGCACTACAGTCCTATAGGACCAACATTCACATTGTAACATAACGTACAACATCCCAAAGTAGAGTGTGTAAAAAAAGTGGGGGAAGAGACAAGGGGGGTGGGGGGAGGGAGGGGCTGGAGGGTTAGAAAACACCACGGCCCACTTGTCAAGGGGAGGGAGGGGGACACATCCAACCCACTTTACTGGGAGGTCAATGGATGCCAAACCTTGTAGAATTTCCAGGGGCAACCACTACAATGTACGTCAGTTTGTAAAGAGGCAACGCATCATCCATTATTGCTTTTCAGGATGACAAAGCAGGAGGAGTGGGGGAGGAGCATTTACAGAGAATTTCCTTCTTGGCATAAAAAAAAAAAAAATCAATACATTTTTTGTTTGTTTAGCAAAAAATAGAAAATCCAGTGGTGAATAAATAGCACCAAAAGAAATCTCTGTCTCAAAAAATGATAAAAATTTCATATGGGTAAAGTGTTGCATGACCACGCAATTGTCATTCAAAGTGTGACAGCACTGTAAGCTGAAAATAGTCCTGGTCAGAAAGTGAATGGAAGTGCCCAGAGGGCAGGTGGTTAAGCTCCATGCCATGGATATGTTCATGTTACAGCTGTGTGTGAATGATAAATAGGCTTGTGCTCTGCCTGCATTTGTGCTGTAAACCAATGAGTTCTGTCTGCTTATGGCTATGCTCAGGACATCCTGGGAGGGACCCATAGCAGCCCTCCTGCGTGCTGCTTTTAGGGTTTATTGGACTATACAGACAGAAGCACTGATCATACAGTCAGTGGCATCTTAGGAGCATTATAGGCTCCTGGGCAAAGCAGTGCCCTGGGGCCCCGCCTACACAATCACCCACGAGAGTAAAAATGCTAATTATCGATAAGGCGATATTTATTGGTACAGCAGTGCCAGGCTAATGACAACTTCCAAGTTCGGCGGCTGGGTGTGGGAAGACACACACGGAAAGGAGTCAGACTCGACTGTCCTGTGTGTGCCTGTTCCCATGGAGGCAGACAGGCATTCCTGCAGTTGTGGGCTCCCTCTCCATGGCCCAAGTGGCCTGACAGTAACACAGGGCCGACAGGCGATTGCCACCTGCTAAGTTCGGCGGCGGGATGCACACAGGAATTGGGACTAATGCTTGGCTGGGGCTGGGTCACTGGGCAGATGGGGCCCCCCGGGCTACTGGAGCCCAGGGGCAGCTGCAACTGCCCAGCCTGCCTATTCGGTAAGATGGCCCTGCATACAGTTCTTTGCAAACCTTGTTCACACGGGCCTCAGCTTGTATAAGAGCAGTGTGTACAGCAAGCTTTTACTAAGTATTTCATGAGCTTTCAGCAAGCTTTGTAGAAATCTTTCAAACAACCTTTCTCAATCAAGGTTCAGAGGAACCCTAGAGGTCCCCCAGAGGTGCTAGGGGTTCCTTAAAGAATATGTTACCCCAACATTTCATGTTACTGATATGTGCCTGTTATACCCAGGGCTGCTGTTAGAAATCACAGGGCCCCATACAGCCTACCTGACAAGCCCTCACTTGGCCCAAAGTGACTGACGAAATAGATTTATCAGTCTTTTTCTCTGCAACCTCGGTTGCACAGACGAATTAATAGGAAGCGCTCTGAGGCTTCCTGCTGATTCACAAACTGAAGCATAGTAAAAACAGTTTACTAGGCTTCAGTGATGAATGGACACAGGAGTGATTGGTACCGATTGCTCACTGTGTTCATTCAGGAACGGAAGGGGCCAGAAAATGACATATTTACCAGCCCCCTTCCCTCTCTCTCTATTTTGAAACAACCATCTGTGTGCCTGCAGCAACTGCCGGCGGGAGAGGAGAGGAGGGAAAGAGGCACAAAAAGGGCCTGGACAGCAGATGGAAGCAACGCATTTACTAGAACCAATCCCCCTGCAGTGCAGCCGGAGGGAGAAAGAGGAGGATAAGGTGGCAGCGATGTGGGGGGAGAGGGAAGCAGAAGAGGATCGGTGTCTGCAGTAAGACAGTACAGTCGGCCTTCCTACTTAGCAGGTGCTGGGCCCTGCTTTTAAACTGATGGGGCCTGGACCCAGTACAGAAAGGCTGGCTGTACTGCCTTATCAGCGGACCCGGTTGTACCATGTACTTGTGTTAAAAAGTATCCTATTCTCTTTGCATCGCTTTCTTTGTACAAAACACCTGGTGATCTTGCCAATCTTCCTGCTTTTCTATTTCAAACTGACACTAGGCATGGGAGCACATCCATCCCAATGTAGTCAGCTTTCTAGCTGTGCTGGGAGCTCAGCCTGCCTGTCTTCTTGTACTAACATCCCCCCCTCTCACCCCTGTACAGCCATTCACTGGGAAGATCGATGTACTGCTTTTTCTCCACCCCCACCTCTCCTAGCCACTCTTGCAGCTGAGAGCAAAGATTATGTGATCACTTATAACCACTGGCTGACGTTTAATTCCAGGATTATGGTTGCAGCTAGATGCTATAACCCCGGTATTAATTTTTCCCTCAGGCGCTCGTCTTTCTAATAAAAGTGATTCGAGCGGTGAATTCGCTGATTGAACCCTTTTAGAAGTAGAAGCAGGAGGGGGGCCCGTTTTCCAGTGGTTCCCGTGCTTACCTAGATAATCGGTAGCCCCGGGAACTGATCGGATGCTGGCAGCAGCTGGTCACAGGGGAAAAATGGCCTCCACTCATCTCTATGGCCTAGGAGGCCCGTAATGATGTCATGACGTCACTTCCGGTTTCCGCTCAATGTAAACAAGGCCTTTTTTTTTCCTAAGCGTTAGATCAATATTTTTTTTTTTTTTTTTAATCGAATGCGGGATGTGGGGTCTTATAGATTCCCAGATCTCTTCATAAAGAGGGCCTGTCATGCTGTATTGTTATCACAAGGAATGTTTACACTTCTTGCGATAGCAATAGAAGTGATCTCATTTTTTTGAGGGACAGTGTAAAAAAAAATATATAATAAAATAAATAATTATAAATTTTTTTTTTTTTTAAGCACCCTTGTCCCCCCGTGCTCATACGCAGTGGTGAATGCATACGTATGTCATGCCCACATATATGTAAACGATGTTCACATCAGAGATTTTCGGTATTGCCGAAAATGTCTGAGCCAGAGCAATAATTCTAGCCCTAGACCTCCTCTGTAACTCCAAACTTGTAGCCTGTAGAAATTTTTAAAATGTCGCCGATGGAGATTTTAAAATACTGTAGTTTGGTGCCATTCCACGAGCGTGCACAATTTTAAAGCATGACACGTTAGGTATCTATTTCCTCGGCGTAACATCATCTTTTATATTTTCAAGAAATTGTGGATATATATTGTGTTTTGTTTTCCTTTAATTCATTAAAGTGTATTTTTTTTCTAAATTGCATTTGAAAAAAACTGCTGCGCATAAAACAGCACAACATAAAAATTTGCAACGACCGCCATTTTATTTTCCAGGGCCCCTGTTGAAAAAATATATATAATGTTTGGGGGTTCTACGTAAATATCTAGCAAAAAATACTGATTTTCACTTGTAAACATAGAGTGTCAAAAAAAGGCATGATCTTCAATTGGATAAAAAAAATTTTTATCCATACACAAACATTTTGCCTTTAAAATCTATTTTATACCAAATGGGTTGTTCTACAAGGTGAGGGAGTGCACTAATCTGGTGCAGCTGTGCATAGTAACCAATCAGCTTCTAACTTGAACAGCTTGATCAATTAGGCTTTGACAATAAAACCTGGAAGCTGATTGATTACAATTAGAGATGGGCTCAGGCGTGTTTTAGTTCCCATATGCCTCATCCTGCTAGGACAGGGATTCCCAAACTACGGCCATACAGTTGTTCAGGAACTACAATTCCCATCATGCCTAGTCATGTATGTGAATGTCAGAGTTTTACAATGCCTCATGGGATGTGTAGTTTTTCTGCAACAGCTGCAGGGCCATAGTTTGGGAATCCCTGCGCTAGGACATTTCCCGATCTGTGATTAGCGGAGTGTATTGTCGGCTTCCTGGTGGGATCAGGCACATGGGAACTCGAACACGCCCGAGCCCATCTCTATTTACAATACATAGCTGTACCAGATTCTGTGTGCTCCAATTTTACTAAATCCCCATGTTATCTTTCTAGCTATTTATAAGGAGGGCGTTCTCTCCACTGACCCCAAATTTAAAAAACATTCTTCTTACTGACCACCAATTTAAAGGAGTTGTAAAGTCAGAAGGTTTTTTTATCTTAATGCTTATAATGCTTTAGGATAAAAAGCCTACTGTGTGCAGTAGCCCCTCTCAGCCACCCTAATACCTACCTGAGTCCCGTCTCTATCCAGCATTGGCCACTAGTGCCTCAGCGATCCAATACTCTCCCTTCTGATTGGCTGGGACACAGCAGTGGTGCCATTGGCTCCTGCTGCTGTCAATCAAACTCAGTTAGCCAAGCAGGAGAGAGAGAGGGAGGGGCCGAACTGCAGCGCCGTGTCTGAATGGATACACGGAGGCTGCAGCTCAGCTTGGGGTGCCCCCATACCAAGCTACTTGCTGTGGGGGCACTCAACAGGAGGAAGGGGCCAGGAGCTCCAGCCAGGGAACTGAAAAGAGGAGGATCCTGGCTGCCATGTGCAAACCACTGCACAGAGCAGGAAAGTATAACATGTTTGTTATTTTAGTCTGGGTTCACACTAGTGCGAATTGGATGTGGATTTCCCCGCATACAATTCACATAAAAGTAGAGTGTGCCTGGCTCTCAATGAAGCCAGTTCACACAGCTCCATGCGGCTGTGGAGCGAATTGCACAGGGGTCCTGTGTGTCTTGTGGCTTTGTTTCAGGTCCGAATTCTGGCAGAAATGCAGGCCTAATTCGTCCCTGAAATGGAGAACAGGAGCCCTGCTGTGAGTCACATCTGATTTGGGTGTGAACCCATTCCTAAATAGAAAAAAAAAAAATGAGACTTTACAATCACTGTGAGGAACATTCTTCCCACTGACCGCCAATGTAAGGAGCAGTCTTCCATTGACCACCAAAGTAAGGAACATTCTTCCCACTGACCACCAATGTAAGGAGCAGTCTTCCATTGACCACCAAAGTAATGAACATTCTTCCCACTGACCCCCAATGTAAGGAGCAGTCTTCCATTGACCACCAAAGTAATGAACATTCTTCCCACTGACCACCAATGTAAGGAGCAGTCTTCCATTGACCACCAAAGTAAGGAACATTCTTCCCACTGACCACCAATGTAAGGAGCAGTCTTCCATTGACCACCAAAGTAAGGAACATTCTTCCCACTGACCACCAATGTAAGGAGCAGTCTTCCATTGCCAAATCCAATAGGCCCTCCAGCATCTAGCAACAATAGATCCCTCACTCAACAACAGACCCCACTCCCTCAAAAGTAGATCCCCCCTAGCAACCACTGACCAATCAGCAACAATAGATCCCCAGCAGCCAGCATCAGTAGACCTTCCAGGAGACCTCAGCAGCCATTGCAATTACATACAGTCAGTGCTGGAGGTGCCAGAATTGCGTTCCTGTTTAAAAAAAAAAGCCTGGGCTTTACATATATATTGTACATTCACATCAGTTCCTGCCTTCAATGAGCTTACAATCTAAGGTCCCTAACTCACATTCATACGTACACATACTAGTGCCAATTTAGACAGGAGCCAATTAACCTACCAGCATGTCTTTGGTGTGTGGGAGGAAACCGGAGTACCCGACGGAAACTCACACAGGCCCATGGAGAAAATGCAAACTCCAGGCAGGTAGTGCTATAGTTAAGATTTGAACTGACAACCCTAAGGCTTCCAGGCAGAAGTGCTAACCACTTATTACCATAATAGAGAAGCTCTATAAAAGCCATGTTTCTGATTATTTATAACAGATTATATCTTTAAAATATTTTAACTTCCTCTAAATGGTGTATTTTCACTTATGTTCTGTAATACAGAACTAATACAGTCAATTCAAAAATACAGTATATACACAGCGATGCAGATAAGGGGGGGGGGGGAGGGTTAGGGGGGATTGAACCCCTCCCCCCCAGAGCATCAGTGCACAATATATATATAAAAAACAAAAACATTTTTTTTTTGCGCCGCACTAGACTCTAATGCATTGTTATTTTAATAGGTATATATCATAGGTAAAAAGGCGCTGGTAATCTTAATATATCACGTGTTATAAAAATTAATAAGTGATTTAAAGTGTAATATATGTGATTAAAAATTGCTACAAATATATATATGATCTACTATTGGTGCAATTAGCAAAGAAAAGTGCATACCAGTGCAATTTCAATTCAGAAGTGTTTGTGCTTCTCAAAGTAAATTAATCCACAAAGGTGTGGATCAGTGAACCAATAAATAGATATATAAAGAATTCCATACAAAAATCACATAAGAATATATAAAAATATAAATATATAAATGTGCTCCAAGTAGTGTTTAAAAGTCCAGGCAATAGCATGCAATCACAATTTTGCTTGGTGGATTCTTATTAATCCCTTCACAGTGCTCCAGGTGCTGGGATGTGACAACCGTCAATTAAGAAGTGCTTGTGCTTCTCAAAGTAAATTAATCCACAAAGATGTGGATCAGTGAACCAATAAATAAATATATAAAGAATTCCATACAAAAATCACATAAGGATATATAAAAAAATCACATAAGAATATATAAAAAAGTATAAATATATAAATGTGCTCCAAGTAGGGTTTAAAAGTCCAAGCAATAGCATGCAATCAAAATTGTGCTTGGTGAATTCTTATTAATCCCTTCACAGTGCTCCAGGTGCTGGGATGTGACAACTGTGGCCTCTTACCAGCTAGCAGCAGGTCACAAGGACCCCCAACACCTGTGATCCCTTTATTGGGTGGATCAAACCTCTCCTCGATTGCTTGGATCTCTGGCTCCTATATTACTCGAGTTGGACCATGTAGTCCCCCCATACACATAAAGATATAGAAGAACAAATAGCCTCCAATAGTGAAATACTGTTTTATTCTCCAAAAAACATACACTATAAGGTGACAATTAGCCTCTTACTATTTGTTGTGCCCTCCTGGCACTGGGCAATTCGGCAGTACAAAATCGTTTTTTTGGGTCTTAGGAAGATATTCTCCGGGGATCTGCAGCACCCTGTATCTCCTTTCCCCCTTCTTTGTATTGCGGCAGTGGATGTGTATCCCAGCCTCTGTTCCGAATCCCTCTGTGTGTTACTTCCGGGTTAGCATTGACCACAATGCATTTCGCTTAACGAGCGTCCTCAGACTGCCTGAGGACGCTCGTTAAGCGAAATGCATTGTGGTCAATGCTAACCCGGAAGTAACACACAGAGGCATTCGGAACAGAGGCTGGGATACACATCCACTGCCGCAATACAAAGAAGGGGGAAAGGAGATACAGGGTGCTGCAGATCCCCGGAGAATATCTTCCTAAGACCCAAAAAAACGATTTTGTACTGCCGAATTGCCCAGTGCCAGGAGGGCACAACAAATAGTAAGAGGCTAATTGTCACCTTATAGTGTATGTTTTTTGGAGAATAAAACAGTATTTCACTATTGGAGGCTATTTGTTCTTCTATATCTTTATGTGTATGGGGGGACTACATGGTCCAACTCGAGTAATATAGGAGCCAGAGATCCAAGCAATCGAGGAGAGGTTTGATCCACCCAATAAAGGGATCACAGGCGTTGGGGGTCCTTGTGACCTGCTGCTAGCTGGTAAGAGGCCACGGTTGTCACATCCCAGCACCTGGAGCACTGTGAAGGGATTAATAAGAATTCACCAAGCACAATTTTGATTGCATGCTATTGCTTGGACTTTTAAACACTACTTGGAGCACATTTATATATTTATACTTTTTTATATATTCTTATGTGATTTTTTTATATATTCTTATGTGATTTTTGTATGGAATTCTTTATATATTTATTTATTGGTTCACTGATCCACATCTTTGTGGATTAATTTACTTTGAGAAGCACAAGCACTTCTTAATTGACGGTTGTCACATCCCAGCACCTGGAGCACTGTGAAGGGATTAATAAGAATCCACCAAGCACAATTTTGATTGCATGCTATTGCCTGGACTTTTAAACACTACTTGGAGCACATTTATATATTTATATTTTTATATATTCTTATGTGATTTTTGTATGGAATTCTTTATATATCTATTTATTGGTTCACTGATCCACACCTTTGTGGATTAATTTACTTTGAGAAGCACAAACACTTCTAAATTGAAATTGCACTGGTATGCACTTTTCTTTGCTAATTGCACCAATAGTAGATCATATATATATTTGTAGCAATTTTTAATCACATATATTACACTTTAAATCACTTATTAATTTTTATAACACGTGATATATTAAGATTACCAGCGCCTTTTTACCTATGATATATACCTATTTATTGTTTTATTACAATTAAAAGGGCAGCAGGTTCAACAATCTTTTATTTAAAGGGCCAGGCACCTTCTCTTTTCTTTTTTATTGTTATTTTAATGCTGCTGCCTGCTGTTTCCCCACCTGACCACCTGGAGCGCTGCCTGGGCTGTAGGCTTGGCTTGGGATGAGGGAGGCTCTGGCTGAGAGTGCTCTCGTCTGTCTGCTCCACCTCCACACCTCCTCTCTTGTCCAGACTGAGACTCCAAAGACATGTCTTGACTTGTCCAGCCAGTTACAGAAGCTTCCAGGAGGATAGCAGCACTGAGAGCAGAGCGAGAGGGAGCGGGCAGCCTATCCCGCCCACTGACACATATGATCGGCTCCTCCTCTCTTCGAGCTGCCACTTCCCGCCTTTGACCTTTGGCTGTGGCTTGGGGAAGGAGCTGCCTGAGCCGGAGTCTAAATGCTGTTAGCTCAGCTAAGCCTGCCTGCCTGCTTGCCAGTACCACGTGGAAGGATGATCTCAATTTTCTCTGAAGTGCTGCTGTGCTGTGCTGCTAGAACAGTTGGAGTTCAGTTTTTTCTTCTGTTTTTTTAAACTCTTTCATAATATCTATTGTTATCCTCCTCTTATTTCATGCTTGCAATGCATACCTCAGTCTCAACATTAAAGTGTAAAATAGGTGTAAGGTTGATGATCTCTTAAAAAAGCCAATCCTGCCATTGTGAATATAAGCACAGTGGGCAGGATGTTTTTTTTTTCTTTGCTCTTGTGTTATCTATTTTATGACAAAGATTGGCTCTGAAAAAAAGGAAGGCGATCTACAAATGAACAGGCTCTCTCTCCCCATGTGTGTGCTATCTGCACATTCACATAACAGTGGGAACATTCTGAGATTTGCCCTTATCTGTATGGAGTGCTGTGCTACTACAATGCTGCCCTGAAGGTTATTAATCCCTATTTAAATGTATGCTACTAGCCTGCTACCTTGTAGTCCTGCTGAGGAAGTTGTTGACCCTTTCCATGCGATGCTAGGCCTACTGGTCTTAGCTTAAAGTGGTAGTAAACCACAAAACATCTTCTCCCTGAAAGTTAATGGCATAATGTGCTAGTATGCATCGCATACATTATTATTATTATTATCACATTATTTTTATTATCATTATTATTTTTGCGCGGCTGTTTTGTTACATATTTGAATGTATTCTGTGTTAATTATCTCACAGCAGAGCAGAGTCGCTGCTTATATCACCAATTAGTGGTTTTAATAATGATGTTTTTCAAGCACAGTTTCAAATTTTGGATTTATATACAGTATCTCACAAAAGTGAGTGCACCCCTCACATTTTTGTAAATATTTTTTTATTATATCTTTTCATGTGACAACACTGAAGAAACTACACTTTGCTACAATGTAAAGTAGTGAGTGTACAGCTTGTATAACAGTGTAAATTTGCTGTCCCCTCAAAATAACTCAACACACAGCTATTAATGTCTAAACCGCTGGCAACAAAAGTGAGTACACCTCTAAGTGGGAATGTCCAAATTGGGTCCAAAGTGTCAATATTTTGTGTGGCCACCATGATTTTCCAGCACTGCCTTAACCCTCTTGAGCATGGAGTTCACCAGAGCTTCACAGGTTGCCACTGGAGTCCTCTTCCACTCTTCCATGATGACATCACAGAGTTGGTGGCTGTTAGAGACCTTGCGCTCCTCCACCTTCCTTTTGAAGATGCCCCACAGATTCTCAATAGGGTTCAGGTCTGGAGACATGCTTGGCCAGTCCATCACCTTTACCCTCAGCTTCTTTAGCAAGGCAGTGGTCATCTTGGAGGTGTGTTTGGGGTCATTATCATGTTGAAATATTGCTCTGTGTGTGTGGCCCAGTCTCTGAAGAAAGGGTATCATGCTTTGCTTCCGTATGCCACAGAACATGTTGGCATTCATGGTTCCCTCAATTATCTGTAGCTCCCCAGTGTCTGCAGCACTCAAGACCATTACACACCCACCACCATGCTTGACTGTAGGAAAGACACACTTGTCTTTGTACTCCTCACCTGGTTGCCGCCACACATGCTTGACACCATGTGAACCAAAAAAGTTCATCTTGGTCTCATCAGACCACAGGACATGGTTCCAGTAATCCATGTCCTTAGTCTGCTTGTCTTCAGCAAACTGTTTGTGGGCTTTCTTGTGCATCATCTTTAGAAGAGGCTTCCTTCTGGGATGACAGCCATGCAGACCAATTTAATGCAGTGTGCGGCATATAGTCTGAGCACTAACAGGCTGACCTCCCACCCCTTCTACCTCTGCAGCAATGCTGGCAGCACTCATTCATCTATTTCCCAAAAACAGCTCCTGGATATAACTCTGAGCATGTGCACTCAACTTCTTTGGTCGACCAAGGCGAGGTCTGTTCTGAGTGGAACCTGTTCTGTTAAATCGCTGTATGGTCTTGACCACCGTGCTGCAGCTCAGTTTCAGGGTCTTGGCAATCTTCTTATAGCCTATGCCATCTTTATGTAGATCAACAATATTTTTTTTCAGATCCTCATAGAGTTCTTTGTCATGAGGTGCAATATTTAAAAAAATGTGAGTGGTGTACTTACTTTTGTGAGATAATGCATGTGTGTGTGTCTCTTTCCCTTATGTGCTCCTCAGGCTAAAACTGCAGTGCAGAATTTCTTCCTGTCATTCATTCATTCTATAACTAGGTATCTGAGATTGTGGGGACTGCTGGCAAAGTTTGTTGGCTGAGGTGCTGGGTGCTGAGTCTTCAATAATTGCTGTTGTGTTAGCCTGTTAGGCCCTGACTGTAAACATGTAGCAATTTGGGATTGTGGACAGAATATCCCTATGATTCCGCCCGCCTCCACACCCAAATTCCAATCCAAATTGCACAGCAATGCTGGCAAAACGCAGCACGTGTGTTTGTGTTCTATTCCTTTTTAGTGACACCAAAATGTGGTGTGGTTTTGCTGTTATTGTTGAGCGATTTATCACACAAGAATCCAAAACCACACCATGTTTTGGTGCCACTAAAAATATATGGAACACAAACACATGTGCTGCTTTTTGCCAGCATTGCAGTGGGATTTGGAATTGCAGGCAGAATCACGGGATACTGCCAGTCCATGATCCCTAATCACTACATGTGAACAGGGCCTTAATGACATTGACTAAGGCTGGGCTGAGTCTTCCATTGCTGTTGTGATACTGTTGTGTTTCCCAGGTGCACCGCATTCTAAGTATATTTTCTTTTTTTGTATATATGGACTCTGTGGTGTCTGCAAAGTACCACTTCTCTTGTCCTGTATGCCTGTTTAACAAAAAATCAGTGTGTGCTTTGCTGCTTCCTTCCACAAGATGGTGCCCTTTGTATATGCCCAGTACAGATCCCAAATTGTTACATGTGACATTTCAGGGCCTAACAGGCTAACAGCAATTATGGAGGCACCGGCCTCAATGTATTTTATAGGTACAAGGAAGCCCAGGTTTTGTTTAACCATGTCTCTTAGATCCTCCCACTCTAATGTTTTGCCACACCCAAATTTTCGTAGCGCACTGCAAGTCACTTCCTCCCTGTCATGTCCCTCATTCTCGGAAGCTCAGAAGTTGTGAGGTATATTCTGTATGTATGAACAATGCACAATGCCGCTTCTCTTGTCTGGTATGCCAGGTTAACAAAAAAATCAATGAGTGCTTCCTTCCACAGGATGGTGCCCTTTGCACCTGCCCAGTAAGATTGGCTATTACAGTGCACCACCCTGTGGGCAGTCTATTGCTTACTATGAGCAACACATCGTTTTTTCAGCTTTTTTTAATTTGGTGCAATTTGTTTTTTTTTTAAAAGACTTTTACTTAGTACCTACTGCTGAACCCCCCCCCCCAGAACAAAAATGTATCTACGGCCCTGTATATACACACACATCCAGGCACTTTATTAGCTACAGCTTGCCTTCAGAACTGCCTTCATTCTTCGTGCCATAGAGTCAACAAGGTGTTGGAAACATTCCTCAGAGATGTTGGTCCATATTGATATGATAGCCTCATGCAATTGCTGCAGATTTGTTGGCTGCACATCCATGATGCGAATGTCCCACCACATCTCAAAGGTGCTCTATTGGATGGAGATGTGGTAACTGTGGAGGCCATTGGAGTACAGTGACCTCATTGTCATGGTGAAGAAACCAGTGGTGAGATGATTTGAGCTATGTGACATGGTGCATTATCCTGCTGGAAGGAGCCATCAGAAGATGGGTACACTGTAGTCATAAAGGGATGGACATGGTCAGCAACAATACTCAGGTAGGCCGTGGGGTTTAAACAATGCTCAGTTGGTACTAAGAAAATATCTCCCACACCATTACACCACCACCACCCTGGACCTTTGATGCAAGGCAGGATGAATCCATGCTTTCATGTTGTTTTCACAAAATTCTGACCCTACCATCTGAATGTTGCAGCTGAAATCGAGACTCATCAGACCAGGAAACGTTTTTCCAATCTTCTATTGTCCAATTTTGGTGAGCCTGTGCAAATTGTAGCCTCAGTTTCCTGTTCTTAGCTGACAGGAGTGGCACCTAGTGTGGTCTTCTGCTATTGTAGTCCATCTGCTTCAAGGTTCGAAGTGTTGTGCATTCAGAGATGGTATTCTGCATACCTTGGTTGTAACGAGTGGTTATTTAAATTACTGTTGCCTTTCTATCATCTCGAACCAATCTGTCCATTCTCCTCTGACCTCTGACATCAACAAGGCTTTTTTGCCCACACAACTGCCGCTCACTGGATATTTTCTCTTTTTCAGACCATTCTCTGTAAACCCGAGAGATGGTTGTGTGTGAAAATCCCAGTAGATCAGCAGTTTTTGTAATACACAAACCAACCTATCTGGCACCAACCATGCCACGTCCAAAGTCACTTAAATCCCTTTTCTTTCCAGTTCTGATGCTTGGTTTAAACTTCAGCAATCTGTCTTCACCACGTCTAGATCCCTAAATGCATTGAGTTGCTGCCATGTGATTGGCTGATTAGCGATTTGTGTTACCAAGCAATTTATTAGGTGTACCTAATAAAGTGGCCGGTGAGTGCATTTCCATCTCCACAATAAAAGGTCCTTTTCACTTGGGTAATACTGCTGACTGGCAATCTGGGGTGGATCACTTTGCCAGTAGAGGCTTGCCGTAATTATCATGTGATCAGCAGGTGATTTTCCAGCTCCCACATGCTTGTTTGAAGAGAGATTCCCGCTCTACAATGCCGCAATCACATCCATTAGACACAGGGGCAGCAGTGGTGTGGCGAGACCAATTCAATACTATGGGGCGCACTGACAGGCCGTACTGTTCGCTGAACGTAAAATGTCCTACTTTTTTTTTTTTTTTGCTGTGCCGTGACACAAAGACAGGCAGCTGAGGTGTGTAAAAAAATACACCTCAAACGCCTTATTTCCTCAGAGATAATACTCATGTGAAAGGGGCCTTACACAGAATAAAATAGAAAAAAAAATAGAAATCAAATAGAAACCAGAAAATAAAGGATAAATACCTGAAAGCCAAACAAAAAATTCAGTTTAACATGTTCTGGACCGCCCCATGCATATACACTGCGGCAGGGTGGCCCTCCTGCACAAAATCACGTACCTGTATGTGATTTTGTGCAGTGGGTCTGGGGCGCACAGGCCCACCCCCTGTCCAATCACAGCAGGAGCCAATCAGCAGGTCCGGCAGACCCGATGTTCGCCAGCAGCTCGCGATCATTCGGGAGAGAGGCAGAACAACAGTCTATAAACAAGGCAGACCACCGTTCTGTGAGAGGGGAAGATGGAGATCTTGTGTTTCTGCAAGGCAGGAACATGAATCTCTGTCTTCCCCCAGTCAAAGCACCTCCCCCACAGTTACTAAGCACTCCTAGGGAACACATTTAATCCTTTGATTGCCTCTGATGGTAACCTCTTTCCTGCCAGTGTCATTAGTATAGTGATAGTGCATATTTTTAGCACTGATCACTGTATTAATGTCACTGGTCCCCCCAAAAAAGTGTCAAAAGTGTAAGTTAGTGTCCAAATTTTCCACAGCAATGTCGCAGTGCAGCTAAAAACCGCTGATTGCCGCCATTACTAGTAAAAAAAAAAATCCATAAAAATATCCCATAGTTTGTAGAAGCTATACCTTTTGCGCAAATCAATCAATATATGATTATTGGGATTTTTTTTTACCAAAAATATGAAGAAATTAGACTTTTTACATTTTTTTTTTTTATTGGATATGCTTCATCAGGGCCGCTGATAGGGCAGTACAACCAGCCCTGTTGTACCGGGCCCGGGCTCCATCAGCTCTCCAAGGGGCCCGGGCAGCATCACAGTTAATTTCTGCATGTTCAAAAAAAAATCGTTTTTTCTAAACCTTTTCCTAATTTGTAATTTCTTGGGGTGCAATTACATTTTCCTGGGCCCTATAATGACAGCAGAAGGGCCCAGGAGGTGAGTGCAGTGGCGGGACTTTTTTTCCATTTTCGGGTCGCATGTATACATGGGATTTAGTTCCATGGTGATTTGCTGCCATATAGTCCTGGCTGCTGCTGTCCACTGCCTTGCCTGGCGGAGGGATACAATAATTCTCTCTCTGCTCAGCCCCGCCTCCCCTTACTCAAGTGCAGAGTGTGATCATGTACGGAGGCAGATTGCTCAGCAGCTGACAGGGAACAGCAGGAGGACAGCGTGGCTGGATTGGACACAGTGAGTGAAGAACAGACAGAGTCCTCACTGTGTCCTATGATCTCAGCATAAAAATCACACAGGCTACAGGTGCCCTGTCACATTGTCACATGAATGCTGGGGATGCTGACTTTAAGCTATGACTGTAGTGAGTGTTACTGCATAACAAAGTCAGCATCCCCAGCATCCATATGACACTGTGACAGGGCACCTGTAGCCTGTGTGATTTTCATGCTGGTGATCATAGGACACAGTGAGATGCTACTTTAAACTTGTGTTTGGGGGACAGTAAACATGTGCAGTCAAACCACTCCCCTTTAACCTCTTCCCGCCCATCGATGTATCAGTGTTCTGTCAGAATAGCGCTACCTATCAGATTCTGCTAGCAGAAGTGGCATTCGGAAAGAACAACTTACTGCGCATGCACCATGTGTTCCAACATGGCGACTATGCGTTCCAATAGGTTTCCTAATGTGACAGAACACCAAGCAGCAGTGGACATCTTCTTACACCCACGCAAGTCTTGAATTTTACACTTATTTTAGCAGTATACTCACCTTATATACTGCAATAGACAATTTCACCGCAACCGAGTGAAACAGTCTATTCCACTATAGAATCAGTTTGTCGCTGAGCAGTGCGGGGTGTACCAAGGTGGCCTTTACCACATTGGCCGCAGGTTTCTCGCTATATTTACTAGAATACAATAATAATACAAATGTAATACTGTGATTTATTCTATAAGGTGAGTTTACTGATAAAATAAATGTAAAATTGAAGACTTGCGTGGGTGTAAGAAGATGTCCACTGCTGCTTCGTGTTCTGTCACATTAGGAAACCTATTGGAACGCATAGCAGCCATGTTGGAATGCATGACGCATGCGCAGTAAGTTGTTCTAGTCTGTATATTACTTCCGGTAGCAGAATCTGATAGGTAGCGCTATTCTGACAGAACACCGGCACGTCCCTGGATTGGAAGGGTGATATCTTGGTCATCCCTGCAGCATGATAGCCCCAGCAACTTTGCACAAAGTAACATAAATAATAAAATAAAATGTAAAACCTTTTTAAAGCCCCCATTCCCCCTTGCTCATGCGTAATTGCAAACATGCATGTTGGTCCCCCACATATACATAAACGGTGACAAACCTGCATTTTGTTTTGAGGCAGGGCCAGGGATGGGGTTGAAGGGGGCCCCATCAGGTAGGCTGTACGGGGCCCCACCATTTCTAACAGCAGCCCTGTGCTTCATAGCAGGGATCTCCAAACGTCGGCGCTCCAGCTGTTGCGGAACTACACATCCCATGAGGCATTGTAAAACTCTGACATTCACAGACATGACTAGACATGATGGGAATTGTAGTTCCATAACAACTGGAAGGCCATAGTTTGGAAATCCCTGTTTTATAGCATAAAAATATATATTTTCTTTTCAAAATTGTCGGTCTTTGTTTATAAAATAAAAACCACAGAGGTAATCAAATACTACTAAAAGAAAGCTCTATCTGTGGGGAAAAAAGGACAAACCATTTTTATTTGGGTACAGTGTTGCACGACCGCGCAATAGTCAGTTAATGTAATGACCTCCTTCACATGGGTACCTAAAAGGGTAGTTCACTTTTACAAAAAACCTGCCTATGCAGGTAAGGGATGTTTGTAGATAAAAACAAATGGTGCAGCTCTGACTAAAGATGAATAATAAAAAAGATGAAACACTGGAGCTCTGTCAGAATGACCATCTGGTTTTTAATCACCTCCCTGACTAAGGCCCTTCTCCCCCGGTCGATCGGTTTATGCCAGGCAGCCCTCTCTAGGAAGAATCCCAGCGGTCCAAATCTTCTATCATTTACAGATGATGGAGGCCATTGTGCTCATTGGAACCTTCAATGCTGCAGACATTTTTCTGTACCCTTCCCCAGATCTGTGCGTGGATACAATCCTGTCTCAGGGGTCTACAGACAATTCCTTGGACTTCATGGCTTGGTTTGTGCTCTGACATGCACGGTTAACTGTGGGACCTCATATAGACAGGTGTGTCTTTCCAAATCATGTCCAATCAACTGAATTTACCACAGGTGGACGCCAATCAAGGTGTAGAAACATCTCAAGGATGATCAGTGGAAATAGGATGCACCTGAGCTCAGTTTTGAGTGTCCTGGCAAAGGCTGTGAATACTTATGTACATGGGATTTTTTTCATTTTTTATTTTTTATAAATTTGCAAAGATTTCAAACAAACTTCTTTCACGTTGTCATTATGAGATATTGTTTGTAGAATTTTGAGGAAAATAATGAATGTATCAATTTTGGAATAAGGCTGTAACATAACAAAATGTGGAAAAGTGAAATACTTTCCAGATGCGCTTCAGGTGTAGGCCAGTTACATACAATATGAAGCCTGACTGGTATACACCCAGGACGTTGCTAAATGAGGCCTATTCATCATGGTTCACCTCCACCATCACAGGAGTGAGCTCTTTCTCTGATTTAAATCCCCTCACATACTCCCTCTTCTCTGATGCACTAGCTCTGAACTCAGCATTTGAGAGATCACTCCTGTGATGGCGGAGGTGAGCAGTGATGACTAGGCCTCACTTAGCAATGCACTGGGAGTACTCAACAATGACCTGGGAGTATTCCAGTCAGGCTTCATGAGGTATGTAAATGGCCTACATCTATAGCAAAGGCTTTGTTCAACTTTAGTCAAAGCTGCACAGTTTGTTTTTATCTACAGATGCGCCTTATCTGCATAGGCAGTTTTGTGGTAAAGGTGAACTATCCTTTTAAGCATACACCCATGTGAGAGCAGTGTTTTGCCTGTACTGTATAGAATGTACAGGCATTCTGTGCATCTCCTTTGCAGGTAATACTATTCATGCCAATTGGAACGCAGCAGCTGGGTAGACAAAGGCGCTGCTCCCAATTTGACATCTGTGAGGGTCCCCAAATACACACTGTCTGCATTCATGGCCCTGCGTCCACACTCACCCACACTCACACAGATGTCAAACTAGGAGCAGTGGCTATGTCCATGCAGTCGCTGAGCCCTTATTGACATGAATGGTACTGACTACACACAAATGCATGAAACACCTGTGCAGGATAAACACGGCTCTCACACAGGTGTATGCTTATATATAACAATGTGAACAAGGCCTGAGACTTTGCACACCTGATGTTTTGCTGCATCTGAAATGTATTTAGTGAAAAACCACTTGTTGTTTTTGGGGTTGCAGTGGTTCTAAGGTTTGGTTTACACTTGTGGTTGGGGGGTACTATCAACGGGCAATTGTGCCCTGTATATTGCCCCCCACCCCAAGCTGTGACGGTAGCTGTAAGTGGGGAAACATGTCCCTGTCATGATGGTTTGCAATGTGGTGCAGCAGACGTTATCCCCCATGTCACATTAAGGGGGCAGTACTGCCTACTAAGGGGGCATTAACTGCCCTACTCTGTACTGCCTTTCCTCACCACTAACTGTCCTCCACTGTAGTGTCTTTCCTCACCAATAACTATTCTCCTCTGTACTGCCTTTCCCCACCATTAACTGCCATCCTATGTACTGCCTTTCCTCACCATTAACTGCCCTCCTCTGTACTGCTTTTCCCCACCATTAACTGCCCTCCTCTGCACTGCCTTTTCTCACCAATAACCACCCTGCTCTGTACTGCCTTTCCTCACCAATAACTGCCCTCCTTTGTACTGCCTTTCCTCACCAATAACTGCCCTCCTCTGTACTGCTTTTCCCCACCATTAACTGCCCTCCTCTGTACTGCCTTTTCTCACCAATAACCACCCTGCTCTGTACTGCCTTTCCCCACCATTAACTGCCCTCCTTTGTACTGCCTTTCCCCAACACTAACTGCCATCCTGTGTACTGCCTTTCCTCACCAATAACTGCCTTCCTGTGTACTGCCTTTCCTCACCATTAACTGTCCTCCTCTGTACTGCCTTTCTCTACCATTAACTGTCCTCCTCTGTACTGCCTTTCCTCACCAATAACTGCCCTCCTCTGTACTGCCTTTCCTCACCACTAACTGTCCTCCACTGTAGTGTCTTTCCTCACCAATAACTGTCCTCCTCTGTACTGCCTTTCCTCACCAAAAACTGCCCTCCTCTGTACTGCCTTTCTTCACCAATAACTGCCCTCTTCTGTACTGCCTTTCCTCACCATTAACTGCCCTCCTCTGTACTGCTTTTCCCCACCATTAACTGCCATCCTGTGTACTGCCTTTCCTCACCATTAACTGCCCTCCTCTGTACTGCCTTTCCTCACCATGAACTGTCCTCCACTGTAGTGACTTTCCCCACCATTAACTGCCCTCCTCTGTTTTGCCTTTCCTCACCAATAACTGCCCTCCACTGTACTGCCTTTCCTCACCGAAAACTGCCCTCCTCTGTACTGCCTTTCCCCACCATTAACTGTCCTCCTCTGTACTGCCTTTCCTCACCAATAACTGTCCTCCTTTGTACTGCCTTTCCCCAACACTAACTGCCATCCTGTGTACTGCCTTTCCTCACCAATAACTGCCCTCCTCTGTACTGCCTTTCCTCACCATTAACTGTCCTCCTCTGTACTGCCTTTCCTCACCAATAACTGCCCTCCTCTGTACTGCCTTTCCTCACCACTAACTGTCCTCCTCTGTACTGCCTTTCCTCACCATTAACTGCCATCCTGTGTACTGCCTTTCCTCACCATTAACTGCCCTCCTCTGTACTGCCTTTCCTCACCATGAACTGTCCTCCACTGTAGTGACTTTCCCCACCATTAACTGCCCTCCTCTGTTTTGCCTTTCCTCACCAATAACTGCCCTCCACTGTACTGCCTTTCCTCACTGAAAACTGCCCTCCTCTGTACTGCCTTTCCCCACCATTAACTGTCCTCCTCTGTACTGCCTTTCCTCACCATTAACTGTCCTCCTCTGTACTGCCTTTCCTCACCAATAACTGCCCTCCTCTGTACTGCCTTTCCTCACCACTAACTGTCCTCCACTGTAGTGTCTTTCCTCACCAATAACTGTCCTCCTCTGTACTGCCTTTCCTCACCATTAACTGCCCTCCTCTGTACTGCCTTTCCTCACCATGAACTGTCCTCCACTGTAGTGACTTTCCCCCACCATTAACTGCCCTCCTCTGTTTTGCCTTTCCTCACCAATAACTGCCCTCCACTGTACTGCCTTTCCTCACCGAAAACTGCCCTCCTCTGTACTGCCTTTCCTCACCATTAACTGCCCTCCTCTGTACTGCCTTTCCCCACCATTAACTACCCTCCTCTGTACTGCCTTTCCTCACCAATAACTGCCCTCTTCTGTACTGCCTTTCCCCACCAATAACTGCCCTCCACTGTACTGCCTTTCCTCACCATTAACTATCCTCCTCTGTACTGCCTTTCTCTACCATTAACTGTCCTCCTCTGTACTGCCTTTCCTCACCATTAACTATCCTCCTCTGTACTGCCTTTCTCTACCATTAACTGTCCTCCTCTGTACTGCCTTTCCTCACCAATAACTGCCCTCCTCTGTACTGCCTGCCCTCACAATTAACTGTCCATCCTGTACTGCTTTACCCCACCATGAACTGCTCCCCTTTGTACCGCCTGAGCCCACCATCAACTGCTCCCCTTTGTATTGCCTGTCCCCAACAACAACTGCTCCCCAATGTACTGCTTGTCTCTATCATCAAATGCTCTGCTATGTACCGCCTGTCACCACCATCAACTGCTGCCACCCCAACCCCTCTCGTACTGCTTTTTTATTTTTACTCCCACCGACACTAACACAGCAGGGTTTTTTCCTCTAACTGACACTACCAACGCCGGAGGCCTTTTTTTCCTTCCATTGACTCCACCAACATAGGGGCATTTCTTCCTTTCGATGACACCACCGACAGAGGCACATTTTTTCCAGGCAATGGTGACGTAAAAATTTCTTCTTTCCTCACTTTAGTATTTAGTGGGTACATGGACAGTAACACATGTATGTATAGTCCCTGAATAAGTTTTTATTTTCTCTCCGAGAAGGCTCCAGATCTTTCATTATCTTACTCATGCTTGCTGGTTTGACTTGTAAACAGGCAGTTTATACCTTATGAGTATTCCTAATGATTACACATTGTTTATACTGTATACTGACTGAAATAAGTATGGACACAGAAAGGAGAAGGCACCCAACTTATGATTTTGCACACCACCCACTGCTTCAGAAACTCCTTCACCAGCTTTAAGATTTACTTAGAATAGATGAATTACAACATCCCTTGGCTCCCTACAGATCTCAGTCTCCTCTGAATTCACTAGATGGCGCTGTGTATATTGCAAGTCCATGATCAGCAGCATTAATTAGAAAATATAATATACTAGTAATGCTGGAACTTCCAAAAACTATAAAACTCCCTTTCTGCATCTCTCCACAGAGCAGCCGTGACTCATATATGGACAACTAATTGTTCTGGTTGTCAGATTTGCTGGAGGATCTCACTGCATTTTAAATACCTGTCAGATCTCCACAGGTACAAAATATTGTTATCACAGTAAATTACAGATAATTTTAGCATAGTGATGCAAAAGTATGCAGAAATCTTGGCTGAATCTGGAATTCTTCTTTACATTATACAATTTATATCAGCTGTATTAGAAAGTGTATATACTTTGGCTCAATGTTGGATTTTGTAATTCATCTTACCTGGTTCTTTCACTTTGAGCTCAAACTTCACCTTTGAGGTTCCGGCGATAACGGAATAAACCACCTCATCTTCAGCACTTGTATTGTTGATGGTCAGTGAGTGGTTTTTGCCATCAGCCTTGATGACGTACTTGTCACTAGCAGCGATGTCTGCGTTATTCTTCTGCCATTTCACCTTAACGCCGGCTTTCTCAGTCTCTACTTCAAAGAGGACGGAGCCACCAGCTACCACTTCAGCTGACTTTGGCTTTTTGGTGAAAGCTGTGAAAAAAAGTAGTCAAGGAGTCAGTGAAAGAACTACAGTAAGGGCTCTTTACAGTAAGGGCTCTTTACAGTAAGGGCTCTTTACAGTAAGGGCTACTAGACTGTGGAATTCTCTACCACATATGGTAGTTACTGCGGGGAGTATGGCTACTTTTAAAAGACATTAAGAGCGACACGACTCCTTACTACTTCGGGGGCGACTTGTACATTACATTGCACCACGACTTCGGAGCGACTTGCAGGGACTTCACATAATGGAAGTCTATGCAAGTCGCTCCGAGGTCGCCCCCAAAATAGTACAGGACCCTTTTTCTAAGTCGGAGTGACTTGTGTCGCTCCTATTAGAACGGGTCCTGTAGCGGTTAATGGACCGCGAGGGAGCGCGACTTGTCAGGCTGACAAGTCACCTGACAAGTCGCGCTAATGTGAACCGGCTCTAAAAGGAAGACATTAAAAGGATGTACACCTCAAGGATCAAAACATTCAGGGGTATTGGAGGTGTTTATGGCCACACACACCTACACAGGTTGAACTGGATGGACTATTGTCTTTATTCAACCTCACCTACTATGGAACTATGTAAGAATAAACTCTGTGTAAACATCCACAGCCAGCCATAAATGACAGAATACATCTCCCAGACTTTCTGATGAAACATGACATTACAGCAAACGGTTCCTAAAAGTACCTAGAGACATAGGAGAACATTCCCCTAGGGCAAGGATCCTCAAACTACGGCCCTCCAGCTGTTGCAGAACTACACATCCCATGAGGAATTGTAAAACTCTGACATTCACAGACATGACTAGGCATGATGGGAAAAGTAGTTCCTGAACAACTGGAGGGCCATAGTATGAAGACCCCTGCTCTAGAGGGAAATTTATGGACAGCATGGAAAACCTCTATATATCTGTAGACCTTCACTCAGGATTGATTTTGTAGGTTGATGGTTATTATGGTGCCATAGGCGGAACCCCAATAAATTTATACAATTTGTAGAACTAATAAATAAATAATTTACACTAATGACTCACAGGCTTGCATTGGTATAATTGGCCGAGGCCATTTATTACTTCAGAATTAGCACACTACATATATAACCCAGTTCAGCCATAGAGCTCGAACTAACCAACACATACTGTTATATAAATACAATATGCAACTCAGCCATGAAGCCAGAGTTAGTGCCGGTTCACACTAGGGCGACCTGTGAGGCGACCTGGTCGCCTCACAGGTCGCCGCAGGTCGCCTCCCATAGGGAAGCTGCGGACCCGTTCTAATAGGAGCAAAACAAGTCGCTCCGACCTAGAAAAAGGGTCCGGAGCTTCTTTGGGGCGACCCGGAGGCGACCGCCATAGACTTCAATGTTATGAAGTCCGTGGCGGCCGCTCCGAGGTCGCGGCGCGCTGCTTGCACCGCGACCTCGGAGGTCGCGGTGCGAAGTAGCGTCGCTGCAGTGTGAACCGGCGCTTACCCAAATTATTTAACTTTAAAACAAACATTCCCAAAAGCAAAGAATGAGACAAATTTTCGGCAAAAAAAACAGGGTGGGAGGGAGTGACGAATTTCTTACTCTGCTCCCGGTAACTGAATCCTTCTAACGGAATTTGCCTATTTTTATAGGGAACGGCTCTGTTTCAAGGTGGCAGAATATGCTCTTTTAAACCAATTACAGGTGAGTGTATCTCTAACTGTCCAATTAATTTTATTTCACCTAATTGACCAATCAACATGTAATGCTTAACCGGCCAATCAGGAAGGACAGTATTGTTGTCCTACCATGACCCCATATATGCAGAGCGAGTACTTTGACTCACTCTGCATTTTCATTCTCTTTTATCCCCACTGAGAACTCCGGTGCCCCTCTATACTGCCTGCCCATCACAACCAACTGCCATTTCTGTACTGCCTGAGCTCAACATCAACTGCCCATCTACTGACTCTGACACAGCAGGATTTTCCTTCCCCCTGACATCACCAATGTAGAGGCATTTTTTTCAGTGTATTGTGACTATTGACTGACAAATGTGTTGATCGTGACTATTCCTTCCTTAGACCTCTATGCCTGGCCTGAACATAGCAGAGACACTCACTGCGGATAATCTTCATCAGATAGCTGAACTCACTAAACACTTAGAATCCCCAAATGTCTTTATCTTTGTCTTGGATGCGGAATGCTGATGCAATACAATAAGATGCAGTAGACTTGATATAGAAATGTTTAAGGTGGTCAAAAAGGAGTATTGGCTTTCCTAGCCCCAATGTGAGTCTTGTAAGGAAGGAAGGTTTAGAAAAGCTCACAAAGAGGAAAAGGAAATGACCTCACAAGAAGGAAGGGAATACCGAAAATAGCATGCAATACAAAAAAAAGGTCACAAGGTGGCAGCATATTAAAAAAAACAATTAAATAAAGAATAACATAAGCTATACCTATCTATGCAACTGCATTTCACACACTGCGGAGGCAGCACACGCCACACAATGACACCGATGTTTACCTAGGGGTATTTGTATATCTCCCCTGTATACTACTCCCCCCCCCCCCCCGAGGGACTGCAGGTGCCCCCTCTGTACCACCTACTCATCACAACGAAATGCCCACTTCTGTATTGCCTGGCACCACCATCAACTGCCCCCCTTTTTCACCCATACTCAGGGTCAGGGCAAGGGGTGGGCAGAGGGGGTGGCTGCCCTGGGCGCAGCATGTATTGTAGGGATAGGGCCGCTGCAAGTTCCTTCTACTATAAGGCTGAGAGGAGTAGTGACAAGCGGCATCACTGCTTCTGTCAGCCCATCGCTGGAAGCGACAGATAGAGGAGGATAGAGCCCGGAGGAAGAGAAGGCTGTTCTTTCTTTCCCCCTCCTCCTCATAAGCTTGCACATAATGAAGGAAGGGGGTGCAATTTGGCATCTTTGCCCTGGGCACTGGATGATCTTGTCCCAGCACTGCCCATACTGCTTGTTTTTTTTTTTCCTCCCTGACCCCGACACAGCGGGATTTCTTCTTCCCACTGACATCATTGATGCAGGGTCATTTTTTTGTTCCAGTGACACCACTGACATATTAGTATTAATCTCTCAGTAGTAGACCTTACTTAATACCTCTGGTGGTTCCAGCTCTAGGTAAGGATTTTGCAGGTTGGTTGCTATTATTCTCTTCCCTTTACACTGAGATCACCAGTTCCCCCTCTGTACTGCCTGCCCATCATAACCAACTGCCCTCATTCTGTACCGCCTGCCCATCACAACCAACTGCCCCATTCTGTACCGCCTGCCCATCACAACCAACTGCCCCCATTCTGTACTGCCTGCCCATCACAACCAACTGTCCCCATTCTGTACTGCCTGCCCATCACAACCAACTGCCCCCATTCTGTACTGCCTGCCCATCACAACCAACTGTCCCCATTCTGTACTGCCTGCCCATCACAACCAACTGCCCCCATTCTGTACTGCCTGCCCATCACAACCAACTGCCCTAATTCTGTACTTCCTGCCCATCACAACCAACTTCCCTCATTCTGTACTGCCTGCCTATCACAACCAACTACCCCCATTCTGTACCGCCTGCCCATCACAACCAACTGCCCCCATTCTGTACCGCCTGCCCATCACAACCAACTGCCCCAATTCTGTACCGCCTGCCCATGACAGCCAACTGCCCCCATTCTGTACCACCTGCCCATGACAGCCAACTGCCCCCATTCTGTACTACCTGCCCATGACAGCCAACTGCCCCCATTCTGTACTGCCTGCCCATCACAACCAACTGCCCCCATTCTGTACTGCCTGCCCATCACAACCAACTGCCCCAATTCTGTACCGCCTGCCCATGACAGCCAACTGCCCCCATTCTGTACTGCCTGCAGATCACAACCAACTGCCCCCATTCTGTACTGCCTGCCCATCACAACCAACTGCCCCAATTCTGTACTGCCTGCCTCCACCGTCAACTGACCACCCCCTTTCTATGTACTGCTAGTTTTTTGTTTCCCTACAGACACAGACAAAGCTGAATTTTTGCACCCCGCTGATTTCAACACAATAAGATTGTTTCCCTATAAATAATACCACTTATGTAAAGGCGTTTTTTCCAGTGACACCGTGGACACAGGGGTAGTTGTATATCTGTAGACCTTTCTTTAAGGCCCTAGGCTGTTCCAGCTCGAGGTAAGGATCATTCAACTGGAATTGATTTCACAGCTTGATCATTATTATCCTCTCCCCACTGAGATAGCAATGCCCACCATAAACCTTCACCGGGCATATTTACATAAAAATATAATAATTATCAAAGTGGTATTGATACCAAAACCAATAATATATTACAGCTTACCAATAATTAGAGGTGGTGGCTGCATTCGTTTTCTTTATAGGGTTTTTCAGCTGTGTTTTTACCTGGTGATCTGGCCAAGAACACACCACCTGTATTGGCTGAAGGAGCACAGGAGGGCATAGCAGACAGAAGCATTGTCAACCTGGAGGGAGGGGAATGTTAGATGGACTAGGAGATTTAGATACTCAAACAAGTTGAAACCAAACTCCAAGCCGAGCCGTCTGCCACGTGCATCGGAGTCCCCCCTGCCGAGTGGGGGCGGGAGCGCGCCGCCGGCTGCAGGCGCGCGACCGACGTAGACTTACAGCGGTTTGCGCAGGAGGGCCGCCCTGCCACAGTAAATCGACGGCGGGCAGTCCGGAAGCGGTTTATTGTGAAATGTTATTACACTATGTTGAGCCTTCCTTCTTTTATACACCATCCATACTGAAGTGATATCCGGACATTTTACCGGACCACTGCTGACCAAACATCATCCACCATAGAGGGTCATCTGCTGAGACCGCCCTAGGAGACCACCCGGAGGCACCTGGAGAGTTAACCCTATCCAGCTCATAACTATCTACCTAATGCTGTAACCTTATAGCTGTAAGGTGAGGGAATAGCACACACTAAGGTGTGACCACATTGGATAATTGTGACATCAGTCACTTTTCTATTTGGTGTTGAGATTCTACATGGACCTGCATCTAGAGTCCACTACTCCACTGTTCTGTATATGAACATTTTTGATATATTTTTTTATGATTTTATTGATGGACACGTATTGATCACTAACATGGTTCTTACATGATTCTGGATGGAGTATTGGACTGTCGACTTATGGTTCACCAATTTACTGCCATCTTCTGTCTTGTTTGAGTTATTGCACTCACTTAGTGCATGGTTATACAGTCAGGTCCATAAATATTGGGACATCGACACAATTCGAATGTTTTTGGCTCTATACACCACTACAATGGATTTAAAATGAAACAGATGTTCTTTAACTTCAGACTTTCAGCTTTAATTTGAGGGTATTTACATCCAAATCAGGTGAATGGTGTAGGAATTACAGCAGTTTGTATATGTAGGGACCAAAAGTAATGGGACAGATTAACAATCATAAATCAAACTTTCACTTTTTAATACTTGGTTGCAAATCCTTTGCAGTCAATTACAGCCTGAAGTCTGGAACGCATAGACATCACCAGATGCTGGGTTTCCTCCCTGGTGATGCTCTGCCAGGCCTCTACTGCAACTGTCTTCAGTTCCTGCTTGTTCTTGGGGCATTTTCCCTTCAGTTTTGTCTTCAGCAAGTGAAATGCATGCTCAATCGGATTCAGGTCAGGTGATTGACTTGGCCATTGCATAACATTCCACTTCTTTCCCTTAACCACTTGCCGACCGCCGCACGACTATCTACGTCGGCGGTCAGCCCCTCACAGGCAAAGTGACGTAGGGCTACGTCACTAGCTTGTGAGGGTCTAGGGAGCGAGCGCGCTCCCGCTCCCGCGTGGTCACGGATCCACCCGCGCGTGTGACTCTGCGATCGGCGGGGGAGAGGGAGAAAGTCAGGCAGCTTGTGTAAACAAGCTGCCTGTCATTCTCCCCTCTGTATGAGAGCTGATCATATGGATCTACTATGTAGATCCGTTGATCACTCTGCATACAGCTGAAGCCACAGCCAATCACAGTTAGAATCACGCCCTAGGGACACACACAGCCCCTCCCTCTCAAATAAAGTTAACACCTTCACTACCAGTGTATTTTTACAGTAACAGTGCATATATATAGCACTGATTACTGTAGAAATGTCACTGGTAACCCCAAAAGTGTCAAAAATGTCAGTCAAGGGTCCGATCTGTCCACCGCAATGTCGCAGTAAATCGCAGATCGCCGCCATTACACGTTAAAAAAAAAAACAACAAAAATGACAAAAATCTTTCCCTTTGTTAGTAAATGCAATAACTTTTGCGCAAACCAATCAAAATACGCTTTTTGCGATTTTTTTTACCAAACATATGTAGCATAAAACAAATTGGCCGAAAATGTTAAAAAATTTTGATTTTTACATTTTTTGGGGGGGGAATTTCATATAAAAAAAAAGGGAAAAATATTGCTATTTTTGCAAAATTTACGCTCTTTTTTTGTTTATAGTGCGTGATCAAAAAATTGCACAGGTGATCAAATACCGCCAAAAGAAAGCTCTGTTTGTGGGGAAAAAAAGGACGCCAAATTCGTTTAGGTACAGCGTCGCACGACCGCGCAATTGTCCGTTAAAATCACGCAGTGCCGAAACGCAAAATACCCCCTGGTCGTTTAGCAGCCAAATCCTCCGGGGCTTAAGTGGTTAAAAAACTCTTTGGTTGCTTTCGCAGTATGCTTCAGGTCATTGTCCACCTGCACTGTGAAGCGCCGGCCAATGAGTTCTGAAGGATTTGGCTGAATATGAGCAGATAATATTGCCCGAAACACTTCAGAATTCATCCTGCTACTTTTGTCAGCAGTCACATCATCAATAAATACAAGAGAACCAGTTCTATTGGCAGCCTACATGCCCACGCCATGACACTGCCACCACCATGCTTCACTGATGAGGTGGTATGCTTTGGATCATGAGCAGTTCCTTTCCTTCTCCATACTCTTCTCTTCCCATCACTCTGGTACAAGTAGATCTTGGTCTCATCTGTCCATAGGATGTTGTTCCAGAATTGTAAAGGCTTTTTTAGATGTTGTTTGGCAAACTGTATTCTGGCCTTCCTGTTTTTGAGGCTCACCAATGGTTTACATCTTGTGGTGAACCCTCTGTATTCACTCTGGTGAAGTCTTCTCTTGATTGTTGACTTTGACACACATACACCTACCTCCTGGAGAGTGTTCTTGATCTGGCCAACTGTTGTGAAGGGTGTTTTCTTCACCAGGGAAAGAATTCTTCAGTCATCCACCACAGTGGTTTTCCGTGGTATTCCGGGTCTTTTAGTGTTGCTGAGCTCACCAATGCATTCTTTCTTTTTAAGGATGTTCCAAACAGTTGATTTGGCCACACCTAATGTTTTTGCTATCTCTCTGATGGGTTTGTTTTGTTTTCTCAGCCTAATGATGGCTTGCTTCACTGATAGTGACAGCTCTTTGGATCTTATATTGAGAGTTGACAGCAACAGATTCCAAATGCAAATAGCACACTTGAAATGAACTCTGGACCTTTTATCTGCTCCTTGTAAATGGGATAATGAGGGAATAACACACACCTGGCCATGGAACAGCTGAGCAGCCAATTGTCCCATTACGTTTGATCCCTTAAAAAGTGGGAGTCACATATACAAACTGTTGTAATTCCTACACCGTTCACCTGATTTGGATGTAAATACCCTCAAATTAAAGCTGAAAGTCTGCAGTTAAAGCACATCTTGTTTGTTTCATTTCAAATCCATTGTGGTGGTGTATAGAGCCAAAAAGATTAGAATTGTGTCGATGTCCCAATATTTATGGACCTGACTGTATATGTTGATGTATACCATTTGACGTTTATTCACTTTAATTTTCTTTACACTATGTGTACTATTAAGTCACGGATGCATTTATTCATTTATCACCTATATTAGTAGTCATTCAACAGCACAGCACTATTATTTCACTATATGTTGTCTTTTGGCTTAGGATCCATTGATCAGTGCATGCGGCAGTTGACTATCTGACTACCCTTGTATGATAGCACGAGAGTACCTTTTTTACACACTATTGTTTGATCCCAAGTAATCTTCAAGGGACCTTGACCGAAGGGTACTTTTGTTGGCCTGAGGAGCAGACCTAAGGTCTAGGCGTGAGGCATGAAGCAGGTGTGGGGCAACTGAGTAAGCAGGGAGGCTGAAGTAACAAGTTACAGTAATGGTGGGACCCCCTGCGAGGGAAATTGCTGTTGTTTTTTTGAACCTTCTGTTCCTTTAAAAAAAAAAGTGGGCTGCCATGTCCTTAAAAATGCAGTCTGGACTGGCATGATTTCTTGGAAACGCATGCACCACTAGAGTTTAATCACCCTGGATCTTTACAATATAAATAAAATAAAATTCTTTACTTGGAAAAAGATGTGCATTTATAATTTTGTTTTAGAAAAGTTGAACTTATCCTTTAAGACATATACACCGAACCTTTTACAACCTATGAGACAGAAGTATAACTAGAACCTTCAGGGACCCGGTGCAAAAAACCATGAAGGGCCCCCCTGAACGCCCCCCCCCCCCTTCATCTGAGCCCTGGGCTTCCAGGAGGCAGGGTTCTGGTAGGATGTCCATGGACGCCCTCCCAGAACCCTGCCTCCTGCGTGCCCCCTGGGGCGCACATCCAGCCTGCTCTGTGACTGCTGAGCCGCTGCCTATCAGTGCCCATCAATGCAATCTATCAGTGCCCATCAGTGCAGCCTATCAGTGCCCATCAGTGCCATCTATCAGTACCTCCTCAGCAGGACTCTGAGCTGAGAGCGTTTCTCTCGTATAGCCTAGAGCCTGCACTGTTTACAATCGCTTTAATCCAACATATTAATCGTAATGTTGTGCATAATTTTTTTTATATTGTGATACATACCAATGTCTATTATAGGGAGAGTCTAATAATCTACTTCTATAATGAATCTTGAAATTATTTAAGAGTAAGCAAATAAATAAGGAAGGTCACATCAGTAACTAGTTCCAGAAAAATGGTATACTAATAGCCCACTGTGTACATGCTGAAAATACACTCTCCAGTGTCATTGTCAGCAGTGTTTATTACTAAAAAAAAGTTTATATATATATATATATATATATATATATATATATATATATATATATATTTATATATATACAGTATATATTTATATTTATTTATTTACATTGTATTACCCAAAAGTATTGGGACGCCTGCCTTTACACGCACATGAACTTTAATAGAATTCCAGTCTTAGTCTGTGGGGTTCAATATTGAGCCCACCCTTTGCAGCTATAACAGCTTCAACTCTTCTGGGAAGGCTGTCTGCAAGGTTTCGGAGCGGAGTGTGTCTATGGGAATGTTTGACCATGTGAGGCAAGGCCCTGATTTTGGACCAGAAGGCCTGGCTCGCAGTCTTTGCTCTAATTCATCCCAAAAGTGTTCTATCGGGTTGAGGTCAGGACTCTGTGCAGTGCCAGTCAAGTTCCTCCACCTCAAACTCGCTCATCCATGTCTTTATGGACCTTGCTTTGTGCACTGGTGTGCAGTCATGTTGGAACAGGAAGGGGCCACCGCCAAACTGTTCCCACAAAGTTAAGAGCATGAAATTGTACAAAATGTCTTGGTATGCTGATGCATTAGGAGTTTCCTTCACTGGAACTAAGGGGCCAAACCCAACCCTTGAAAGACAACCCTACACCATAATCCCCCCTCCACTGGTCCAAAATGATTTGGACCAGTGCACAAAGCAAGGTCCATAAAGACATGGTTGAACGAGTTTGGGGTGTTGAAACTTGACTGGCCTGCACAGAGTCCTGACCTCAACCCAATAGAACACCTTTGCGATGTATAAGAATGGTGACTGCGAACCAGGCCTTCTCGTCCAAAATCAGTGCCTGACTTAACAAAGGTGCTTCTGGAAGAATGGTCAAACATTCCCATAGACACACTCCTAAACCTTGTGGACAGCCTTCCCAGAAGAGTTGAAGCTGTTATAGCTGCAAAGGGTGGGCCAACTCAATATTGAACCCAACAGACTGGGTTCCAGACCAAGACTGTGCTGCCATTAAAGTTCATGTGCGTGTAAATATATATTAGAATATACTGTGTTCATATATGTATATATATATATATATATATATATATATATATATATATATATATATACATATATATATACATACAGTATCTCACAAAAGTGAGTACACCCCTCAAATTTTTGTAAATATTTTATTCTATCTTTTCATGTGACAACACTGAAGAAATGACACTTTGCTACAATGTAAAGTAGTGAGTGTACAGCTTGTATAACAGTGTAAATCTGCTGTCCCCTCAAAATAACTCAACATACAGCCATTAATGGCTAAACCGCTGGCAACAAAAGTGAGTACACCTCTAAGTTAAAATGTCCAAATTGGGCCCAAAGTGTCAATATTTTCTGCGGACACCATTATTTTCCAGCACTGCCTTAACCCTCTTGGGCATGGAGTTCACCAGAGCTTCACAGGTTGCCACTGGAGTCCTCTTCCACTCCTCCATGATGACATCACAGAGCTGGTGGATGTTAGAGACCTTGCGCTCCTCTACCTTTCTGTTTGAGGATGCCACACAGATGCTCAATAGGGTTTAGGTCTGGAGGCATGCTTGACCAGTCCATCACCTTTACCCTCAGCTTCTTTAGCAAGGCAGTGGTCGTTTTGGAGGTGTTTTTGGGGTCCTTATCATGTTGGAATACTGTCCTGCATCTCAGTCTTCGAAGGGAGGGAATCATGCTCTGCTTCAGTATGTCACAGTACATGTTGGCATTCATGGTTTCCTCAATGAACTGTAGCTCCCAAGGGTTGGGGGGGGGGGGGCATGCAATGATTTGGGGAAGACAGAGATCCTGATTTCTGCTTAGCAGGAAAGCAAGATCTCCATCTTGTCCCCTTGCAGAACAGCGATCTGCCTTGTTTACATAGGAAGAACGTAGTTCTGCCTCTCCCGTGGTTGATCGTGGGTGGCCGTCGGACATCGGGTCTGCCCGACCCATTGATTGACAACCCCACTAACCAATCACAGCCCGATGGCGCCTTCGAGTGGCTACTGAACAAAAAGACAGACAGGTACATTGTTTCGTGCAATAGTGTCACTTTGCCTCAGTATATTCACGGCGGCTGGTCCTTAAGTGGTTAATGGGCTCAAACGATATAAATCCAGTTTGTTTTCACCAAATGCCTTCACAAAACCCAGATTTTACCCCTATAAAAGTAGCAATGCCATCATTGCTGGGCTGTACATACCCTGTGCAGAGAAAGCTGTGGGAGGTACCCATCAGGCCCCACCCACTACAGGCTATCTGCAAAAAACTACAGGAGGGGGCGGAGACCAGACCAGTCACCCTGCACAAGAGGAGAGAGCAGCAGTGACCGGTCTTTATTACAGGAAGCAGAAAGTGTCACACTGGATTACTGCCCAGATCTGGAAGAAATACACAAAGCACACCAAGATTCAAGGAATAATAAGCATTACTCTTGTATTTAAATAATAGCTGCTTATCCCAGGGTTCAGCTTTAACTAATATATATCTGGTGTGGATGAGCCCATGAATCTTTGGCAGTGGGAAGCTGTGGTTGACTACAATGAACACAAAACACAGCTTCTGCCTTCCACCCACGACACAAAAGAAATGTGTTGTCTCTATATATATATGGATACACATAGTCTACTGAGTAAACAAATCGATTTTTTATAAAGATTGAAATAGAAATCCTGCAAATAAATAATCTTTCTTCATCATTTAGCCCAAAATTTATTCTGCTACATTTCATTGGTGAAGATATCCCAAATCAGTGTATAACATTTAGTCTCGTAGACACAGCCGGTGACAGATTGTACAGCTGTGCTGCCCCACAATTGGTGCTTCCTGACAGGACATTATATGATGACCAGTCAGGATGGGAAAGCATCTGCCGAGCCATCATTCGACTATAGGCTGGGCATGGAGTGGTTAAGGGTTCTCTTTTATTTTTTTCCCTAAATAACTTACATGTTAAACTTACCTGCTCTGTGCAGTTGGTTTTGCACAGAGCAGTCCAGATCCTCCCCTTCTTGGTCCCCCACTGTTCTCCTGGCAGCTCCCTCCTGCCCAGTGCCCCATAGCAAGCATCTTGCTATGGGGACACCCGAGCCGAGCTGCTTCTCCGTCTGTCCATTTACAAATGGAGTGCATCTCGGCTCTGCCCCCCAATCTCAGCCTTGGCCCCCTACTCTCTCTTAATTGGCTGTGATTAACAGTACCAGGGACCAATGGCTACTGCTGCTGTCTCAGCCAACGAGGAGGGGGAGACCCAGGAGAGCCGAGGCTCTCATGCAAATTGCTGGATCAAGATGGGGCTCAGGTAAGTATTGGGGGAGGGGGGAGGCTGAGGGTGCTGCTGTTTACCTTCATGCATAGAATGCATTTGCACAGGTTCACCAAAACTTGACAACAGAAGATTGTAAAAACGTTGCCTGGTCTGATGAATCTCGATTTCAGCTGCGACATTCAGATGGTAGGATCAGAATTTGGCATGGATCCAGCCTGCCTTGTATCAACGGTTCAGGCTGGTGGTGTAATGGTGTGGGGGATATTTTCTTGGCACACTTTGGGCCCCTTAGTACCAATTGAGCATCATTTAAGCGCCACGGCCTACCTGAGTATTGTTGCTGACCATGTCCATCCCATTATGACTACAGTGTACCCATCTTCTGATGGCTCCTTCCAGCAGGATAATGCACCATGTCACAAAGCTCCAATCATCTCACCACTGGTTTCTTCACCATGACAATGAGGTCACTGTACTCCAATGGCCTCCACACTCACTGATTCCCAATCCAATAGAGAACCTTTGGGATGTGGTGGAACGAGAGATTCGCATCATGGATGTGCAGCCGACAAATCTGCAGCAACTGCGTGATTCTATCATGTCAACATGGACCAAAATCTCTGAGGAATGTTTCCAACACCTTGTTGAATCTATGCCACGAAGAATTAAGGCAGTTATATATAACAGACTGGGGGCGGGTTCCTGACCAAGTTGAATTTCTTAAGAGCAGGGGAGGGAAGTGAGGTCAGTGACTTGGCTGTACTGTCTGAATAGACTGGCTGAATAGAATAGAAATAAAAATCTGAATAAAGACTCTCATATATATTTTTGGACTGTGTGCTTAGCTGTTTGCTTAGAATTCATATTCAAATTATTACCAAAAGATGACCCAGAAACTTGACCTTTAAATTGGGTTTGTATAGGGAAATCACTTCTCAGAAATTCTCAGTTTGTAATAATTAGCAGCAATCATATTGTAATAGGTTACTCAGTTTGTAATGAAAACCTATGGGGTGTGTGAGGAATTTCCGTACAGTATGATGATATACAGTATAATAGGAATTTCCTTCTTTCTCATTTAAAGTCCAACTCCAGTCAAAACTTTTGTTAAAGAAGGGAAAGGGCAGATTTTGGAGCTTAGCCATGATGCCCAGGCAAGTCAGCCCACAGTGCCAGAATGAAACTGTAGCAATGAGGAGTACAGAAGAGGCTATTAAAGATAATACGAGAAATCTTGTGGTGTTGGCTTTGGGGTAGGATGGTCAGGTTTAAAGCAAAATCCCAGAAAACAAATACCAACTGTGACAGGAAGTCAGGTAAATCTGTGGGTGTTCTCACAGACAGGAGATACATTTCTGCCTTGTTTAGACAATTCACCAATTACTATCAGGTGTTGGCTGCAGAGATAACCAGAAAGGTTTAAGGACGTTGGAAAGCTTCAGCTATTCAGAATGAGGCAATTAAGGCCTCTATAAGTTATCCTGAGGATGACTACTGATTGCTGCCTCCTGAGGCTTTGTGTGTTAAGGAGAGCAGTGAGCTGAGAGACTTCTGAAGGTGAGGTGGTGTTGACTTTTTCTGTGTGAAAGGAAAACAAATGGACTATTGGTCTTCTGCTGTATGAGCAGCAGTGTCTGTCCAGCAGTAGGTTGGGACAGACACCATAGGTAGGTTCCTGTGTTGTGAAGGTAGACGCCCCAAGTGGCCAGGGTTTATTTTATGTTTGTTTGATTTATGCTGTTTGGATGCTTGCACTTGTTTGCAGCAAATTGGAAGAATAAACCATAGACCGTTGTTTTCAACCACTCCTCGGCTGTCTCTCTGTGTAACGAACCCACCCAAGGGGTCACCCACACCCACTACCGAGCTAACCCCTTACACAACATATAGAAGCAATAATCACTTTCAATCCAGAACTTACCCCGCAATACCTCTTTTCTGCCACAAGATGTCCTTAGTCTAATAGCCAGCATTATTCAACCCACTTCCTCTGAGCCCCAACTGTCCCAGACTCCCTCCTGCCCAAGACTGGTCAAGACTGCCATCTGGCTTTTGATTGGTCTTCACCCGCTCTTATGCATTATATACTTTTTCTATTGTTGCTACTTTGTGGCTTTTATGCTGTTATCTAGGTTACTGCTTAGTTCTCTTTGTTCCGGTAGCCATATTGTTGATACCACTGTGATTTGTTGCTTATGCACTTTTATTTGACATTGTTTGTTATGTGTGTCAATGCCTTTCCACTGTCTTTGGCTTTCTAAATAGAAATACTGTATTTTCTGGCGTATAAGACTACTTTTGAACCTCAAAAAAATCCCCCAAAAATGGGGGGTCGTCTTATACGCCGAGTATAATATCTCCAAGGTAACTTAAGTATGAGTATTACCGGTAGATGAAATCTCTCAAGACGCTGGCTGTGTGGGAATCCTGTACCGGTATACCGTATGTACCGTAGCTCAGGCTACATACAGTGTACTGCGCTGAGCCAATCAGGGAGAGCGATGTATTCTATTATTGAATGCAAAGCCTACTCGGATTGGCGGAGTAACATCAGCCCGCCTCTCTGACTCTGCCAATCCGAGTAGACTTTGCATTCAATAATAGAATACATCGCTCTCCCTGATTGGCTCAGCGCGGTACACTGTATGTAGCCGAAGCTACGGTACATACGGTATACCGGTACAGGATTCCCACACAGCCAGCGTCTTGAGATTACATCTACTGGTAATACTTATACTTAGGGTACCTTGGAGATATTATGAAAGATTACATGTATTACAGTACTAGGGTACCTTTGGAGATCTATGAGAAATCTGATGTTGTTCAATGGTGTTGCCTTGCTTCGGAAGGGGGGTAGCCTTATACGGCGAGTATAGCCCAAAACCTATGTTTTAACTTGAAAATTAGGGGGGTCGTCTTATACGCCGGAAAATACGGTATTTGAAAAAAGACAAAAAAAATGCTGGGTAAAGATAAAAAATGAATAAAAAATTCAGAAGAAGAAAGTAAAAAATTCTTACACTACACTCGACTTCCGGCACACTTGCCTAGGCCAGAGTGACGTGACTGGTTCCTGGGAAAGCTCAGGGATACTAAATCATTGTACTAGAGTACATTCTCCCTGGATTTGGGGTGCTCAGCTTTCCCAGGACACCAAGTGATGTCACCCTCAACTATGCCAGCTTGCTGGAAGTTAGGTTGTAAGGTAAGAATTGTATACTTATTTATGCCAATTTCAACTTATTTTCTTTCACCTTAAAGGGTTAGTTCACCATTACAGAAAAAATGAAACAGTGAACTAACACTGTACTCCCCCCCCCCACATCTCCGCTTTGCTTACCTCCAGGGTTGCTGAGCTGTCAGTGCCCAGTGGTAAGGAGGGATCAGAGAAATGCACTGTGATGGATCTGACCAATGTCGGGACAAGGTCATCCACATGCCAAACTGCCCCCCCCAAATCAAGATGTATGAGCATTATGTGTCAGCAAAACTTCCTCACAAAAACACTGAGCACTAATCTTCATGCTTACCCCCTAACTATAAATCCCCCCTCCTCCCAGTACAAATCCACCCCCCTGCTGAAATCCTCCCTTTCTGTACAAATCTTTGCCTCCATCCCCAAATGCCCCCCCACGCCCAAAAAAAAAAATCTCCTAGCACAAATCTTCCCCTAAAATGTCACCTTCTAATACCCTTCCTCTCCCTCCCACTTCAAATCCCCCCTTTCCAGCACAAATTCCCCCCAAATCCCCCTCCTAGCATAGATCTTCTTCCCCCCACCCCCCCTCCTAACACAACCCCCTCTAAATCACCACTCTTAGCACACCCCCTCCGTGCCCAAATTTCCTAACTAGAATACACACCTCCTGCCTCCCCTGAAATTCTCCCTTCCTACACAAATCCCCTACCCCCCAATCTCCTTGTGGTGCCCACTCCCCCCCCCCCCCTTACATGATACCACAGCCGCCCTCCTGCCCGCCCCTTGTCCTGACCCTGGCTCTGACCAATCAGAATCACTCTGCTCTGTCCTCTAAGCACTGCACAGAGATGAGGAAGGAGAGCAGGGATGTGAAATCCATGAACCACTGCACCGACTGTGTGGGCACTGACAGCTCATCACCCAAAGAGGTAAGTATAGCAGAGATGGGGGACAGGGTGTCCAGTGTTAGTTCACCTTTTATTTTTTTTTGTAATAATACTTTAAACTAGTTTTTTTTGTTTTTTTGTTTGGTGGTGTGGTGACAGCTAAAAAGCCAGCCCTAAATTTTTCTTGTTCAAATATTTTATTGAAGGAAGAATAGCTAATATAACATGAACTGTACATAGTTAAAATACACCATGAGAACAAGGGTACAAAATGGTGCAGAATGACAACAGACCTTGGGTTTTTATACAAGGTTCACTTTAACAATCCATTATATTTTTTTGGGAAATGGTCCCTGCTTGTTTACTTAAAGTAAAATATATTTCCTATTTTTGCCCTTTAGATTCATGTTTAGCTGTTTACAGAATCTATTTTATTTTAGTGTGAATATCTCGTCTTCAAGACCATGGGTATAAAAACAAGTCAACCACATGGAATACAGAAATACAGGGGAATTTTATATTGAGGTTTTGCTTCCCTTTGCACAAACAGCCATGTGGTGGGTTAGCAGTCACCTGTACAGTTATTTGGAGATTACTTGCAGTTTCAACATTTTAGGCCAGGTTAGGACCACAAAAGAAGAAGCAGCTCCTAAGACCTCTGAACTTCAGCTCGCAGGTGCTAACTTCTCCAGGGTCCGTCTTTCCCATACACCATAAAGCAAAGTCTTAGGCTCCATTCACACTACCGCGACTTGTCAGGCGACTTGTCAGCCTGACAAGTCGCGGTCCGTCGCGGTCCATGCAGTGCTACAGGACCCGTTCTCATAGGAGCGACACAAGTCGCTCCGACTTAGAAAAAGGGTCCTGTACTACTTCGGGGCGACCTCGGAGCGACTTACATAGACATTCATTATATGAAGTCTGTGCAAGTCACGCCGAAGTCACGGTGCACGGGACTTCTGTGGTCGCCCCCGAAGTCGTGCCGCTTCAGTGTGAATGCGGTCTTAGAGCCGCACACTTATAAAAGGTAAAATCCACTTTATTGTTTAGCACATGTACAAGCACAGACACTCTATCCGGTATCCTCCCTCTAATATCTTTAACGCCCTACTGGGGCTTCATTGTAGAGTTGCAAGATTAAGCCCCAGTAGGGGACGAAACATGTTAGAGGGAGGATCCTGGATAGAGTGTCTGTGTTTGTACACGAGCTGAACAATAACGTTGATTTAACACCGTGGAAAGGGTGTGTGGCCCCAGGACTTTGCTAAACAAGTTACACAAAAAATGTTCTTCATCATAGAGGGGCATTTCTTTGGATGCCAAAGATTCTGGGACATTAACCCTCCACCCAATCACCCATATCTAGTTGCTAAGTTAGTTTTTGAAAGATTCTGGGATATTAACCCTCCACCCAATCACCCATATCTAGTTGCTAAGTTCGTTTTTTAAATGTCCTAAGCTAAAAGTCCCAAATACTCACCTTGGCCATATGCCACATTAATTTTATATCATCTTCATTACAGAGGAGGAGGCTCCTTCTCTTGGTGTCGATGTTACTGCCAGGGTGGTATGATCACTATCTATTGACTTTCCAGCAGTGAGGTTCTGGTTGGTGTGAACAGATATTGCTGTGTTGGATTCACCAGGTTGTCACTCCGGGAAGCAGCGACAGCAAGGAAAACAGGCATTGGAGTTAGGTGAGTTAAAAAAAGATTCAAAAGATACCTTTTAAGAGGCCGAATGAGTGAGAGGAGATGGTAGGGAGGAATGTGGAAAGAGGGGGCTCTGGCCAGAGATGGGCTTTAAAGAAGCTGTCTAGGAAGATCTATTTATATCTAAATTCTCCTCAAGCAGTTAGAATTTGTTAAGGGCTCGTTCACTAGGTGCGGTGATTGGTATTCTTCTGCATTGGATCAATGCCAGTCACCGTAAGGGCACACAGAAGACAATTGGTTTTTTATGTTCCAAGCAGTGCTCTGCAAAGGACCGAAGCTCACAGGCTTCATGTACTGTACATTTCTACACACCTCTGCTGAGTTGCAGTAAATATAAATTAATGACATTTAATTTTGACATTTAAATAAAGTTGGAAAACAAAAAGAAAAGAAAATAATGCACAGTGCAGTGTGCTTAAACGCGCATGACGCCACTCTATTCCGTGACCTTCAGCTGACACCTGGTGCTAACTTCTCCAGGGTCTGTCTTTCCCATACACCGTATAGCTAAGTCCTAGAGCTACACACTTCTGAAAGGTAAAATACACATTATTGTTCAGCACATGCACAAGCACAGACACTCCACCCAGGATCCTCCCTCTAATATGTTTATCCCCCTACTGGGGCTTAATTATAGAGTTGCAAGATTAAGTCCCAGCAGTGGCGGCCCGTCCGTTAGGGGCGCAGGGGCGCCGCACCCCCTATACATGCGTCCGGCCCCCTAAGCTACATGCAGGACGCCGGATGCATAAACACCACTTTATTCCATGACCAACTAACACCTGCCAGCACAGTAAAATCAGGCATTTTCCTGAGAGGAAATGAGCCCTAAAGGGATGTCTATGCTTAACCACTTCAGCTCCAGAAGGTTTACCCCCCTTCATGACCAGGCAGGGGCGTAACTACAGGGGTTGCAGGGGTTGCAATCGCAACCGGGCCCCATGCTCAAGGGGGCCCATGTGGCTCCCCTGTACACCTGAATAGGAGGGGCGGCGGGGGCAGCATGTAGAGAAATCACTGTCCTCCTTTTTCCTTCTGTAGCTGCAGGAGGAAAATGGAGGAGATTGGTTCCTCTGTATGCTGCCCCCACCACTCCTCCTATCCAGTTCACTTGTGTTCTGCTGTCTCTGGGCCCTGTGTTCCCCTCCCTCTCCTGCCGGCTGCTACAGGGGATATATCACAATAGAGAACCAGGAAGGGGTCGGTAAATATGTAATTTACCAGCTCCTTCCTTTTCTGAATGGACAGAGTCATAGTCAGTGACATTGTAAAAAAAATAAAATAAAATTATAAAAAATAATACAATTAAAATACCAAAAAATAAAAACTACCGACACCAGTGGGTGAACTTCCAGGATCGCAAAGGTCACACTTGCGACAGGGCCCTGGCATTCCACCACCGTGGGGAGGCCCCAAGATGGCAGGAAGGGGACCCACTGCAGAACTTGTGAAAGGGTCCCGCTGCAGGACCGTAATAAAGGGCCCCGCAAGGAGAGTAAAGGGCCCCAGGGCACCATGGTTTCTTGTACTGGGGCCCTGAAGGTTCTAGTTACGCCTCTGTGACCAGGCCATTTTTGTGATACGATACGGCACTGCTTTACTTTAACTAACAATTGCGCGGTCGTGCGACACTCTACCCAAATAAAGTGTTTGTCCTTTTTTTCCACAAATAGAGCTTTCTGTTGGTGGCATTTTATAACCTCTGCGGTTTTAATTTTTTGTGCTAGAAACAAAAAAAGACCAACAATTGTGAAAAAAAAAAACAATATTTTTTACTTTTTGTTATAAAACATATCCAATAAAAAAAATTAAAAAAAATCGAATTTCTTCATCAATTTAGGCCAATATGTATTCTGCTACATATTTTTGGTAAAACAATTTCCAATAAGCATATATTGATTTGTGCAAAAGTTATACCGTCTACAAACTATGGGATATTGTTATGGAATTTTTATTTATTTTATTTTTTTAATAGGAATGGCGGCGATCAGCAACTTATAGCGAGGCTGCAACATTGCGGGGGACAAATCGGACACTAATGGGCCATACACACTATACAATTGTCTTTGGATTTTTTCCTTTAGATTTACCAAAACCATATAATATGAGGTCAAATCTAAACACTTTCAATTTGTATGCATTCAGGCAGGCCCTTGCACTACATAGTTGAAGGTAAATGTAAAGGAAATCTAACAACAAAAGTTGTATAGTGTGTATCCAGCTTTAGGGGTTGATTTACTAAAACTGGGGAGTGCAAAATCTGGTGCAGCTCTGCATAGAAACCAATTGGCTTCCAGGTTTTATTGTCAAAGCTTAATTGAACAAGTTGTAGTTAGAAGCGGGTTTGGCTACCATGCACAGCTGCACCAGATTTTGCACTCTACAGTTTTAGTAAATCAACCCCTAAGTGACACTTTTTTGGGGAACCCATGACACCAATACAGTGATCAGTGATAAAAATATGCAATATCACTGTACTAATGACACTGGCAGAGAAAGGGGTTAACAGCAGGGGGCGATCAAAGGGTTAAATGTAGGGATGCACCGAAATGAAAATTCTGGGCCGAAACCGAAACCAAAAATGCAGAATGCCCTTGGCCGAAAAAACCGAAACGAAAAATGACTTTTTTCCCCCAAATGATTTTAAAATAGATAGAACAGGGGCACACGCCACAAACAGGCAGCGACCTACACCTGTAGCTGCCACCCTGTCACAGTATATGTACTGTGACTGGTTAGCAAATGGTACATTTAATTAAAATAGTGAAATAACACTCGCGCCAAGAAAGGTAAAAAGTGCGTGTGTAAAGCTGCGTATATATAAACGAAGGACTGCTGCTGTAGACAACCCGCAGGGGTGGGCAGTGAAAATAAATGTAATACAGATATTACCAACAGCGCATGTCTCGAAAAAAATAATAATAAAGTATCTGTGGTGGGTCGTCTATTGAGTCAAGACAATTGATACCAAGATATGTTGCATATAAAAATACTATTGTAAACTGTAAATTAAAACCCGCGCTTATGGTATAAAGTGAATAAAGGTGAGTAATGATTTTGTGCAGGTGAAATAAAATTGTAAAAAAATAATAAATGTATAATGAATTAAAAATATTAAAATAAAATAATGCAGCTTACTTACTCTCTAAGTAAAGCTTAGATGGAAGTATATGGTCAAATTTAAAACAGCGCTAGCATATAAAAATTGCAAACAGTGAATATAAATGATTGTGAACAAATTGGCATAAATAGCATATAAAATGTAAATAATGAGTCCTTTTTATAAAGTGTATTCAGATAACAGATGGTGGTGGACGCCGCTGATAGCGTTCCACTGCCGATCCAGGAAGTGTAGCCGGAAGTGACGATGCGTCAGAGCCGTACCGGAAGTGCGTCAACACGTTTCGCCCGCCTATTGGGCGTTTTCAAGGTCTGTTATCTGAATACACTGCGATCTTTTTACTGATGTTTGTGAGTATGTTTTTTTTATCTCTTTGGGGCAATAAATTGTTAAAGCATACTACACTATATGCGGTCCTTTTGTTTTTCTACTTGTGGTCCATGGAGGAGACTCGTACCAGTTCCACTTAAGGAGATACTAGCTGTCTTGTGATATCCCATAGAAGGAGGCTTGGTGTAACACTTCAATTGAAATTTCAAGCTATATATATCTGCTGTTGCGGTGATTAGGGAACCGAGAGGGGTCACCTGTCACCTTGGAGTTACCTTGTATAGTTTTATTTGCACTGGAGCACCTTTTGGATTTTATCACTTTATAAAAAGGACTCATTATTTACATTTTATATGCTATTTATGCCAATTTGTTCACAATCATTTATATTCACTGTTTGCAATTTTTATATGCTAGCGCAGTTTTAAATTTGACCATATAAAAATACTATTGCTCATATAAATCCTACTTGATAGCCTATCAGCTACCTGTCCCTGTTACCTAAAGTGCATATAACATTGCAACATACATATAAAGTGCTTAAACAGTGGATAAAATGAGTGCATTATTGTGCAACCAATACCAAGATCATCATGTGATATTATTAACAGCAATATTTGAATATTAGAAAGAAATGTTTGTGTTTTTATAAATGTCTGTAAAAAACGTCTTAGTTTCCTTGAAATTCATAGAAGAAAATGGTGAAGAATGGTGATAAGTGTCCAAAGAGTCCGAACAATAAATACAGTATTAATGTCCAATAAAAAAACGGTCAGATGAGAATTTCTAATAGTGCACTACTCCCTCCGTGCTTGTGCAACATAGTGTAGGCAATTAAAACTCACCGTAAGGTGTTGACCCCCAATACCTTACGGCAAGTGGGTCAGTAGAGCTTAGTAATAGATGTCCAGCGGGGTCCCATCCGTCTGCGTGCGGGTGGTCCTGGGTTTCTCCTTCCAGCCAATCAGCGGCCTCCCCTCTACCTGTGCACCCAGATAACGTTGTCTGTGCACATCACCGTGTATGAGGAGACGGACGTATCTGCAGTGTACAATTCTCCAATGTACTCTGAGGACCCAATAGACCACCCACCACAGATACTTTATTATTATTTTTTTGAGACATGCGCTGTTGGTAATATTTGGTTAATTGAATTACCAAGGGTATTTGTATTATGCAGCATGAGGGGTTAATGTATTGTCACTGATGCATTAGTGACCGACCAGTGGCAGTTAATTAACCCCTTTGTGCTGCATTAGTGCAACCAGTGTCAGTGCAACCAGTGTTAAATAACTGGATGCACTGACACTGGTTGCACTAATGCAGCACAAAGGGGTTAATTAACTGCCACTGGTCGGTCACTAATGCATCAGTGACAATACATTAACCCCTCATGCTGCATAATACAAATACCATTGGTAACCTCGTCTCAGCCCCCCCCCCCCCCCCTTGTCGGCACCTCCATGTCACAGGCAAACTCTCCGCTCCTCCTGTGTCCTTCCTTTCAAAAGTCCCGCCTCTGGCCGGCCTCCCTGTGATGTCACTACTACGACTATGTGCATGAATGAACTAACACACCGGGCGGGCGAGCGGCCGCTAATAGCTATAACTATGTGAGCCCTTCACTTCCCTGTCAGCGGAGATACCCGCCTGACAGGGAAGTGAAGGGCTCACATAGTTATAGCTATTAGCGGTCGCTCGCCCGCCCGGCGTGTTAGTTCATTCATGCACATAGTCGTAGTAGTAACTGGGAGGCGGGCCACCATCATTAATTTCGGCATCTTTAACCCATTTTCGGCTGAAATGGAATAGGCCCATTTTCGGCCGAAAATTTTGGTTGCCGAAATTTCGATGCACCACTAGTTAAATGTGTTCCTAGGTCCGTTCCCATCCAATTCCCCCACAGAGATCTATGGGAGTGTGAGAGCTGTGTCTCCGCACACAGCGGAGCCCATTTGACGGACACACTGTGTGAAAGGAGCCTAATAGAGAATTGTTTTAGAGCCACAAGTAGCGCCTTCATAGAGGTATATTTGACACAAATGGCCCTATGTGGGCTCAGACTATTACATAATTATTGGATTTTTCTGTGATCAATAAAAATGTCTTGGTGAAAGATAAAGGTGAGCTGGAAACAGGGCTGCTGTTAGAAATCACAGGGCCCGTACAGCCTACCTGACCGCCCACTCCCCCCAGAAATGATACACTAAAATCATTATTAGCACGCAGTTGCAGCAGGCTAGTGTGGGGATAAAGCAGGCAGTAAGGCTACAATATAACTCCCCAATGCCTGTCAAATGCTCTCTGAAGAGCGATCCAAATGCTGACCACTCTTTGGAGAGCAAAGAACATGTGAACGAGCTCTTATTGTTTTTTTTTTTTTTTTTTTTTTGAGATTCTTTAGAATTTTACATTAAATTTTATTTTTTAGATTTTTTTAACTGCCTTTGATGAAATATTAAGGGTTTAACAGACAGAGAAAAGAAATGAGGGGATAGATCTTCAATTCCTCTCTCTGCAGCCTCAGCTGCACAGATGAATGAATAGCAAGTGCTCAGATGCTTCCTGTTCATTCACAAACACAGTTTACTATGCTTCAGTAATGAATGAACATAGTGAGTGATCAGTACCAATCACTTACTATGTTCATTCAGGAAGGTAAGGGGCCGGAAAATATGACAGTTTACTGCCCCCTGCTCTTCATCCTGAAATGAACCCCCCCCCCCCCCCCTGTGTGCCCTCGGCAGCTAGGAGGAGGGAAGAGGAGGAAAGACAGAGGTGCTGCAAGGGAAAGGGCCAAGACAGCAGGGGGGTGGGGTTGATCAGAGCAGTAGGAAGGGGAGGATACAAGTACTAGATCCAGGGAAAGGAGAAGAGAAGAAGCCAGCAACGTAGCAGGGGGAGCCACAAGAGGATCAGTGTCAGCGATAAGGCAGTACAGTTGGTCCTCCTGCCTGGCAGGTGCCCGGGACCCACTTTTGAATTCTGGAATGCCAGCTATACTGCCTTATCAGTGGCCCTGGCTGTAAATGGAAATATACAGTATGTTCTTTGTTGACTTTCAGTAAGCTAGATCAAAGACACTACTCCCATGCTCAAATCCCCCAATACAATGCCCAGGGACTGACCTCCTGAATTTGCATAGGAACTTCAGGGAGCTCCATGGCTGTTAAAGCTGTAGTATACCGCTTTTTTTGACTTTTAACTACAGGTAAGCCTATAATAAGGCTTACCTGTAGGTGCTATTAATATCTCTTAAACCTACACGGTTTAGGAGATATTTGCTTTGCATGCAGCCGCTGACACATGCGCTCTGAAGGTCCGGTGGACCTTTAGAGTTCCTTGCCGGGAATTGCCGGAAAATGACTCCCGCTCGCATGCGCGGGAGTGACGTCATCGCGGCTCCGGCCGGAGCCGCCGAACCCGGAAGAGACGCCGAGGGATCATGTCCGCTCCCACAGCGGTGTCCAGGGATCCGTGTTGGGGCTTCGTTCTAAGGTAAGTGTTTCATAATGAGCTAGTATGCGATGCATACTAGCTCATTATGCCTTTGTCTTGCAGGTTTTTTTTTTCTCTTTGAGTTTACTACCGCTTTAAAAGAGAAGGGTGTGTACTGGCACCACATGTGGATCAGCAAAAGTATTATTTTATAGTGACACCACAACTCAACATTGAATGGTCACCAGGTGGAGCCTTGTGGGCAGCCTTTGGTTTCTTCTGTGTCCTTAATATTCCAGCTCTTGTCTCCTGTTCACTTAGGACTATTGGGTGGTCTGTCCTTCTGTTATAATTAGGGCTGTTTTTTCAACTGGAACTTGGTAGAACTCAGTTCCACCCCCTTTGGCTCAGACCTTCTGCTCCCTGCTCACCACTATCGATCAAACACAGAGATCTGGCTTCCTGTGTTTTCCAGGTGAGGTGTGGGGACAAAGGAGATGTCAGTGCCTGGGGTGTAGTATGAATGCTGACACCCCCACTGGATGATCTACCTGCAAGTGAGAGAGGCGAAGCCATCTAAAGTGTGAGGGGAGGTACTAGAGAAGAAGAGGGGTAAAAGTAAGATGTGGATGGGGGATGCAGAACTAAGCAGCTGTTGAAGAAGGCTCAACTCTGTACTCTGTGTGTAGTGCACCCCTGAACCCTGTACTGTATACGTAGCACACCCCTGAACTCTGCACTCTATGTGCAAAGCACCCCTGAACCCTGCACTGTATACGTAGCACACTCCTGAACTCTGCACTGTATAGGTAGCACACTCCTGAACTCTGCACTCTGTGTGCAACCCCACTGAACTCTGCACTCTGTACATAATGCAATCCTTGTATTTGATGCCCCGGTAAGGCCCTCCCACTGTTAGTGAAATTTTGACCAGTTTTGGGAGGGGTTTTTTTTTTGGGGGGGGGGGGCAGGGGTTGTGGTTGAGTTCCTGCACCTTTTTTCTGAGAAAAAAAAGCCCTGGTTATAATTTTCATGAAATCCAAAAAGGATAGTGAGCCCTTGGCAATCTAATAGCTTTGCCTCCCCCCATTCCAGGCCACCTTCCAAATACGTGTCCTGTTATACGACAAATACGAATACCCTCAATTAAACCTTCTCTATTACCACTTTATTCTTCAAAGCTTACAGACAACCAAACACTTTTTCATAGGGACCTCTGGTCACCCAGCTAGGTTGTCTTATGAGTGATCCAGCCCTACTGAGACCCCCTATGATGGTTACAGAAGGAATGAAGACCCAGGAACTCAGTGCAGAGGTCTCATCAATAAAGCCTTCAAGGGATATGAAAAAAGTCAGCATCCACCGAAAACTGAAATATCAGTTTTGGATAGACTGACCCTTTAACAATTCTAGCAACATAAGTTTAGAGGAAGTAAAACAATGGATCGGTGTTAGCAAAAAATAAATGAAATTCCACGCACAGGGCCACAACCTTTAAAGAGCCACTAAACATTAATGACAAATTTGCTTATGTCAAAAAGCTCCAATGTGTACATATAAATATATCAAACTTTTAAGAACGGAGAAATGAAAGAGTTGACTGGAACAGTATTTTTTAGTACACAGAGAACAACAGGTGACATAGCGGACCTCCATCACATTATGGAATTCTCTTTTCTAGACCTTTCTGTATGATAAGGTTATTATAGGCTGGTTCATGTAGGATAGCTTTTTTAACTTTAACCTACAGTAGCTCCCTTGCTTAACAAACCCCTAATATAGAACCCCTACTATGTCTTGTATATCATGAGCCATAAATACCAACGTTTTCATCTCCCCAAGCCGACATGCAGCTGCCACATGATTTACAGCACTGGCCCTAGGGACATAAGGGCAATTATTAGAATGTTATTCTGTCCAGGTTTTTGCCCTTATGAGATAGACATCGCTACTATAAACCAGTATTCTGTATGCAGTACTAATTTAGAGTATATGGAAGAGGATTGAGAACTGTGGGCTAAAACCAGTTAAACAATCGGTTTACCAAAAAATTATTATACTAGACAATAGTTTTTTTTTTTTAAATTTAATTATATCCTTTTTTTTTTTTAGTTTGTAGAGATTCTAGGGTTCCCAGCTCCACCCACATGCTGCAGTCATAGGTCTTCCTCTTCCTGTTTTATTCCTAATTTATGTCATTATAATATTTGACATTGATTTGAGGATCATGCAGCTTTGCCCTAAATCAGGGGTCTCCAAACTATGGCCCTCCAGTTGTTCAGGAACTACAAAACCCATCATGCCTAGTCATGTCTGTGAATGTCAGAGTTTTACAATGTCTCATGGGACGTGTAGTTCCGCAATAGATGGAGGACTTTAGTTTGAAGATTCATGCCCTAATTGTTGGTCATACAAATACTGATTTGGTTGTTCAACAATCGATTGTTTGTTTTAACATTCTGAATCGAACATTTGTCAATCATTTTTACTAGCAGTTTTATTTTGTTTCTTTAAACTAATTGAAACTGATTATTTTTGCTTATGACGATATGTATTTAAAGGGTAACTCCACTTTCGTGGGGGGGGGGGGGGGGATAGAAAATAAAGAAAAAACTATATAGCGTATACAATTGTGACACAAATCATATTGTAATTGAATGTTAATGTTGAATGCTAATAAAAATCACCATTCCTTTTCAATCTGCAGCGCTGTCATTTTCTGAAAATGAAATATATGGCTACCTGGAGTTGTTCTGTACACAGAATGTATACTGACCACACCCCAGAAACATAATTTCCTGCTTGTGTGATTGGCTCACTGATTTTCCCAGAAGTCTGCCTAAGATACAAGTCAGATTTCTGGCATCCCCTGCAACAAAAATTAAATTTTTGGTGAGATACTCCCAAAAGGAACACGTCTAAAGGGATGCAGGCCCAGCAGTTCTCCTCTATAGAGCCCTGCAACTGCCACAGATAATAGATAATTATGAAACCACTCCCATTTGACCCAATCAGGAAGAAGGAACAAACAATGTTTTCTTCAGAATAACAAAAGGTAGGAATCTGCAACAAAGTTTGTTAAAATCCTTGTAATGTACAGAGATCACCCAGAGGGGAATGTTTTTTTTTGCAACAAAAGTGGAGTTACGCTTTAAACTGATATTGTAGTGTAAATTTAAAGATAGCAGCTATCGGATAGGCTGGAAAATGCCAATCCTTTTGAAGCTGACTGTTATATGTGGAGCAATAGATAGATTTAGCAGGTATTATTTTCAGTTTTTGTTAATTTTTTCCAATAAACTTTTGCGAATAAAGGCAAGTGGACATGCAAAATCACCACCTGTGTTGTATCAAATAGCCATTTCAGGTATCTGATTAGTTAAAATGTTGATACTGAATGGTTGATTGCATAGAAATTGAGGTGATAGGACTGCAGATGGAGGGATGAGACTAGGTGGGAAGGGCACAGATGGGAGATGGTCTCATCGCTGAATTCCCAAGATACCAAAGAGGTCACTGTATTGGTTAACCTACGAGACTACACATCACTAGGACAAGTCAGCCCAATAAGCATTGGATGGATTCATTCCTATCTTAAAGAGCCACTCCAACTAAAACTCAATAGAGGGTTGCGAGATTACATTTGTGGCTAGCACTTCCACCTGGCACCACTAGGGCTGTCAGTTGGAATCCCAACCATGGCACTACCTGTCTGGAGTTTGCGTGTTTTACCTGTGTCTGCGTGGGTTTCTACTGGGGTCTCTGGTTTCCTCCCACACTCCAAAGACATGTTGGTAAGTTAACTGGCTCCTCTCCTATTTGGCCCTGGTATGGGTGTGTATGAATGTGAGTTAGGGGCCTTTAATTTTAATCTCCTGGAGAGCAGGGACTGATGTTAATGCACAATATATATATATATATATATATATATATATATATATATATATATATATATATATATATATATATATATATATTTATATGTGTGTGTGTGTGTAATGAGCTGCTTAAAATGTTGGTGCTATATACCTGTATAAATCAAAAAACAAATACATTTTTAATGGCTTCCATTCATCCTTTCTCTGGAACCTAAAAAGCAATACCAAGCATGCAATACAAAATGTAATGTAAACTATAGTGTTGGAAACATGAAGGAATAATGGTATTTCATACTACAGTCTTTTTGTTTCAAACACAGGAACTGGGCAGGAGCGTAAGACTAGGGATCGACCGATTATCGGCAAAGCCGATATATTGAGGGCCAATATGCACTATTCCCGATATATCGGAATCAGGACCTGAGGTTACCGATATTGCTGATATTTCGGGAAAGTGCTTGTACCGGAGTGATGCCTGCAGCTAGAGGCATCACCCCAGTACCGGCGTCCATAGCCGATGGTCGGCTGTCTTGTAATGACAACCGATGTGGCTGAGAAGCTGCTTAGCTGTCATTACAAAGAGCGGGAGGGGACGCCCTCCCGCTGCCTTCCGCGGCTCGCCCGGGTCTCCCATCCCACCAGCCTGCACGGCCGTCGAAGACCCGATTAAAGCCACATTCGGCTCTGATCGGGTGTCCATGCAAAAACCCGGAAGTGATGTTATGAGTGACATCACTTCCGGGTACTCGGCGCCAGATTAAAAAAAATGACAGCATTCAAAACAGCCAGACTTGCCGTTTTGAATGCTTTTAAGTGCAGAGGAGGGGAACCCCCAGATCCCTCCACAAGAATACCGAAAAAAAAAAAAAAATATCAGCGCATATCGGCCGATACAGATATGCATTGGTCAAAATATCGGTATCGATACCGGCAACGTAAAACCGATATTGGTCGATCACTACTTAAGACAGAAAGAAGCATGAAGTTAAAGTGGTTGTAAAGGCAGGTGGTTTTTATCCTTACTGTATTCTATGCAGTAGGGTAAAAAACTTTAATGCAGCTTTCCCCGCAGCCCCCCTAAATACATATCTGAACCCGATCTCGATTCAGCTCTCTCACTCCTCGTTGGCTCAGATACAGCAGAGGGAGCCATAGATTCCAGCTGCTGTCAATCAGAGCTAGTGACAAGGGAGCGGGGGGCAGGGCAGAGCCCCACTCTGTGTGTTATGGACACACAGAACGGAGCTCTTGAGCAACTCGCTATGAGAGGCACTCAATAGGGAAGGTGAAGCCAGTGGGCGCCAGCGGGGGACCCCAGAAAAGGAGGATCAGGGTTGCTCTGTGCAAAACCATTACACAGAGCAGGTAAATATAATATGTTTGTACTTTAATTAAAAAGAGAAGCACGCTTTACAATCACTTTATTTCTGTTTACTTTCTTATACTTACTTTAATTCTACTTACTCTAATTACTTCTACAGTTTTCTTCTGTTTGATCTGTGATCACTACTAACCAAGCCCTTATATGAGCCAATACAGCAGTGCAGACATGGGGTAGAAATTAATCTTTATCCAAGCCACAAACCTCACATCTTACTAAGAAAAGAGAAACATCAAAACCAACACCAGATTTTAGCGATAAAAAAATATTCCCCCCAACATGAGACAAAAGAAAACCTTCCCCAAGAGAGACCTGGAGCCTGTACATGCTGACGTCCCATTCTAAAAATGCTGGTTGCTTGGCTATCGTGTTAATCTGGCTTTAAATCTATGACCCCGAACAAGTATGCCGATAAGGACATCTACCTTTATTTTGAAACTCCTGATCTGCACACCTGCTTCAGGTAGACGACTCAATGGGGGGATTTACTAAAACTGGAGAGTGCAAAAGCTGGTGCAGCTCTGCATAAAAAACAAACAGCTTCCATGTTTTATCATAGCCTTAGAGCCGGTTCACACTACCACGACCAGAAAGTCGCCCCATGAAGGAGCGACTTTTTAACAGAGACTTGTAAGAGACTTGTCGGTTCACACTAGGGCGACACGACTTCGGGCTAGTTATGCCGTCGCCCGTGGACCGCAACTTCGGCGCGGCTTGCAACAACTTCACATAATGGAAGTCAATGCAAGTCGCTCCGATGTCGCCCCGAAGTAGTACAGGAACCGTTTTCTAAGTCGGAGCGACTTGAGTCGCTTCTATTAGAACGGTTCCAGTTGCACAGCACGGTCCGCTACTTGTCAGGCGACCAAGAGACTTGTAAGAGACTTAAATGATAGGCGACTTTGTCTGTGGGGAATGCCTAGCTAATCTTTTTCTTCTTCCTGGAAAGTCTGATCACAGTCGCTTGAAAATAGATAAGGATCCGACTTAGAGGCGACTCCCATTGAAGTCTATGTGCACAAGTCGGATAGAGGTCGCCTTGAATTAGTACAGGAACCTTTTCTGAAGTCGGAGCGACTTCAGTAGTGCATATTAAGACGGCTCTCATTCATTTACATTGAATTTGTAATGACAAGAGACTTGGAGCGACTTGAGGGCACACAAGTCGCGTCCCAAGTCGGAGTAGTGTGAACTGGCTCTTATTGAACAAGCTGAAGTTAGAAGCTAATTGGTTACTATGCACAGCTGCACCAGATTCTGAGTGCTTCAGATTTAGTAAATCTCCCCCAGGAGGTCAGCATTTGAAATCAAATCCCTCTCTCCTATTTTCTCCCTCAGTTGTCCTTCTTTTTGGTATGATGTACAAACCTATATACCAAATGTATTAGTTTGTGTTCAAAACCGAAGAGATGTGCAATTCAGATGCGTTCCCATAGAAGGCGATGAGCCTGGTATTAGCATCTAAATCATACCTCAGTGCCAAGAAAACGCACAGGTTTCTTTTTTAATTTGCAGCAAATTTCCACTGCTGCTGCCCCACATGTATGTGAACCAGCTTCATTGAAAGCCAGTTTGGTTCACATGTCATGCAAATCCGATGGGGTGCAAAACGCATTCAATCGCATATATGTGACCGGAGCCTTATTTATCTAGAAAAAGTGTTTTACAGAACTACGCCTTTCACCCAACCCTCTCTTGTTGAAAAGCTAGTAGGATTGAACAGTCATCATAAAAAAAGCACCTGCACCTGTGTTCAATCCTTATAGTCCATGTAACCGGGGGGCATGTCAGGGGCGTGTCATTTGCCTCCATACTTTGTAAACCCGAACACAAAACTGTTCCCTACCCAGCTGCTGGAAAATGAAATGCTGACTTCAAACATTACAGAATAGCTAACAAATAATTATTTTTCAATCTACATCAGAAATAAGTTAGCTATGTTGGGGAACTTCACATCTCTGCTTGCTCTGGGTCATTTCATTCCACAACTAATCCTACATGGGACGATTATCTGCAAAGAAATTTTAGACTTTCTTTGATGACAATGTTTCTGATGTGCAAGGCCACCACATATCCACTTTGGCGTCAAACAGCTGGCACGAACGATCACACAAGGTTCCCCATCAGCACTTTTCTAAGGCTTTGATATGATGATAGTATTTTGCCTTACGTATTTCATTTTACCACCCACTCAGAATGCCATGTGGTAGATCTGTGCACCACCCAAGATGGTCAAATGAGTCACAAATGGCTTCTCACAGCCTGGAGAAATGTCAAGTGGTTGCTTCTGCTGTATCATCAGCATTACAAGCTTAAAGCATAATAAACTTGTTTCTAGCATTGATCCGACTTTGCAATAGATGCTCAGTAATAAATCCCCCATCCTATGCCTAAGTATAGTAAGTATACTCTAAGTACATCCTAACTCTTCCCTTACCGTTAGGCCATTTATCTATTTAATCCCAGCAGCTAATCCTTGAGATGGTAGGAATATAAAATGATGCTTGTAATAACACATTAATTCTACAGCCCTCAATGTACACATATACGTCTCAAATGACCGAGGCTGGTACAGCTGTTGTAATGAAATACATAGGAATGTGACAGTTCATTAAATATAATCTGATTTCTCTAACCCAGCCCTGGGATATCTATTCACACCATGCCCAAATGTCATTTGAAGGTGACCCATCGAAGTCCAGAGCAACATGCAACTACTGACAGCTAAGTCTCCATCCCAAAACATCCCAGGTAGTTTAATTCCAAGGTCGTTATTTCTGAATGTCCTCTTTGTAAATGACATAGTGGCCTCCCAACTTGTCCCATGTACCTGTTTTCTTTGCAGGCTCGGGCATCCTTGCTCAGCCTGGACAGAAACACCCAGAAAGAGGTCAACGAGCTCAGCAGTAGCACTCTAGTCTGGAGCAGAGGCTGGAATGAGGCTACTGAGATTTACAGACCCCCTTAAAAAAGTAAGATAGAGAGAAACCCAATGTGCTCCACCCCTCCCTCACTCTCTCCTGTTGTCACACAGTCCTGTCACCTTCTCAGCAGCAGACCTCACTTGACAGGATATATCAGCTGAGATATATATAGCCAAGCTGCCAGTGCCTTGAAGTTTGCCCTCTGGTCCCACTATGGTTTTGTGCTGTCTAGGGGGGTTTCTGGCCTGTAAGAGGTCCATTGTCCCAATCAAGGCTGGCATCATGGGTCTGACATCAGTACCTAGGCTAGCTTTATAATTCTCATAAATTTCCAGCACCACTCTCATTCTTTCTGGTCACCATTGTATCCTCATCACTTGCTGACTCAAACAGCCGTGCTGATAGCTCCTGTCATTTTGCAGCTGACCTTGTGTACACACAGAACAAGTACCCAACCTATATAGACATTACAGCTGAGTGTAACCCCCAGCAAATGTTTTATCGAAATAAAAAGACTGTCAGGAAAACTTCAGTCTCCAGCTGGACTGCTTTCTTTCCACTTATCTACAGCAGAGAGAAAAAAGTTAGTGTAGACTGTAGAATATTAGATTCAACAGCATGGCCTGTACAGTGTGCATTATATATTTAGTCTCTAGTTATTTTAAGCCTTTTTAGGACTCTATGGTCTGCTACAACCTTTGCTACAGTGCCATATAAATATTACAGTTTTACTTTTTTTTTTTTTAAGGCAAGCAGCATTTACTTAGTGGAGGATTTTTAGTGTCAGGCATACATAACCCATTTATTTCTATTAAATATATATATTTATTGATGCAGATTTTTACAAATTAAAATTTGCTTTATGGTACTCAAACATCATCATCAAAAAAAATCAGACCTATCCGGAGAGGTCTATTAAAGCGGAGTTCCACCCAAAAGTGGAACTTCCGCTTTAAATAGTCCTAACCCCCTGACATGCCACATTTGGCATGTCATTTTTTGGGGGAGAGGAGCGGGTACCTAGTTTTGACATATACCCTCTCCCACTTCTGCTCGGAGCCCGCAGCGCCCTGAGCGGAAGTTCTCCTCTCCCTCCCTGCAATCTTCTGGGACATGTCAGAGGTCCCAGAAGATTGCCGGCCAATCACGATGAATAGCGCAACTCGCGCATGCGCAGTGCGTACCCGGCTGTGAAGCCGCAAACTGTCACAGCCGGGTGCCCACATCAGTGATGCCAGTGCCGCGGAGCAGAGAGGGAGAAGACGGCGCATTGCTGGACCGTGGGACTGGTGAGTGTGCGGTTAGGCTGGAACTCCGCTTTAAGTCTAGTAGCATGCTACTACCATGTATTTAATATTTTATTAATGCCTCGCACCAAAAAAGTCACACTAAGTAAATATTGTATGTCTTTAGTATCATAAGGGATCACCCACCAATCCACTTTAAAGCAGGAGTAAACCCATCGATTTAACGGTTTCAAAAAAGTTACATTCCCAGCCAGGACGTGTCCCGGAAATGTCACATTGGTAGTGCTCGCAACCAAACTGTCAAACCACCACCATGTGCAGCATCATGACAGTTAAAGATTAAACAGAGACCAAGATGGAAGCTTCCTTGGCTGAAAACAATAGGAGGGTTTACTTCCACTTTAAAGTGGAGTTCCACCCTAAAATTATACTTACCTCCATCTTCTTGCTCCGGGTCACCTGAAAAACAAATGGATAATCGCAATTTTTTTTTTTTTTTTACTTACCTTGTTTAGAAGAAAATATACTCACCTTACTTCCTCTTCCTCCCGTCGGCGGCCACGGCGATTCGTCACTTCCTGGCTTGCAATGATTCCTGGGAGCTGAACGTCATCGCTCCCAGGAATCAATGCGCCTGCACCGGCCCCGACGTCAGTTCCGGTTCAGGCGCCGTCATACCTTGCTAAACAGCTTCTGGGCATGCCCAGAAGCTGTGCAGGGATGAAGCTGTGGCTCCGGAAGTGACGGCGGGGCCGGTGCAGTGCATCGTGGGACCGAAGAAGATGGAAGAGGACACAGAAGAGGATCGCGCTGGCTTCAAGCTGCCCACACCTGAGATGGCAGCGCTGGACAATACATTTTCAATTTAAGTATTTCTTCTAAAAGGTAAGTGCAACCCAGGACAGATCAGAGGCTATCCATTGTGGAATGCACTGGCCCTGACTGTCCCGGGGGTATTTTTATTAAAAAAAAACGTTTCCAGGGTGGAACTCCGCTTTAAGTAAAACTAATTAACTTTTTTTTAGAACAAGCCTATTGCTTTTATTTGTTTTACCTTCAATAAGTTTTAGAATTTTTACATTCAAACCAGTAAAGACATAGCAATCAAATATAAAATTACTATAGGTAGGAGGGTCAACTATAGGTAGGAGGGTCAGTTTAAAATTTGTACAAACATTATAATTGATTTATAATGTAAGAGAATGTAAAGTTGTCCATACACAGTTGGATGTTCATTCAAATGTTTGTAGAAAAGTCGTTCCTCAGAACATTCTTTCTTGCCATTTTTAAAAAAAGTCATTAAAATTTCATGTACACCTGTACTTAAATAAAATCCAAGACATATTAAATAAGTTTCATTATAGTATGATTTTTTTCCCAAACAATAACCACATTCACAAATACAATTTGTTTCAATTGAGAAAAAAAATTCTCATATTGCTCCATCAAATTTTCTCATCACGACCGTTGAAAAGCAAAGTCAATTTGATCTCACTAACAATTAGAAAACCATTACAAACATTCTGAAAATGAAAATGAAAAAGTTTAAATTAAATTCTAATGATGCATGGCCTACCTAAAATAGAGGACGTCATGAGAAATACAGAAGCTATGTCAACTGGTAAATATACAACAAATGGTTTTGTATTGGTGGCCATTGTCAACTGCACACAGTGGTGGGAAATCTAAAATTTAGAATTTTTGCCTGAATAGTAATAGAGTAATAGTGGTAATCTTTCAAGGGGGGCTTTTGTTGTGTTGACAACTGTCTAAAATGGCTTTTTCATCAATTTGGAGAGATTTTCTCCAACTTCTGGCTGTGTCAACAAAACTGAACAAAAAAAATTGGGACCATCGTGTGTATGAATGAGTATGTAGAAAATGATTGTCTAGATCAGGGAAGTAGCTTGACCCTGGCACTCAGGACATGGACTTCTAGTCTTCTACTCAATGCCCTGGGTTTTCTTTTGCAGTAATTGTCAGCCTTTAGACAAACACATCAATCTTTGCTGAACTTTGTTTCTTTAAGGCAGTGATGATGACCCAATGATGTTGTACATTCCCAGTTGTTCTCTTCTGCAAGGTTAACATTTTCACGGCAAGGGCATTTTACAATTGGACTTATAAAGTTGTATTGTAATCACAAGGGGTTAATACCAGTGATCTGCCTACTACTATGCAGCCTAATTAGGGTGCACAAGATCAGGCTTTATGGAAACAGTGGAAAATCAGAGAACTTGTTGGGGGGGGCTGTTTGCGAGTCTGGGTTCTTTGGTTTGGGAAAGCTGTCAGCAAACAGTCAGAGGACTAATGGCTGCAGGAAAGTACAGTAGGGAACGGGAAAGGGAGACAAGGCAAGTCAGAAAGGAGGAAGAAGAGATTATATTGAAGGTAATAACATAGGTTTACCCATTTGACACAATATGATAAAAGCCCCACAACATATAATTGCACAGGGGTGCGTTGGTTCTATTTGGAACCTAGAAAGGGCCCTGGAAAAAACCTAAAGCATTAGGAGCCGGCACATCATATGCTGTCTCTTGCACGCTGCAGTCTAATAGACCCCCATTCGCATGCGGTCCAGGGTTCCTTCTCAAGTGGGTAAATTTAGGTTTCACCTTCTCGGAAGATCAACAAGATAGGATCCTAGCCTTTGTACACAAGGCCTCTATTAGTAGTGAGTACCAAAAGAGATCTTACAAGATTGTCACTAGATTGTGATTAATGTTGGCGTTGTGATTGAAACACAGGAACATGCTATCATGTATTTTGAGCCTGCCTGGCCATACAACCATTCTGCCAGTCAGTCTTAGAAATCATACATCAAACTCTGGGCTTTGCCTTAATGGATAACCTGGCAGCAGTGCTCCTTCATTTGACCCAATGTCTTGCAAATGGTATAAGAAATCTATGCTACTTCAGTTACTTAATGCAGCAAATGCATGTTTATCCAGTGTTTGGAAGAGTACGACCCCTCTTACTTTGGAGCAGTTGTTTGTCAGGGTAAATGATAATTCAAGAGATGAAAGAACCTACTGTGTCTCTCAGAGACAAGGCTCCTGATCAAAACGAAAAGTGGTACTACTGAAAAAAGTTTATATACTCATCTTCATACCAACATTGCATTGAAAAAAACTGGGCCCCTGACATGTGGTTTTAGGTCCCCCTTGTTTGTCTTGGATCTGACCGGAGATGGACCCCCAAAGAAAGTTTATCTCACCTCTGACTTCAATCACCAAAAACCTATACTGACAACCGGGTCTATTAGGTGGCCTTCCTCTTATCGCTCTACATTCCCTTCATTGTGTCTCTTACCTTCCCCTCCCCCCTCTTCCCTTGTGGGGTATCTGCCCTTGGGAGGGAAGCAATGTTCTCTTATACCTAAAACTGTACGGGTTCTCTATAATGTAAAAAATACTATTCTGATTTATTGTGACGGTTCCATTGTTTGAATTATTGTAATATTTCTGAACGTGATACAACCCATAAAAAAATAAAGAATGTAAAAAAAAAACCATTAAGCACTAAAATACCTTCCTCCTCATGTATAACTGCCACAAATAAAATGGAAAAACAGATTACCTATGCAATCTGCACAGACGAGGATGGAGTCCTTCTAGCTAGATCCTGAAAATGCCAACCTCAGATCTGCCCTAGGTACCACTGGTGGAGTGTGTGTGTGAATGGGGGGGGGGATATTGGGTGGTGTAGAATAATTATATTTTTTGTTTTTTTCTTTTAGGTGTTTTTTCATTTTTGTGCAGCAATAATGGAGGGCATGGAGGAGGGGTCTGATGTAATAGGTAAGCAATGCCTTTTGTGCAAATTCAACTTTTAAGAGCCAAACTGTTTTGTACTAGGTTAGCATAGGGTGGTGGGAGGCTTCAAGTCTTTAGTACCCTCTGTGTCTCTGCAAGAGGAAATCACTCTCTCATTTTGTCCTGCTGACCACTGGCACAGGATTGTAAGTGAAGGAAAATTTGATATTTTGATGTGTCAACAGAACAGGAATAAAAGAGAAATGTTTCAATGGAGACACTAGTTCTTTTTACGAGAGGCTTCAACTCACTTTGGAAAGATTATTTCTCATTTCCTAATGTGTTACCAGAAAAGAAGCAAAAGGAAATATCTCAGATAGCAAAAAGACACAACCCCCCCCCCCCCCAAAATAAAAAAACAGATTTAACTATTTGCTACTCTGAAATAAAAAAATGTAGTTCAGTACAAAGAGAACAGAGTAGTCACATGACATCTAATGTCCCCTGAACATTAGAGGGAACACTGTAGAGGACTAGCTTGCCCTCTGCAGTGGACTCCAGGTCACCATATTGGGGTGGCCTAGGACTATTAAGACATTCACGCAAGGTTTGGCAGCCATTTTGGTGCAGACATGGTATATGAATGCCCACCTATCACCCAAGTTCCTTTCTAGGGAGTGGAACTATTCCCTAATAATGTATTTTTCATGAATGAGGAGACATGAGGTGCACATCAGGGCTTCCCCTTTTGGGTAAGTGAGAGGACCCCTATGTACACCAGAATAGGGACTGCAAATGCTGTGAGTACCCAAGATGGGGAGTACTTCACCCCCAGAGTCTTCTGAGGACAGACATTCCATTTTTTAAGAGACTAACTGAGCACCCGTGTCACTGTGAGAATCTAAGATCTATAAGGTGTGGAAGATGTTTATTCTCTTAAAACCAACAGATTGTTATGAGAACAGTATTGTTCGCTAACATGTCTTGTTGAAATAAAACTGTTAAAACGCAATCCAAATCCAACTTGACTTTCTGGAATGAAGAACGAGTAAGATGCATGTACAAGTAATGCCCCGTACACACGTGCAGATTATCTGCAGACTTTTGTCTGCAGACTTACCTTTTCTATGTAGTGCAAGGGCCTGCCGGATTGCATACAAATTGAAAGTGTTTAGGTTTGACCTCATATTATATGGTTTTGGTAAGTCTGCAGACAAAAGTCTGCAGATAATCTGCACGTGTGTATGGGGCATAAGATTGATTTGATGAAGGAAAGTTCTCGGGTCTCCCATTAGTTGAAGCAGACCGACAACTCAAGGCTGCAGGAGCGTTAACTCCTTATACATTGCCTTGAGCTACCGAGAGGCCCCTCGAGTCAAGGAGTTCCTCCTCTGATGTCCAGCTGTGTAATAGTGAGCCATAGCTATGGCTTGAATTACCGTCCCTCCTATATTGAACTTTCTAGAAGCCCTTGCAGGATTCTGAGGCATAGATGAACCTGCTTAAAGAAGCAATTGCAATTCTCATGTATTAGCTAGCCAACAGGTAGGCCTTAACCTACCTTAATGTGTATTGAACGATGCAATGCACATGGTATTATTCTGCACATTGCAATTGACTAAAAATATGAATTTGCAGATACAATTGATCAGTCATACAGTACATGTGAATAATTTATGAAAATTATCGTTTTATCAATCGTTATTATGATCAGTTTTCTGGCACACCCAATTATTCATTCAAGCTTTCAAAAACAATCTACAAATTTACTCCGAGGATCACAGAAAGATGTCGGTTCACATTTGTGCGATCACAGAGATCGCATGTAATTCGGAGCGCAGTTTGTATGGCTGAATTCGCACTGCAATCGCACTAAAACACACACCGGACCCTTTTTTTGGTCCGCAGCATAATCGGATCGCATGGGGGTTCACACTAGTGCGATCCGATTCTGTGCGACTTTCAGATTGCACTGCGATATGCGATCTGATCTGGGGGTGTCTTTAACTTTTAATTGACACCCCCAGCGTATCGCATATGGCAGTGTGAACTGCCAGGGGTGCCGATGCGATGCGGGAACACGCTGTATATTCGCAACGTTCCAGCATCGTAGAAATGTGAACCGGCACTGAAGTCAACTGAAAGCTCTCTATATCGATAAAACCAGAGGGTCTCTGCTTTACGATTTTTGATTCGATCAGTTTGATCTGCTTGAGTAATCAATTAAATTATCACATTGTTATATGTGTGGCAATCAAAAAAGAGATTGTCCGCCAGTTGTACAGTTTGATTATAGGATGTATGGCTGGCATTAGAGATGCTATGGATAACAGAAAATCGGTAGGTGGTTCCAATTTTCTGTTACCCCAAGTAAAGAGAATATTGGTCCACAATGAGGTCACTCCATTGAATCAGTGCCTAGCATATTTTCCATAATTTGCTCCTCTGTGATTGAGATGTCATTTTTTATCCGACTGCCACCACCAAGCAGCCATGCTCTTATCTGTACTGGGGGAACAGCTACTAAGAACCCTTGAAGCTTATCTGAGTTTACATTCCCTGTGTGTTCTTCAGTGACCTTCATAACTCTCAGATCTGACACTGAACTCTCATTAGAATAATGGAAAAGATGGACTGTCACTAAAGGATTAATGCAAAGAGCAGTTGTAACATTCATGGCTGCGTATTTGGCAGCCCTTTTTGCACATATGTAGCCAGTTCTGCACAACACACACATGCTTGGTGACAGTGACAAATGGTAGAATGTTCAGGAGGACAGACAAGCTTGCAAGAGAGCCACAGAAAATAAAGTGTGTAATTATAACAAGTTTTGCAAGTGCCAGGACATTACATTTTTTGCTACTTATAAGGATTAGGCTGTTTTCATAAGTGGTTACGCTCGGGCGACTTGTTAATATGACTTGCAAGGCACATTGCTAATTGTTCTACAGCATAGGAGGCATTTTATCTGCAGGCTAGGATTTCTAATTGATCCTTTGCTTTCAAATGTGAATTAATAAAGAATTTGCAAAGGGTTTCCAGTAAGAATCAGATTCACCATGCAATGCAGTAACAATTCAAACCATGCATGCTTCTAAATCGAGTGCTTGTGTAGATCACATCGCTGCAGAGGAGGCTGAAGCAATACAAGCATTAACCCCTTCATGCCTAAGCCTTTTTCTAACACCTATTGCTTACAAGGTAAAATCCGTATTTTTTGCTAGAAAATTATTTAGAACCCCCAAATATAATATATATATTTTTAGCAGAGACCCTAGAAAATAAAATGGCGATCATTGCAATATTTTAAGTCATATTGTATTTGCGCAGCGGTCTTTCAAATTCAATTTTTATGGAAGAAATACACTTTCATGAATTAAAAAAAAAAAAAATACAGTAAAATTAGCCCAATTTTTTGGTATAATGTGAAAGATGATGTTATGCTGAGTAAATAGATACCTAACATGTCCTTTTCGGGTGAAAAGCTTCAGGCGACTTTAAAAGGCACGGTTTGCCATGATTGCTGCGCGATCCTGTTGTGTGACAATCGTGGCAGAATCACATAGTGTTTGGGGCATCTAAACACGTGTTACACGTTGTGCAGAGATTATGACGTGATTTGGAATTCTGCATGCGATTCCAAATTGCAAAGTGTGAATGGAGCCTTAAGTGACCCAATGCATTGAAACCAAGGTTCGGTAAAATGTTGCATCACCTCTGTTAAAACCACTCCATGGTAGTCATTTAGTTCTATATACAAAATGTAGGCTCAGTTACTCCCTTGTCCTGGGTGCATTGTATTTCAAATCTGATATATTTATTAGGTTACCTGCTGTCTTATTTAGTTCAGCTCTACTTTTTACTGAAAGGCTTCTTTCGCACGGTCCGCCTCCGTAAGCGGATCCATGCTGGAATCGATACACAGATCCCCACTGAGCAGGCAGGTGACAGCTCCCTCTCTGCCCTGTGTGCGGAGAGGGAGGTGTCAGAGCCCCATGCATCTCTATGGGGGAATCGGATGAGAGTGGACCGCCTGTCCACTTTCATCCAATCCCATCCAAACCGATCCCCTGGACGGATGGAAAATAGGGTTTCCATCCATCTGGATTTCACAGACAGGATTGGATGCGGATGGCAGCGGGTGTCAGCGGACATGTCTCCACTGGCATCCGCTGCCCCATAGGGATGCATGGAGGATCCGATCAGATCCGCCTAAAAACTGGCGGATCTGATCGGATCACTTGTGTGAAAGGACCCTAACTGTGTTGATATGCTTTTGGATGCAGTGTGTTCTTGTTGATATCTGTTGTATTTTACCTTTGCCAGATCATGAAAAGATGCATCTCTTTGCTTACTCAGCAGGGATACAAGGAACTGAGACTTTTTGACTTCCTGAAAATTTCTGGAAAAGTTAGTAGATTTTGGCAAAATTTTTCCATTTTGGGTAAATGTATTGCAGTCAATAGGGAAGGTGAAATTAAAATGACACTAAACACTGCTTTAATAAAAGACAATTCTATTTAAGTATGTATTCTTAACTCAAAATAAGTACATTTGCTCTCAGCCTACTTCAAATTTTCATACCATATTCCTTTTTTTCAGCTGCTGTGATCTGACTTCCTGTTAGAGGGTGGCTACAATCGTTTTCCAAGGTCCATCTGTATGGAGGAACATAGCCATCCTTTCTTTCTTGCTCCTGAGGTAGACTAGGGACGTTAGGCTATGGGATTCTTACAGCCATGGCCAAATATTTTGAAAATGACACAGATATTCATTTTTACGAAGTCTGCTACCTTAATTAATAATAATAATTAATTGCAAAGTCCCTCTTTGCCATAAAAATTAACCTAATCCCATAAAAAAAAAATTTCCACTGCATTTGTAAAGAAGGCTTCAGGGCGTCCAAGAAAGTCCAGCAAGTACCAGGACTGTCTCCAGCAGTTGATTCAGCTGCGGAATTGGGGAACCACCAGTTCAGAGCTTGCTCAGGAATGGTAGCAGGCAGGTGTAGGTGCATCTGCATACACAGTGAGGAGAAGACATTTGGAGGATGGCCTGGTGTCAAAAAGGGCAACAAAGCAAGGCCCGAAGCGAAAGAAAAAAAAAAAAAAATAGCGCAGGGCAGACATGACCATGTGAAGAGGGGAGACAGGGCAGGTGTGAGTTAAATTAAATTGTTTTGAGTTGGGGGGTATTCAGGGATTGGTGTATCAGGTTTGGGAGGGGTTGAGGTACAGTTAGGAGGGGTGGCCCCTCAGATTGGAGGTCAGTGGAAGTTCAACGGACGAAGGAAGAAGAAGCTTGGTCACCCACCTTTTTCACTGCAGAGCATCTCACCTCAGCTTCCCTGGTCTGTGATGGCGGATTTGGACGTTTTGCTGGAGCAAATTAAGGCCGCTGCCGCGGTGAAGGGGACTGAGTGGCTCCGGTCCCAGGTCTCCACGTTGATGGGGGTTCAGGACTCTGCACAGGATTCGGAGGGGCTTGCGGTCCCGCGGGCTCGGCGGTCACGGCCGCCGGAGCGTTTTTCACCGGACCCTTCCCCTCGAGCTCAGCGTCATCCTAGGAGCCCCGACAGGGACCCTTCAGGGCCGCCGGCTAAGCGTACTCCTGCTGCGGCCGTGCGCGCCTCTGGGAGGAATCCTCTGCATGGACGGAGCTCTGGGGGTAGTGGGGGGAGGCGGCCTTCGGTCTCTCCCCGTCCCTCTCGCCGGGGTGCTACTGGACTGGCGGGCTCCCCTACTGGCGATGCTCCGGTCGGAGGGGTGCCTCGGCGTGGGAGCGGCTTCATGGCGGCCGGTGGCAGCAGTGATCGGCGGGACTCGGAGTCGGCCTCGGCTGGGCGCAGAGAGATGACGCGGCGGGGCAAGTCACGTGGCCGGGTCATCGGAAGTTCGGCTGGTTCACAGAGGTCTCCGTCGGGCGGAGCTGGAGTACGGGGGCGTGGACGCCTGTCGCTCGGCAGATGGCGGGAGTGCGACACCTGGTGGACGGATGTCGGCGGTGCCCGGGGACGATCGTTCGGAAGGCGAAGTGTCCGGATCGGATGTGGAAGAGGATGTCGGTGGTCGGTCGGCGACGAGGGAGGCTGGATCGGCGGCTGGGGGCGCCCCCCCTGGGCAGACAGGTGAGGTCACAATTCCTTCTCTGGCTTTGTCTGATTTGCGGGGCTTGTTTGATGTGGGGGGTGGGAGTGCTGGAGGGGCTCGGGGGGTGGGGGTGTCCCGGCCAGTGGGGGCGGGGACCCCGGAAGGGGGTGATAATGGGGGTTTGAGGGGCTTCCTCCTGGGTCTACGGGACCTCTTGGGGCGTTTGCCCCCGGGGGACGGGGGCCGCTTGTCTCCAGCGGCGGCTTGGGTGCCTCCGGCGGGGGGCTCGGGCACGGAGCCGGGGGGGGCCCCGGGGCTGGCGGGGCCGTCTTCCACGGGGCTAGTTGCGGGGGGGGCTGGGGCCCCTCCCCAGGTTGTTGGTGCTCCGGCAGTGGTGGCGGTGACGGCCGGGGCGACGGGGGACAAGACCGGGACGGCGAAGGAGGGGAAGGCGGACGCTGTTCGCCTGGACGATTCAGCGAAAGGTGAGGTATATGTTTGTTTTGAGGGCCCGTTGGGGGCACATTTGAAGCAGGAAGTCCGGGAGAAGATCTGGAAGGGTGAGTACGTGGAAATCTTCACGCTGTTGCCCCTCGAGAAGTTTCACCTGGACAGGGTTAAACCGGAGGAGCGCAAGAAGGAGGACGAGGAGGCGCGACGCTATCGGCTTATCCCTCGGACCTTCGCCAATTGGCTGCAGGCCTTTGCCATTCTGGCGGGCGTCATAGGGGAAAAGGCGCCGGAAAACTGCTCGGCCCTGTTCTGCTACGTGGACGCTGTAGGGGAAGCCTATCGGGTTTACGGGGGGTCGGCCTGGCTGCGGTACGACGAACAGTTCCGGCAGCGGAAGGCGGTTAGGCCGTCCTTGCGGTGGGACCACAAGGACATCAGCCTGTGGATGCGGCTCATGTCGTCTGCGAAGGCTCCGAATCAGTTTTTTCCAGGGGGGGCCGGTGGTTCTGCGACCCCGGGACAGCCGGCCGCAAAGAGGAGGGGTTTCTGCTGGCAATTTAATGAGGGTTCCTGTAAGTTCGGTGGCACATGTCGCTTCAAACATGAATGCTCCGGTTGCGGAGGTTCCCATTCCTTGGCTCGGTGTTTTAAGTCCGGAAAAGGGCGGTCCGGAGAGCCTTCGCACAAAGGGGACGACGCCGGTGAGGGTGGAAAGGCTGCGGCCTTTTCTAGATAGGTACCCCGATAGGGCGGCTGCTCGACTTCTGTGGGAGGGTTTTGCGGTGGGTTTTCGTATCCCTTGCTCTTTGGCCTCGGTGCCGCCGGTGGCGAGGAATTTGCGTTCGGCATTGCGCCACCCTTTGGTGGTGTCGGATAAGTTGCACAAGGAAGTGGCTCTCGGTCGCATGGCGGGCCCGTTCTCGGAGGTGCCGGTGCGTGACTTGGTGGTTTCGCCGTTGGGGGTGGTTCCCAAGAAGGAACCCAACAAGTTTCGCCTCATTCACCACCTCTCCTTCCCGAAGGGTGGGTCTGTGAATGACGCCATCGACCCGGAGGCCTGTACGGTGTCTTACATTTCCTTTGACGCCGCGGTGGCCTGGGTGCGACATTATGGGCGGGGGGCCTTGATGGCCAAATCGGACATTGAGGCGGCGTTCAGGTTGCTCCCGGTTCACCCGGACAGTTTTCGATTGCTGGGCTGCCGGTGGCAGGGGGCGTATTATGTGGATCGCTGCCTTCCTATGGGCTGCTCCATATCATGCGCGCTGTTTGAGACCTTCAGTTCCTTTGTGGAGTGGGTGGTTCGGGAGGTTTCCGGTGTGAATTCGGTGATCCACTATTTGGACGACTTTCTGTGTGTGGGCCCGCCCGCTTCCAACGGGTGCGCGATCCTGCTTGCCACGTTGCAGCATGTGGCCGGGAGCTTCGGCATTCCGTTGGCCCCCGACAAGACGGAAGGCCCGACCACGGTGCTCAGCTTCCTGGGCATTGTCGTGGATTCGGAGGCCATGGAGTGTCGCCTACCGGAGGATAAATTGGGGGCTTTGAGAGCTGAAATTGAAGGGGTGCTGGGTTTGCGCAAGATTCAGTTGCGCAGCTTGCAGTCGTTGCTGGGTAAATTGAATTTTGCCTGCCGCATTATGCCCATGGGTCGGGTCTTCTGCCGACGGCTGTCGGCGGCGACTTCGGGGGTGAAGTTGCCCACTCACTTCGTCAGGCTCAACAGGGAACACAGGGATGACTTGCGTCTGTGGCACGGTTTTTTGGCCACATACAATGGTAGATCCTTGTGGATGGCCGGGCCGATCAGCAACTTTGATTTGGAACTGTTTCCCGATGCTGCTGGTTCGGCGGGGTACGGGGCTTTTCACCGGGGGGCGTGGAGCGCCGCCCCTTGGCCGGGGGCATGGCAGGTAGCGGGGCTGGTCAGCAACTTGGTGTTGCTGGAACTGTTCCCGGTGGTGGTGGCCCTGGAGATTTGGGGGGCGGAGTTCAGGAACCTGAAGGTTCGCCTCCATTGCGACAATCTCGGGGTGGTTCAGGTGATCAACCGCGCGTCGGCTTCGTCTCAGCCGGTGGTGCGCCTCCTCAGGTATTTGGTTTTGCGGTGTCTACGGTTGAATGTTTTCCTGTACGCTGTGCACATTCCGGGGGTTAAGAATGATATTGCTGACGCGCTGTCTCGTTTTCAGTGGGACAGGTTCCGGGAGTTGGCACCGGCAGCGGAGCAACGCGGAGTCACGTGTCCGGAGTGGCTATGGGGGATTGCCTTGGGGTCCTCGCTGGATGGATCAGGAAGTCGGTGAGCGAGTCCACGTGGTCGGCTTATTGCAAGGTATGGTTGGAGTGGCTCGAGGTGTTGCGGGTGGCATCGGTGGATCCTCTGGGTCCGGAGGTCAGGTGGGTGTTACTTTCTTTTGTCTCTGATCATTTTGAGAGGGGCGCGTCGGCTTCCGCTGTGGCTCGCAAGTTGTCCGGCCTGGCCTTTCTGTTTAAATTTCTGGGTTGTCAGGATTAAACGAAGGACTTCGTGGTGAGACAAGCGTTACGGGGCTATTCCAGGGCTTATCGGAGGAGGGACACTAGGCGCCCGGTGTCCTTCGCTCTTTTGCAGGACGTCTGCCGGCAATTGGGGGAGCACTGCGCCTCGAGTTACGAGGTGGTGTTGTTTAAGGCGGCCTTTTCTCTCGCTTTCTTCGGGGCTTTCCGGATTGGGGAATTGGTCAGCTCCTCCCGGACGGTGCCGGGGGGCCTATTGGGTCAGGATGTCTCTGTCGGTCGGGAGGGGGTTACTATCCTCCTTCGACGGTCCAAAACGGACCAGAATGGCAAGGGGGTCCGTGTCCGGTTGTTCGCGGTGCCGTCTTCACCGCTGTGCCCGGTAGGGGCGGTTCGGGATTACTGGGCACTCCGCCCTTCGCGGCCCGGTTCATTTTTAATGCATGCGGACGGGTCGTCGTTATCTCGTTTTCAATTTGTATCGGTGTTCAGAAGGTGTGTGGGCTCTTTGGGTTTGGATGCCAGTAGGTTTGCATCTCATTCCTTTCGGATCGGGGCGGCCACTGAGGCTGCACGCTGGGGATTGAATGACGATGCGGTCAAACGCATTGGGCGCTGGGAGTCTAGGAGGTTCTTGTTGTACGTTCGTCCACAGCTGTTGGTGTAGGGTATGTACGGGGGGTGGTTTTGTCGCTGGGGGGGTGTGGGCCCGGCTGGTTATCTGATTATTGGTTGGTTTTCTTTTCCTTTTGTCCCCTTTTCTTGTAGGTTTGGAACCCTGCCTTGTTTGGATCGTGGGACACTCGTATGTTTTCTGGGGGGCCCGGAGAGCTGATGTGCGTCCTAATGGTAGACAACTTGGTTTTTCTCGGCACGAGGCTTGTGTCAGGTGGCTGGGGGTGCCGGGGCTTACTTGGGGCAGGGTCCTTCCCGAAGTGCATCGTTTCGCCCGGTTGGACAGGCAGCCAGATGTTTTGGTGCTGCATGCCGGGGGCAACGATTTGGGGGCCAGGTCCGCGCGGGCCTTGATCAGGGACATAAAGTTGGATTTCCTTCGGCTGCGCACGGCTTTTCCGGCGCTGCTTGTAGTTTGGTCGGATATGGTGGCCCGCACGTCCTGGCGCATGGCCAGGTCGGTCGCGCGCCTTAATAAGGCTCGGATTAAGTTGAACAAGGAAGTGGGGCGCTTTGTGTGTCGGAATGGGGGGTTGGTGGTTCGCCACCTGGAGTTGGAAGTGGACGCATGGCGGTATCTGCGGGATGATGGAGTCCACCTCAATGCGGTGGGTATAGATTTATGGGCCCTGGGATTACAGGATGGGATCCAGCGAGCCTTGAGGGTTTGGAGGGGCACGCAAGGGTAAGGTGTCACCCTTGGGTGCTGGTGGCGTTTTGTTGGTCTTTGCTGGCGGGGGAGGTGAACAGTTTAGGATAAGGGTATGGTTGGGACTCATCGTTGGTATGGGTCCCTATGGTGCATTCCATTTAATGTCAGTTTAAATGGAATTCAAAATGGTGGCACTGCGGGGAGTGGTTTGTCTCCGAGCCGGTGACGCGGCTGGAGGCCTATCAGGGCACAGGTCCCGCAGTGCAGGATTTGGAATTATTTGGAGGAGCCTCAAAGACCAACAGGCCTAATGACTGATTGTTTTATGTTTGTAAGGAATGTTTTTTCTCCTTATGTTAATTTTAAGGTAAAAGGGTTAATAAAATGGCTGCTGTGGCCAATTAACTCCAAGCACGGTGTGGTCTCAATTATTTAGGTAAAGGGAAAGGTTTATGGCATGGGGGTGGAGCCTTTGGCTTTAAGCAGCCTAAGAGTTTGGGGGTGACATCTATTCTACATTGGTCAAACAAGGCCCGAAGCGAAAGAAAAAAAAAAAAAAATAGCGCAGGGCAGACATGACCATGGGAAGAGGGGAGACAGGGCAGGTGTGAGTTAAATTAAATTGTTTTGAGTTGGGGGGTATTCAGGGATTGGTGTATCAGGTTTGGGAGGGGTTGAGGTACAGTTAGGAGGGGTGGCCCCTCAGATTGGAGGTCAGTGGAAGTTCAACGGACGAAGGAAGAAGAAGCTTCCCACCCGCCCTCCCTAATTTCTGGGACTGTTATGGTTGATTTTGATTCATGTCTTTTGTGCTTTCTGTCCTTTCTGGGGGAATTTTATATTGTCATGGCAGCTGGGCGTTTTGTTGGTCTTTGCTGGCGGGGGAGGTGAACAGTTTAGGATAAGGGTATGGTTGGGACTCATCGTTGGTATGGGTCCCTATGGTGCATTCCATTTAATGTCAGTTTAAATGGAATTCAAAATGGTGGCACTGCGGGGAGTGGTTTGTCTCCGAGCCGGTGACGCGGCTGGAGGCCTATCAGGGCACAGGTCCCGCAGTGCAGGATTTGGAATTATTTGGAGGAGCCTCAAAGACCAACAGGCCTAATGACTGATTGTTTTATGTTTGTAAGGAATGTTTTTTCTCCTTATGTTAATTTTAAGGTAAAAGGGTTAATAAAATGGCTGCTGTGGCCAATTAACTCCAAGCACGGTGTGGTCTCAATTATTTAGGTAAAGGGAAAGGTTTATGGCATGGGGGTGGAGCCTTTGGCTTTAAGCAGCCTAAGAGTTTGGGGGTGACATCTATTCTACATTGGTCAAGAAGCCACATCTCTCCAGGAAAAATATCAGGGACAGACCAATATTCTGCAAAATGTACAAGGATTGGACTGCTGAGGACTGGGGTAAAGTCATATTCTGTGATGAATCTCCTTTCTGATCGTTCGGAGCATCCAGGACAAACCTTGTCCGGAGAAGAAAAGGTGGGCGCTGCCATCAGTCCTGTGTTATGCCAACAGTAAAGCATCCTGTGACCACTCAAGTGTGGGGTGAGTTGCTTCTCAGCCAAGGGAGTGGGCTCACTCAGAATTTTGTCTAAGAACGCAGCCATGAATAAAGAATGGTACGAAAACATCCTCCGAGAGCAACTTCTCCCAACCATACAAGAACAGTTTGGTGAGGAACAATGCCTTTTCCAGCATGATTTAACACTTTGCCATAAGGCAAAAGTGATAACTAAGTGGCTTAGGGAACAAAACATCAAAATGTTGGGAGTGGGCTCACTCACAATTTTGTCTAAGAACGCAGCCATGAACAAAGAATGGTATAAAAACTTCCTCCGAGAGCAACTTCTCCCAACCATCAAAGAACCGTTTGGTGAGGAACAATGCTTTTCCAGCATGATGGAGCACCTTGCCATTAGGCAAAAGTGATAACTAAGTGGCTTGGGGAACAAAACATCAAAATGTTGAGTCCGTGGCCACAATACTCCCAAGACCTTAATCCAATTGAGAACTGGTGGTCAATCCTCAAGAGGCAGGTGAACCAAACCCCCCCCCCCCCCACCACAAATTCTGACAACCTCCAATCATTGATAATGCAAGAATGGGCTGCCATCAGTCTGTATGTGGCCCAGAAGTTGATTGACAGCATGCCAGGGTGAATTTCAGAAGTCTTAAAAGGTCAACACTGCAAATATTGACTCTTTGCATAAACTTAATGTAATTGTCAATAAAAGCCTTTGACACTTCTGAAATGCTTGTAATTATACTTCAGTACTGTATACCATAGTAATATCTAACAAAATGATCTAAAAACACTAGCATCAGACTTTGTGAAAATGAAAATTTGTCTCATTCTCAAAACTTTTCGTTTTATAACGTCCAGTGTGCATGAGGCCATAGAAGTGGGGGGAGGTTTGGGAGCTCATGGGGGACGAAGAGGGCAGAAAAACACAGTGAGAAACAATTTCATGAAAAATAGATTACAGGTCCATTTTGTAGTAGATGTGTATGGATTTGTTTTGGTGAATAAGGATATTGTTTCACTCTAAAAAGGTGATAAACTTTGAAAACAAAATTCCCCTGCAAGGCAATGTAATAATGTGCTAGTATGCTAAGAGACTTACCTTAGAACGAAGCCCTCTAGCAGTGAGCTGTCACCGCTGACAGGGCTTCCATCTTCCCCAGCCTTCCTTCCAGGTTCACAGGCTCCAGCCATCTGATTGGCCGAGCTGTGATAATGTCACTTCTGTGCATGCGCACAGAAGTAACTGTTTATGGCACGGACCTCTGAAGGAACAGCATACCGGCTACTGCTCTGTGGAATATCTCCTAAACGGTTCACATTTAGGAGATATTCATTTTACCTACAGGCAAGCTTTTTTATAAGTTTACCTGTAGGTAAAAAGGGCTAAGATTACTTTAATACCACTTTAAGAAACTTTATTTGCATGTGCATTTGTATTTTTTAAAACCCCCTTAACATTTTTTTCATAGAAATATCTTGAACAAGCATGACAAGCTTCCAGGACTTTCCTCTAGCCGCTGTGTGTCCTTCCTCCTGCTGCCTCCTGGGATATGTGACCTGCTTATCCCAGAAGGTTACTGGAAGCCGGATACACATTATTCTCCCCTATGCAAAAAGTGAGATTAGGGGGATGGGGTCGACTGCATTAAAAAAAGAGACGAAACAGTATAAATAAAAAAATAATGGATTTTTAAAATCGCCACTGGAGATCAGTTGCGATTATGAAAAATCTATTTTTTTGTGTGACGACCCTCTTTAAGAGTAGGGATGATCGAACTTTTGAAAAGTTTGGTTCTTCTAGAACACCTGAACTTCCCGAAAGTTCGGCCTGGATTTCAGAACCCCATTGAAATCAATGGGACCCGAACTTCGGTAATCAAAAGACACCATTCTGAAGCCCTAAAACCCAATAAATGCCCCTAAAAAGTGCCTAGGGTTCTGGGTCATGCCCCAGGGACTATTAATCACACAAAAAATTTTTCTAAAAATTGTCGTTTTTTGATAGAGAGACAATTATTGAAAAAATTATTGAAAAAAAGAAAAAAAAAGAGATTTCTTTAGATTTAGTGTCGGGGGGGGGGGGGGGGGGTGTCTAAAAAGTGTACCTGTAAAGTTTCAGCTCTGTAGCATGTCCAGAACCAGAAAAAAAAGATTGTTTGTATTAGAATTGTATTAGAGCAGGATAGTGGCTCCGCTATTTTCACACCCGGCCGTTTTTGTTGCAGGCGTTTATTGGGCTTTTTTGTGGACGTCTTTGGAGGCAGGCATGACATCTGAACTTCTGTGTAGGGGTATATATACACACACACATGTATGTATATGTACACATATATAGGTGTGAAAGTAGCAGAACCCTATGCCTACGCCAATGAAATTATTTGCAGGCATAGGGCTTCGCTCCTATCACACCTATATGTGTGTATGTGTATAAATACATATAATGTATAAATACATATAAGTGTGTGTGTATATATATATATATATATATATATATATATATACCCCTATACAGAAGTTCAGATGTTATGCCTGCCTTCAAAGACGCCCAAAAAATGCCCAAAAAAACCGCCTGCAAAAACACACCTGGGCGTTTTTGTTGCAGGCGTTTTTTTGGGCATCTTTGGAGGCAGGCATAACATCTGAACTTCTGTGTAGAGGTATATATACACACACACATATATGTATTTATACACATGCACATATATAGGTGTGAAAGTAGCAGAACCCTATGCCTGCGCTAATGAAATTATTTGCAGGCATAGGGCTTTCTCTCCTATCACACCTATATGTATGTATGTGTATAAATACCTATAAGTGTGTGTGTGTATATATACCCCTATACAGAAGGTCATATGTTATGCCTGCCTCCAAAGACGCCCAAAAAATGCCCAAAAAAACGCCTGCAACAAAAACGCCCAGGTGTGTTGTTGCAGGCATTTTTTGGGGCATTTTTTGGGCATTTTTTGGGCGTCTTTGGAGGCAAGCATAACATCTGAACTTCTGTATAGGGGTATATACACACACACATATATGTATTTATACACATATACACATATAGGTGTGATAGAAGCAAAGCCCTATGCCTGCAAATAATTTCATTAGCGCAGGCATAGGGTTCTGCAACTTTCACACCTATATATGTGTATGTGTATAAATACATATATGTGTGTGTGTGTATATACCCCTATACAGAAGTTCAGATGTTATGCCTGTCTCCAAAGATGCCCAAACAATGCCCAAAAAAACGCCTGCAACAAAAACGCCCAGGTGTGTTGTAGCAGGCGTTTTTTTGGGCATTTTTTGGGCGTCTTTGGAGGCAGGCATAACATCTGAACTTCTGTATAGGGGTATATATACACACACACACACATATATGTATTTATACACATACACACATATAGGTGTGATAGGAGCGAAGCCCTATGCCTGCAAATAATTTCATTAGCGCAGGCATAGGGTTCTGCTACTTTCACACCTATATATGTGTGTATGTATATAAATACATATATGTGTGGGTGTATATATACCCCTATACAGAAGTTCAGATGTTATGCCTGCCTCCAAAGATGCCCAAAAAATGCCCAAAAAAACGCCTGCAACAAAAGCGCCCAGGTGTGTTGTTGCAGGCGGTTTTTTTGGGCATTTTTTGGGCGTCTTTGGAGGCAGGCATAACATCTGAACTTCTGTATAGGGGTATACACACACACACATATATGTATTTATACACATACACACATATAAGTGTGATAGGAGCGAAGCCCTATGCCTGCAAATAATTTCATTAGCGCAGGCATAGGGTTCTGCTACTTTCACACCTATATATGTGTGTATGTGTATAAATACATATATGGGTGGGTGTATATATACCCCTATACAGAAGTTCAGATGTTATGCCTGCCTCCAAAGACGCCCAAAAAATGCCCAAAAAAACGCCTGCAACAAAAACGCCCAGGTGTGTTGTTGCAGGCGGTTTTTTTGGGCATTTTTTGGGCGTCTTTGGAGGCAGGCATAACATCTGAACTTCTGTATAGGGGTATATACACACACACACACACACACACATATATGTATTTATACACATATATATATTTATACACATACACATACACACATAATTTCATTAGCGCAGGCATAGGGTTCTGCTACTTTCACAGCTATATGTGTGAATGTGTAGATATACATACATGTGTGTGTGTATATATATACCCCTACACAGAAGTTCAGATGTCATGCCTGCCTCCACAGACGTCCACAAAAAAGCCCAATAAACGCCTGCAACAAAAACGGCCAGGTGTGAAAGTAGCGAAGCCACTATCCTGCTCTACTGCAATTCTAATACAAACAATCTTTTTCTATGGCGGTCACCCTGACATGGAAGAGTTTGGTCACCCTGCCATAGCAGTCAGAGTCAGTTAACCCTACACTACACTACAGTCACCCTGACACTTAACACTTTCCCTACAGAAACTAGATAATTAAATCTAACTATAGTGGAAAATAGTACCCTAACTACACTAGATATCCCTTTCCTCACACTAATAATTGCTAAATGACACTTTTGAAGCAGGAGTAACAGAACTGCTCCCACTCTCTTCCACATCCCTGTATTACAATGCTAGATATTTGGCGGGGCTATGTTATATACTGGGGGGCGTATTCTCTACTGATTGGCCTCTGGACCCCCTAGTCACTCCAATCACATTCCTAGCATCCTCCTGTCCCCTCAATTGGTTTTTACTGATGGTTCTGGTCCAATCACTGGCTTTTAAAGCCCAGTTCCTGTCCCATTGCATTTTGGTCGGTTCTGGTTGCCGAATTCCGAACTTTTTCAGCACAAAGTTCGGAATTCGGCCGAATTTCGAACAGTCAATGTTCGGGTCGAACCGAACCGTTCGATCATCCCTATTTAAGAGTACAATAAGCTCCCATTAACCTCATTATTTATGTGTTTTCCACAGTAAGAAAAAATTACAGCAAAAAATAAAAAATTCAGTGGGTATAGAAAAGAATCACCCCCTTTTTAAAACAATCACATCTTGTTGCTTTGCAGCCTGAAATGAAGACAGACACAGTTTTTGATTTATTCAGCTGTATTTACTCAAAAACAGAATCACTGAGTTGGAAAAAGGATCACTAGTAATGGCGGCGATCTGCAATTTTTAGTGGGACTGCGACATTGCGGCGGACAGATTGGACCCCTGACTGACATTTTTGACACTTTTGGGGGGACCAGTGAAATTACTATAGTAAAAGCTGCAGTGTTACTGTAATAATGACACCGGCATGGAAGGGGTTAACACAGGGGTGATCAAAGGGTTACGTGTGAGCCTAGGGGAGTGTTTTCTGTCTGTATGTGGGATGGACTTGTGAAATGACCACAGAGACCTGTGATCCTATATAGAAGGATCACAGGCAATCTGTGATCATTTCAGAGAGAACGGTCAGCTGTGTTTACAATAGCTGACCGTCCTTCTCTCTCAGCGGGGAGCGATCGCAGGTGCCTGGTGGCAATCGCGGCTGCCGGCCCCATGGATTGGCATCTCTGCTGCCTAGTGGGGATGGGAGCGCGCTGCCGCCGGCGCGCACTCGACCCCCAGCACCCTACGCGCGACCGACGTAGAGCTACGTCGGGTCGCGCAGGAGAGCCAGCCTGCCGCAGTAAAACTACGGTGGGCGGTTGGGAACCGGTTAATGAAAAGTATCTGAATTTTGCTTCAACTGGAGTACAGCAAATCTTTTTTTAAATGTTCATTTTCCAAGCTGTGTGGAAAAATAAATGAAAAATAGAAGCTGACTGGTGATTAATATAAGCAATGGCACCAGTTGAGATAAATCTTGATTCAGACGCTTTTTATGAATTTGCCCCCTTTATATACTTTAAGGCTTTTATTTTGCCAACGCTTACCCTGCATGTTATATGAACACTGTAGTAACAGCTTGGAAGTTCTCCTATGAAGTGTCACAGCTCAGTAATGAGGAATGTTTGTTGAAGGGATGATCTCGGTTTCCAATGTGACCACCAACTTCAAACACATTCTGCTGTCAACAGAAAATGGGCACTTTGGTGACAAATGTCATGAGCTGAAGTCCTCAACAGAGTAGGAATGGAGACCGGGAACAAGATTGCCATGAAAGATTTCCCTGATATATCCCTTTCCAAGTATTCCTTAGTGTGTAGTGCACAGTAAAATATGGGGTGCACATTACTACATAGTAGTGTAGCACTACTGCCTTGGGAGCTCCTGATTTCGGGTTCCCCTGGGTTACCATTAGCAACAGCATGACAGTTCAACATTTGTTCAACAGTGTTTTAGCTCTGTCAGGAAACAGTCCAATAGCTTTGGTTTTTGTATTTTTATTGAGAACTTGGGTAGGAGAAGGTGGGATACTCCAACTTATATAACTATGCACAATCTGCTGGGGCGACTGAGTATTGCTTAATGCGGCAAGGCCGCTGCTTCACCTTGTCAGTAGCGGTCACTATTATGGTAAACTTGACTGTGCTGCAGAACACTCTTCAGGGTCCTTCCTGGCACCCCCTTGTCCCTATTCTTCAGGGTTATCTATAATGCACCACCTTTTCTGTAATACTCTCTGTATGAGCTAGCTCCTTGATCTCCTGACTTCACTGGAGTGGTCCCCCTTCCTGGGCAGACCCCTAGGCAAACCTCCTGGTACTCACAGACACTGTTTTTCCCGGGAGACTCTGCCAGCAGCTCCACTGTCAGCACTCTGGATCCTCTGCAGCTCAGTTCCACACCCGGTTCACTAGGCCGGCTGCCTAGGACCACTTTCCTCACGCACTACAGGAGGAGAGACAGCCATCTGCCTCCTCCTGGGACTCTGCTTCCCACCAAAGGTGCCCTGTCACAAGTCCCCTCGGTATTTATGATCAATCCCAGGATGCATTTCAGGAATGCCCTCCCACTGGGACTGTCATAAAACCTGATGTGTCACTGGCTGGGTTTCCTCCACTGCCCAACAAGCTCCCTCCCTATTGGATTTAGTGGGGGCACTCCCTTAGACCCAGTGAATCACACCTGGAAACATGTGACAGGCAAACTCAGGCTCCCCTGATAAGCAGCAGGAGCAAAGGATGCTTTTTCCTAGCACCTACCTAGGAGGTTGCTACAGTAGTTTTACACAAGAACTGTGTTAACATCTACATATAGAGAATGCATAGACATATCCGTCTATTTTTGGATACATCTATGCATTCTCTATATGTAGATGTCCACACAGTTATTGTGTAAAATTACTATGTGGTAATGTGTACCCCATATTTTACTGTGCACTACATTTTTTGATATTTGCATATTTTTTAGTATAATGTTTAATGTAATCCTGTTTAGATAATAAAAATTACAAAAATTGGGAAAATTCCCCTAGATTGGGACTTTTTAGGCACAGAGACTTGAATATGTACAAAATTGATATAATTTTATTAAACAAGTATACAAAATGTTGAGATTAAAAAATATGGCAAGCAGCAATCAATAACATAGTTAACCACTTAAGCCCCAGCCCTATTTCGGACACTTTTTGTTCACACGTTAAAACCAGTATTTTTTCCTAGAAAACTACTTAGAACCCCCAAACATTATATATATTATTTTAGCAAAGACTCTGGAAAATAAAATGTCGGTCATTGCAATAATTTTTGTCACGCGGTATTTTCGCAGCGGTCTTTAAAGCGCCATTTTTTTGGAAAAATTTTGAAAAATCACATTTCACTGCATTTAAAAAATACTAAACAGTAAAGTTAGCCAATTTTTTTTGTATATTGTGAAAGAACATGTCACGCCGAGTAAATAGATACCCAACATGTTACGGTTTAAAATTGCGCCCCCCCGTGGGATGGCGACAAACTACGGTCAATAGAGAACTCAATCTGCGACGCTTTAAATTTATTTAACGGTTACCAGTTTAGAGTTAGAGTGTAGCTCTTTTTTTAAAATTATTGCTCACGCTCTGGCGATCACGGCGATACCTCACATGTGTGGTTTGAACAGCGATTTAATTTGCGGCTCGACTTGCGTATACGTTTTTTTTGTGCGCGAGCTAACGGTGACGGGGGCGGCTAAATTTTTTTTTTTCCCATTTATTTCATTTATTTTTTTAACTTTATTACAGTTTAAAAAAAAAAAAAATCTGATCACTTTTATTGCTGTCACAAGCAATGTAAACATCCCTTGTGACAGTAATATGTGTGACAGGTACACTTTATGGAGGGATCGAGGGTCTAAAAGACCCTAGACCCCTCCACTACACTTCCCTGTATGCAAAACGCCAAAAACGGAGTTTTTGCATACAGCCGATTTTCAAATTTGCTGCCTTTTGCAGCACAGTAGCCCGGAAGTGACATCATGGACGCCGCCTCCGGGTTACGTCAACGGAGACCGGATCGATGCCGTTTGCGGCATTCATCGGGACTCCATCCAGCCGGCGGACGCACCGGCTGGGTGCTCGGGGCTCCCGGTGGGACGGGAGCCCCGAGCAAGGCCACGAAAGGTGGCAGGAGGGGGGGGGGGACATCCCCTCCCGCCCTCCCGGGTACCGATCGAGCGGCTCCCGAGCCGCATCGGTCGGTACCGACGGAAAGCCAACCGTCGGCTTCAAACCACGGTACCGGGATGGTGTCTCTAGCTAGAGGCATCATCCCGGCACACTACCGCAAAGTTTACCGACGTAGACCTACGTTAGTATGCGGTAAGTGGTTAACAACCATATATTACAGAAACCAAAGCCCAACGCGTTTCGAAGATTAAACTCTTCTTCCTCAGGGGTGGTTCTGAATAATGCTCTGTCAACACAGAAAAATAGTCACAAAATCATACATTCAATGATATATGCATATGAAAATTGAATCATTTGAACAAAAGGCATTTTTTCTAAAGTATAAATGCTGAAGCACTTAAAGGTTGACTATGTATAGAATTCATGGCGCTTGCAGAGAACTTTTAAAATCAACAAGTTAGCCCCGGTCTACTTGGCAGTGTCCCACTTGTCATAAAGATAGAAATCGTCTGCCAAATGATGGAAAATAGGTGGAAATAATAATAACGGACAGGACCAATCTCCCTATGTGGGCAACCGAAGTCCAATGCTGGTGGACGCCAAAGCTGCACAATAGACACAAAGATACTGGAGAGAAATGCAAGGAGATGTGTAAGATAGAATGTTTCAACAGGCTGTGTTGGGACAATAAATTACATTGTATTTGTCTTTTTTTTTTTTTTTTTTAAATTCTTTATTCAGAGGTATGCCATGAAAAATTAAGAACAACAACACTACAAACAAACGCATGATAGTAAAAGAAATAGTCTACGTAGTACAGGGAACAACCATGTGCAAAAACAGACTATCACGGATCAACAACAAGTAATGTAACCTGGTTTCGTATGTCATCTTTACGACCATTTTGATGCATTCATATGCAATGCTGCCGTAAACAATAGTTCGCGTGGAGGGTGGTCCAGCGCCACCCACCCGTGTATTTGTCTTAATAGTTAAAATTCAACATTATATTGCCTCATTTGGAGGAGCAAATTAAATGTAATTTATAAGATATAGCGGTCTTCTAGAGAACTCATTTAGCTTTTAGATTTGACAGGCTATATAAATGTGTGCAAGTTAGATAATAAAAGTTAAGATTTTTAAAGTACACATGCATACTCTTTGAGCCTTTAAAGTCCCACTATGCAATGAGAAATCTTTCTTTCCAAGTTACATAGGGATGTGACCATACTGAGCAGATATTCCAACCTCAATTTCTCTTATTTGACAGTCTGTTCTGCACCTTGACTTGGGTAACCCTTCTCAGCCCCTTTGACACACCTAGTTAAATGGAAATCACCACAAACACTTAAGGAATCACCAGCAAAGATACTCTTGGCTTGGTAGCGCGCTAGTACCAAGGAATGGACACAAGTGGTGAAGGAACTGAATGCATTAGGGTAAATTGGAGTGATTAGAGGATTGAGAATGAACATACAGGAGGTACATAGTTAGATAGTTAGTGAGGTTGAAAAAAGACATCCTTCTGTCCAGTTCAAACTATGATGTGTGTGTGTGTTTGCTGTTAACTGTACATTGTATACCCCTCTTTGTTGTGGTCTTTAAGGTGCCCATCTAATAGTTTTTTGAAACTATCGATGCTCCCTGCTGATACCACTGCTTGTGGAAGAGAATTCCACATCCTTAGACTTTAGACACAGTCTGCTAGACAGTAGATTTACTATGTCAGAGCTGCTAAAATTATAGTTCTGTTCCAATAGACTTATTAACACAGGATCCAGCAAGATCAGTAATAGACAGTGAACATGAACATTAACTGTGATGGAAATAGGGATATTGCAACTACTTAGGGTGCACCCAAGGTATGACTAAGTCATATGTGACTCCCATGTGTGGTACGGTACCCCTGAACTAAGTAAAATAGCAAAGGTCTCTATGCGGCAACTGTTAATACTCTTTGGTCCTTAATCTTCAACCGGCTAGCGCTGAGCCCAATCATACCATTTATGCACATAAGGAATGTCACAGCACGGCCTCCAGGCTATGGGACAGCTTGGTGGGTAGTGGGTGGGTAGTTTCTAAAGGCTTAGTCTCTCTAGTGGTAGTAAGTCATGGCTGCAAGGCCCTCTCGCTAGGCTCTGTAAACTAGCTTGGAAATTTCCACTATTTGAGGAGGAATCCTCTGCCTCGGTTCAGCATGGCTTCATGACCAGACTTACCCAGTGATACCACTCCGATGTGAGTGCAGTGCGAAGTTCACGATGGTGGTAGCACAGTCCCAGCTCCACGCTCTCTAGTGCTCTCTCCCCCTGGTCTCACAGTGTTATGCTTCAGGCCTCTGTCAGCAGCATGCATATGTGTTATTAAGTTTAAGATTAAAAAAAAAGGCTAACCTTTGGCAGAATCCCAGTCAACATACAGTATATACTGCAAGCTGATGTCACCTATCTATCCTTCCAACAGTGGTAGATGGTGGGCAAGAGTAGGCTGGCAGAAGAGGGTATTGTATAGCCATGGGCAGATTAGCCATTAGGTCAGTAGGCTTACAACTATAGGGGGCAAAGGCAAAGAGGTAACTTTTACCTGTATAGTCATCAAACATAAACACTTAAAAACAAAGGGTCCAAACTCTTTTTCGCCCCAATTACCTGACAAGCTAGCCTCCACAGATGCATTCTTATCTTGGTCTGAGGCATTTTACATTTTGTCTCCAGTGTCCTGGTTGTGCCAGCTCTGTAGACCTTTATGGAGCAGTCCTCCTAGGCTGGAGTTTATTAGGACATATCCCCATAAATGTCTGTGGAGAACTACTGCACAGGCAAGGCCAGGTCACTGAATACTTGCAGTCCAGGATTTAAAGGATAACTTCACCTTTTACCTAAACTAACCCATACAGACAAAGGCCAGCATTATTTTGTTTAATGCAAATACATCACCTGTCGATTTTTTCCATTGCCCTTGAAGCCTGACCGAATACTCCCAGAGTTTTCATTCCCACAGCCTGGCCTATGTCAAAGAATTCCCACATCCTCATTTACTTCCTGGAGATGGGCTACAGCAAAATTGCCACCAAGCTTTCCTCTTTCAGGACAGCTAAAGAGATTATCACTTTGGTTGTCCTCGAAGAAGAAGGCTCAGTGGCAATTTTATTGTAGCCTATGTCTTGGAAATAAACCAGGCTGTGGGAATGTAAACATTTGGAGTATTTCGGCCAGGCTTCATAGGTGACAGAAAGGGCCTACAGCAGGTATGGCTTTTGTACTAAATAATATTTTTATATATGGTACAGGGCATTGTAAACTACAGGGGCTCCTTGTCTGCATGAGCCGGTTTATGTAAAAGGAGAACTTTGGTCTTTAACAAACACTGGAGGCCACAGTGTCAGATTGAGGTAAGTATCCATATGAGGAGGAGGGTGGGTTAAGTTAGGGGCGCAAAAAGGTTATGTATACTTTTTTTTTAAGTGTACTTATCCTTTACTCCTAACCCCTAAAGTTATCTCTCTCTCCTAGCTGTCTGTACACATTTTTCTACAAAATAAAAGGTCCCAGACATCTTTTCCAGCTGCCAGTGCCATTCATATGGTTCTTCGTGGATGATGTCCTACCACAGTTTGCAGTCTGTTCACCCAGAACCATACTTCTAGCAGAGTGGGATGACAATTTACCCAGGCTTTATGGACATTGGTTCTCAGATATTAGAGGTAGAGTGGACACACATTCTTCACCCTCTCTGGCCCTGATGTGCTTTGTGTGGCTATGTTTGATCTTATTAGTATGATACTTTGGCTAGGGAGGCAACTGGGGCAGCACCAACAGGTGGCCTGGGGAGGCGGGGGGGGGGGGGTCATGTAAATCCATCCCTTAAGCAAGCCCTAATATTAAACCAAGCCTATTTTCTATATGTTTATCTTCTACACCAGGAGCAACTGTGATGAATCCTCATACCGCACCAAAAAATACCAGTGCTAAACTGTGAGCTGCATTAGTTGAGGCTTGTCGGGAACTGTGGCTGAAAAACGTTCTCTCCAGAAGAGCAATGATATAATAAACACTAATCCTATAAGTACAATTGTGTGGCAGAGATATTTCTTAATGCAGCGAAGCTGGAGTGTCAGATGCAGAGCAGCAGGTGCTTCTTCAACTTTTAAAAGCTGACGAGAGAAGGTAAGTAAAAGTGCAATACGATAGAGACTTTAAAATGTCGGCAAACTAAAAATAGTCAGGTTTTGACAACGGGCAGGAAACCCTAGAGGCAAAGGCTATAAAATAAGTAAAGAAATAGAAACTGTCCAATTTAAATGGCACCAAGTAATAATTCCTGAGTAGAAGGATATATGGGGGATTTTTCCTGGGGAGATGAGTTTATAGTACATTCCACAAAAGGAGAGCAAAGTGCAAGACAAGTAACAGCAAATCATAAAACATCTTTCATCTATCCACCCCCTTATTAGCTTAGAATATAATTTTTTGAAGAATAAAGTTTTATTAAAAAAGAAGAAAAAAGAATCAAAACAGTGTGCCAATGAAATCATAAGGCCTCATATATAATGGGTTTATTTACTAAAACTGGAGAGTGCAAAATCTGGTGCAGCTGTGCATGGTAGCCAATCAACTTCTAACTTCAGCTTGTTCAATTAAGCTTTGATTTAAAAAAAAAAAAAACAGCTGCACCAGATTTTTCACCCTCCAGTTTTAGTAAATCAATCGCATAGTGTCAATAATACAGAACATGTTCCATGGCTTTAAATGCAGCAAACCAATTATACTCATTTTGCTCCCATGCACAAAAAGGAAGAAATGTAATTGGGACAGAGACAAAACCAGAAAAACTCCTAGTTCAACTCTCCAACCAGTCTGCTTACCAACCGAATTAACCTGTCTAACAGTATGCGTTAAAAACAGGGGGTTAGTTAGCACGCATTTGCAAACCCATGCATATGCTGCAAGGCCCCTTCATGGCACCCTGTATTACCTGCAGTCCTAAGGCCCCTTTCACACGGGCTTTCCAATCAGGTACGCCTGCCAGTTTTTCAGGTGGACCTGATGGGACGCTCCATGCACCTCTATGAAAAGAAAAGCAAATTCCCCACTTATTGGGACTATAATGACCTACATACAAAGTATAAAGAGTAAGTGTAGAAAAATTATATAAAAATGTACATTTTTTATTGATAAATAACGATAAAAACGTGTGTATATTCAACAACTGGTTGAACATGGTTGCTCATGCAGCAAAGACATAAACATGTCTAATACACAAATGCACAACACAGTCCTTCATATAAGGTAATGGCTAACACAAAGATGGAAAAATGTAGCTCAAAGGCTAACAGACAAACCCAACGCGTTTCAAAATAGTTAATTATTCCTTCTTTAAAGGTGTCATGCGTCTTGTAATCGCCTAATTACTTATAATGGAAGTTATTAGAAGTATTAGGAGCAACCACATATTAAAACCATAGACAGGATGGTAGGCAGCAAATAAAGGTATAGAAGTGAAAAGAAATTCCCATTTCAGGACCCCCCACAAGCAGTTCCTACGACAAGACCAGGCAGGCTCTGATCAGGGCCAACAGATAGGGATGTATGGAATTGGTCTGTATACGGACAACATTCTAAATGGCGGTCTGGTTTACACACTGCGGCAGTTAGTGACCATCGAGAAGGACTCTTTTGGTCCGTTTTCATCCGACCTCCCATAGAGGAGAGCGGAGATCTGACGGGTCTGTCTCTGTAAAGTAAGCGGAGACGGACCTGTCAAGGCAGGATCAATCAGGTATTTTAGATGATATAAAGGGCCAAATTACTTTGTAATTGTTATTGCTTTTAAAGAACAGGATCCATTTTTTTAGGGTAACAAATGCTTTAAGGTTGCCAGATTTTCAAAATAAAATCCAGGAACACTTTACTGACTAAAAGCCACAAGTGTTGCTTCCCCATCTTAGATTGGCCAAGGCGCCTGCCCTGGACAGTGAAGAAGACGCTGTCTGGGATCCAAAAACGGCGACGCATTTCAAGGGTAAACCTTCTTCATTAGTTAGATAACCCGTTTCTTGGCATTGGGCTACTCTGGATTCCTCTATCCACTGTGGCACGAGTATGTCTTTTACTTTTATTTAATAAAGTAACCCTGGGGTAATGCACTAGGCTGGTGTGCCCTCTGTTGTATGTTTTCTTGCAGTTGTTATCAGACTACCAGAAATGGTTGGAGAGCAGCAAAGCCTGGCACTTCCCTTGATGTTATTCTACAAGGAGGCATGTGTGAAATTACCTTAGTCCACCCCACTAATGTGCAGGAAGTGTATATCATTTTAGCTAAGACTTACAGTATTTCCTCTACACCTATCCCTGTTTCAGTTCTAATTTAGATACAGGCGGTCCCCGGGTTATGAACACAATAGGGACTGTAGGTTTGTTCTTAAGTCAAATTTGTTTGTAAGTCAAAACATGTACATTTTTAAGTGTAACTCCAGCCAAAAAAATTAATGAGGATACAGACAGCAGTACAAACCTCATACAGTACTGACCAACTTAAGTATAACAATAAAAAATGGTATCAAAGCACACACAATTGAATGGGAGGTCCACATGAGCTCATGCTGGGTTACAGGGATAATACTGTACTGTAACACAGTCCTGCTACAGTATCATAGAAGTACAAGTACAGGGCATGCTCCCAATACAGTGGTACAGGTAGTGGGCACAGAGTAGTACTGTAATCTCAACGGTTCCACAGGTTCCAGACAGTAGTGGGATGCGAGTGAGATGCTTCTGGGCAGTCCTGTATGGGGGGCATACAGTACATGTAGTCAAGGCCGGTGCTACCACTAGGCGAACTAGGCAGCCGCCTAGGGCGCACTGCCACCTAGGGTGCAGCCATGGCCAGTGCCACATTCCTCTCCTGTCACCTCCTCATCCCCAGTGGATGTCACCTCTAGAGAGGGGGGCAGTATGTACAGGAAGGGTTGTGTAGGGTTAAAGGGGGGCAGTGTGTATAGGAAGGGGGTGTAGGGTTAAAGGGGGGTAAAGCATTAAAGGAGGGCAATGTGTGCAGAGAGAGGGTGTAGCATTAAAGGGGGGGCACTGTGTGCAGGAAGGGGGGGGGCAGTGTGTTCAGGAAGGGAGGTGTAGGGTTAAAGGAAAGCAGTGGGTAGAGGAAGAGGGGTGTAGGATTAAAGAGGGCAGAGTATACAGGAGTGTATGTAGGAAGAGGGTGTAGCGTCAAAGGGGGGGCACTGTGTGCAGGAAGGGGGGGCAGTGTGTTCAGGAAGGGAGTGTAGGGTTAAAGGGGGGGGCATTATGTGCAGGAAGGGGGCAATGTGTACAGTTTTTTAGGGGGGGTGCAAGTAGCTGGTCTTGCCTAGGGCGCAAAATATTCTAGCACCGGCCCTGTATGTAGTACTTCAGCATGCATTGTGTCTCCAGCACAGGAGCGAAAGGAAGAAGCTGGAAGAAGCTGGCAGTGACGTCACGCGGCCCCCGTTTGTAAGTAGGAGTTGTTCGCAACTCGGATGTTCTTAAGTGAGGGACTGCCTGTATCTGTATTAATAGAATTGAAGAGTGTGCAATTTTAATCAGAATTCCTTGAGATTCCTACTAAATATACCTGCAAGCTAATACATACAATTTAGATAAATGTAAAGGGTCAGTCAACCAAAAAGTTCTTTAAGATATAGGTAGAGCTTGGTGGGTTTGGCTGCTTATCTGTTTTGGATACTCCAGTGAGATCTCCCTGCCATAATTACTGACTGACTCTAGTTTTTGAATGTTCCTACCCACCTTTGTGTGTTCCAGCTTCTCCTGTTCTCCATAGTATAAAATAAATTTGGAATCCAGCAAGCACTGTGGGAACCCTTCATAATTTCCACAGTAATGCCTCTTTCCACTAAGTGGTACGGTACGGTTCAGTACGGTACGGTTCGGAACGGTACACTGCCAATAGTACCCTTTCGTGATAGGCGTGGTGTAGCAGGAAAGCTGTGATAGACAATTCTCTGTCAACCAATCAAAGTTCTGCAGAGTGTAGCTCCACCCTGTTGGTACGGTACTAATGTGCTTGGTACCCCAACGAAAGGATCCCAAAAAAGTGGTACCGTACGGTTCGGAATTAAGGTACCATTCACAATGGAAACGGCATAAATAGCGTACCGTACCGAACCGTACCAGAAAGCTGAGTGGAAACGAGCCATAAGTGCGCAGACCTGGGAACTCAGCCCGAGGTCTCACCAAAAGAGGCCCAGTGACTGTCAGGAAATTTAATTCTTGAGTCCTCCAGAAAACTAGAAGGTCAGTTTTGGCTGAACTGGCCCTTTAAAATGAGTGGACTACAGTTACCCTGTTTCCTGGACAGCAGTATTAGTAGATCATTGACTAATAGTATCTGTTGCCTGGAGTTCCTCTGTAAGCTAATGCAAGCTTTAGGACATGACTAGAAGAAGGAAGTTTAGAGAATATTTCATGTAATCACCGGTTGAGCCATTTGCATCTAATCTCTTTTTGTGGTCCAAAAGTAGATAAGCTTGTATTTCAGCGTTATCAGACTTACAAGTAGCCTGTACCTTTTTTTTCTCCTCTTGCCTGGTAGAGAATTATTCTGTTGCAGCTGTCCCCATAAGCAAGGAAGTTATTTTTTTGCATATAATTTCATACTTGCTAATTAGTAGTTGCTGGTTAGTGTTGCTTGTAACTTTCAGAGCAGATGAGGTTGTTGTAGCCCAAATACAGACAAACATCTGCGCATTGGAGACATATTACAAGTTTGCAAACAAGGAATCTTGTGGTGCTGTTGACTAAAGCACTGGGCAGGGGGCTTGTCAGACCAAGGGAAAACGGGACCACTGCTTTCTCTGTTGATTGGGGCACAGGCAGCGGATGTGTTGAACCCCTTGAAACTGGACGGCTGCACTCTGTGTTTTTTGTAGCACTGGGTAAAAGGGGTGTCAAACCACTGGAGACTATGGGGGGGGGGCTGCACTCTGTGTTTTTTGTAGCACTAGGTAAAAGAGGTGTCAAGCCACTGGAGACCATGGGGGGGGGGGGGGGGCTGCACTCTGTTTTTTGTAGCACTGGGTAAAAGGCGTGATAAACCACTGGAGACCAGGGGGAGGGGGGTGCACTCTGTGTTTTTTGGAGCACCGGGTTGGGTTGTGTTGGACCACTGGAAACCCAGAGTGCTGTGCTCTGTGTTGAGCAGAGGTCTGGCTTTTCATCATGCTGCTAGCTCAGGGTAAAACTGGAGCTCTGAACAGGTAGGCAGTGTCAGCAGGAATGGTTGCCTCCAGGTTTCACTTACTGTAGGCCACCAGGTATTTACTTCTAAAACACCTAAGGTTCTTTCAATGTGTGATTGTCATATTTCATTGAATAATTGATTGATTGATTGATTGATTGATTGATATATTTGATTTACTAAAAATGGAGAGTGCAAAATCTGGTGCAGCTGTGCATGGTAGCCAATCAGCTTCTAACTTCTGCTTGTTCAATTAGGCTTTGACAAAAAAAAAAAAAAAACTTGAATCTAAACGGTTTCTCTGTAGGATGTACAGGATTTTGCACTCTCCAGTTTTAATAAATCAAGCCCATGGTGTCACCATTAGTGACAACAAAAACTCCCAAACTTACTTGTCACACTTTGTACGGCTACCTAATAGTTTGCTGGATCTACAATTGGCCACTTTTGTAGGTACACTTGTTCAATTGCTTGGTAACACAAATTGTTAATCAGCCAGTCACAGTCACATGGCAGAAACGCAATGCATTTAGACATCTAGATGTGGTGAAGACAACTTGCTGAAGTTCAAACCGAGCATCAGAATGGGGGAGAAAGGGAATTTAAGTGACTTTGAACGTTGGTATGGTTTTTGGTGCCAGATGGACTGGTCTGAGTATTTCAAAACTGGTGATCTACTGGGATTTTCACCCACAACCATCTCTGAGGTTTACAGAGAATGGTCTGAAAAAGAGAAAATTTTCAGTGAGTGGCATTTGTGTGGAGGAAAATGCGTTGGTCATGTCAGAGGAGAATGGGCAGACTGGTTCAAGATGATAGAAAGGCGACAGTAGCTCAAATAATTACTCGTTACAACCAGATGGGTTACAGCAGTGATTGCGAACCTTGGCACCCCAGATGTTTTGGAACGACATTGCCCATGATGCTCATGCACTCTGCAGAGTAGTTGAGCATCATAAGATAGGTAGTTCCAAAATATCTGGGGCGCCGAGCTTCGCCATCACTGGGCTACAGCAACCGAAGACCAGCCTGGGTGCAACTCCTTTCAGGTAAGAACAGGAAACTGAGTCTACAATTCTCACAAACTCAACAAAATTGGACAATAGAAGATTGGAGAAACGTTGCCTGGTCTGATGAATCTCTATTTCAGCTGCAACATTCAGATGGTAGGATCAGAATTCGGCGTAAGCAACATGAAAGCATGGATTCTTCCTGCCTTGTATCAACGGTTCAGGCTGGTGGTGTAATGGTGTGGGGGATATTTTCTTGGCACACTTTGGGCCCCTTAGTACCAATTGAGCATCGTTTAAACGCCACGGCCTACCTGAGTATTGTTGCTGACCATGTCTATCCCTTTATGACTGCAGTGTACCCATCTTCTGATGGCTCCTTCCAGCAGAATGCACCATGTCACAAAGCTCCAATCATCTCACCACTGGTTTCTTCACCATGACAATGAGGTCACTGTACTCCAATGGCCTCCACACTCAGCAACGGTGTGATGCTATCATGTCACTATGGACCAAAATATCTAAGGAATGTTTCCAATACCTTGTTGAATCTATGCCACCAAGAATAGAGGCAGTTCTGAAGGCAAAAGGGGGTCCAACCCGCTACTAGCAAGGTGTACCTAATAAAGTGACCGGTGAGTGTGTATGAGCCCACTCCCTTGTTCTAGTGTTTTCTGGTGCCCATTCTCTATGCTCAAGTGCTTGTATGTATGCATAATATATGGCTTGTGGAGACCTACTCAATAAGATATTTTTTTTTAACCACTTAAGCCCCGGAAGATTTTACCCCCTTCCTGACCAGGGTGTATTTTGCGATTCGGCACTGCGTGACTTTAACGGACAATTGCACGGTCGTGCGACGCTGTACCTAAACAAATTTGACGTCCTTTTTTTCCCACAAACAGAGCTTTCTTTTGGTGGTATTTGATCACCTGTGCGATTTTTTGATCACGCGCTATAAACAAAAAAAGAACGTCAATTTTGCAAAAATAACAATATTTTTCACATTTTTTTATATGAAATTCCCCCCAAAAAAAAAGTAAAAATCAAAATTTTTTAAAATTTTCGGCCAATTTGTTTTATGCTACATATGTTTGGTAAAAAAAATCGCAAAAAGCGTATTTTGATTGGTTTGCGCAAAAGTTATCGCGTTTACTAACAAAGGGAAAGATTTTTGTCATTTTTGTTGTTTTTTTTTTTTAACGCGTAATGGCGGCGATCTGCGATTTTTTTTGCGGTACTGCGACATTGCGGCGGACAGATCGGACCCTTGACTGACATTTTTGACACTTTTGGGGTTACCAGTGACATTTCTACAGTAATCAGTGCTATATATATGCACTGTTACTGTAAAAATACACTGGTAGTGAAGGGGTTAACTTTATTTGAGAGGGAGGGGCTGTGTGTGTCCCTAGGGGCGTGATTCTAACTGTGATTGGCTGTGGCTTCAACTGTATGCAGAGTGATCAATGGATCTACATAGTAGATCCATGTGATCATCTCTCATACAGAGAGGAGAATGACAGGCAGCTTGTTTACACAAGCTGCCTGACTTTCTCCCTCTCCCCCGCCGATCGCAGAGTGGCCGGCGGCGATCGGGTCCGCCGGTCACACGCGCGGGGGGGTCCGTGACCAAGCGGGAGCGGGAGCGCGCCTCCGGCGGGGCGCGCTCGCTCCCTAAACCCTCACAGGCGAGCAACGTAGACCTACGTCACTTTGCCTGTGAGGGGCTGACCGCCGCCGTAGATAGTCGTGCGGCGGTCGGCAAGTGGTTAAACGCCACGGCCTACCTGAGTATTGTTGCTGACCATGTCCATCCCTTTATGACTGCAGTGTACTCATCTTCTGATGGCTCCTTCCAGCAGGATAATGCACCGTGTCACAAAGCTCAAATCATCTCACCACTGGTTTCTTGAACATGACAATGAGGTCACTGTACTCCAATGGCCTCCACACTCAGCAACGGTGTGATGCTATCATGTCACTATGGACCAAAATATCTAAGGAATGTTTCCAATACCTTGTTGAATCTATGCCACCAAGAATAAAGGCAGTTCTGAAGGCAAAAGGGGGTCCAACCCGCTACTAGCAAGGTGTACCTAATAAAGTGACCGGTGAGTGTGTATGAGCCCACTCCCTTGTTCTAGTGTTTTCTGGTGCCCATTCTCTATGCTCAAGTGCTTGTATGTATGCATAATATATGGCTTGTGGAGACCTACTCAATAAGATATTTTTTTTTAATAAATGTTGTCTTTTTCCTGTGTTTGAGCATGTTGATCAAATGAACCCCTGGTAAAGAACAGAACAGGGCATATTGTGGGTGAGCTGGCTACAGTATTTCCTTTTTTGTGCATTGCCCCGTCCCTGGCCCTTGTGGTGTAGGCAGAGGGAGGTAGAATGCGTTATAACTTACAAGCTGCATTGTGGCTTTTCTTCTAAAGTATAAATATAGAAGAGACAGCGAAAGATAAAGAATGGAGTGAAGATCACACCCACAGAAGCTTACAGTACTTTCTTGTGATCACACAATAGCATGTCATAGCTAAATGGTCACAACATGCTAACTAAAAACAAAAAAGACATTTAAAAATAAATAAATATATAAATATATATATATATATACACACACTATATTACCAAAAGTATTGGGACGCCTGCCTTTACACGCACATGAAATTTATTGGCATCCCAGTCTTAATCCGTAGGGTTCAATGTTGAGCCCACCCTTTGCAGCTATAACAGCTTCAACTCTTCTGGAAAGGCTGTCCACAAGGTTTAGGAGTGTGTCTATGGGAATGTTTGACCATTTTTCCAGAAGCACATTTGTGAGGTCATGCACTGATGTTGGAGAGAGGGCCTGGCTCGCAGTCTCTGCTCTAATTCATCCCATAGGTGTTCTATGGGGTTGAGGTCAGGACTCTGTGCAGGCCAGTCAAGTTTCTATAACCCAAACTCGCTCATCCAAGTCTTTATGGACCTTGCTTTGTGTACTGGTGTGCAGTCATGTTGGAACAGGAAGGGGCCATCCTCAAACTGTTTTCTAGTGGTTTCGGATACCCTTGATCCTGAGGGGGCAGCAAGACCATTAGTCATACCCATCCAAGTCCGTTGTAAGTATTCCTCTTTCCCCCCATCATTTTTTCACTCGAGTGCAGGAGAATTGTTTTACATTATGACAACGCTCACTCACCATACCCTATCTGTGGAGAAGCAGCGTTGTCACCCAAGGACAGGAAGTGTGTAAGGACTACAGAACAACTTTGCAACTATTTGTGAGGTCAGGCACTGATGCTGGAGAAGGCCTGGCTTGCAGTCTCCACTCTAATTCATCCCTAGGTGTTCTATCAGGTTGAGGTCAGGACTCTGTGCAGGCCAGTCAAGTTTCTCCACCCCAAACTCGCTCATCCATGTTTTTACAGACCTTGCTTTGTGCACTGGTGCGCAGTCATGTTGGAATAGGAAGGGGCCATCCCTAAACTGTTCCCACAAAGTTGGGAGCCTGAAATTGTCCAAAATGTCTTGGTATGCTGATGCCTTAAGAGTTCCCTTCACTGGAAATAAGCGGCCAAGCTCAACCCCTGAAAAACAGCCCCACTGCATAGTCACTCCTCCACCAAATGATTTGGACCAGTGCACAGCCCAGAGTTTAGAGGGACGAAGAGGAAACTACTGGAGCCTGCTAAAGTGGGGAGTCTTTTTTCTCTACTCCAGGGGTCTCAAAACTTTGCAAACAATGGGCCAGTTTACTGTCCCTCAGACTTAAGAGGGGCCGGCCTATGACTATTGGTAGTAGAAGATGTCAATGGGAACAAACAATGCCCCACATTTGGTGTCAATGGAAGGAATTATGCTCCATCGTTGGTGTCATTGGGAGTAATTGTGCCCCATCTTTAGTGTTACTGCGAGGAATTCTGCCCCATCTTTGGTTTCATTGGCAGGAATTCTGCTCTTTCATTGGTGTCAATGTTGGTATCAGTAGATGAAAATAGTGCCCAACGGGCAAGCAAAGGGCCACATCTGGCTCCCAGGTCATAGTTTCGAGACCATTGCTCTTCTCCTTAGACATAATGAACATTTAACTCTTGCAGTATGAGCAGAAGAGGTTGGGAGGTGTCCCCACAGCAACAGTAGATTTTTTCTGAGTCTTGGAGTTGGGTTATATTAATTCTTTTCAATATTGAGCATGCAAGCATTTTTTAATTTCTTATATTATATTATAACATATAAAGCTTAATTGTATACAAGTTTTTGGAACTCAAAAGGTTACGAGATTTGAGATGATAGAAAGTGATTTACTGGTGGTAGTATTGGTAGTATTGGTGGTAGTGGTGGTAGTGGTGGTAGTGGTGATGGGGGGGACTGTTTAGGCTGCCAAAACTGACCTCTCCTTATGAAAAATGCTAGTTGCCTGACTATTGACCTTCTGTCCACAATACTTTTCGTTTCTGAACTGGATCAAACATAAGGATAATATACCATCATTGTAAATGATGAAAAGATCAGATTTATGAAATATTTACCTTTTAGGATAGAATAAAAGATATACAAATGTATTATATATGTAAAGTATGTGTAGTGATTGTTTTAGGTGTGAGTAAAGTTTTCTAGTATTTGTGATAGAATATGGAAGGTTTAGGTTTATACTGCTAAAAAGTAACAATGGGCCCCACTTACAACCAGCAAGATATTCACCCACGCTATTTTTTTCCTGGTGACCATTGTTCCTGTATAGAAGGTGATATCGAAATCCAACACATCTGAATTGTCAAAGGACCAGGAGGTAAGGGGAAGTCTTCTAATGGTGACACCCGTTCCGGTGACAGCTGTGTAATGGGAGATATTCGCTTGCTTTGGAGAGATCTTCAAACCTGCGTCTTTGGGGCAGGAAGTGAAGAAAAATCTGCCAGATGGGTCTCTACCAGCAAAAATAAATGCAAAAATAAATTTAACTTTACAAGGGTCCTAAAGTATATCTAAACTCCAAGACAACAATTGAATGTATTGTAGCTTACCGGTCTTTAGATGTGTTGCCTGCATTCGTTTTCAAGCTTTTTCCCCCCTTATCTTTACCCGATGATTCTGCCAGTAACACATGTCCTGTCCTAGGGTGACAACATGGATGGGGATGAGAGTGAAATGAAAGAAAATCACAAATTTTGGGTTGTTGTCACCAGAACAGAAATAGTGGTGAAATGCTCCAATGGGGATCCTAGTTCTGGTGACAACCAGGGATTCCACCACTGTGGAGGAATTTCCTCTCACTTCCTGTTTTGGCTATAGGACAGGAAGTGAAGGGAAATCTCAAAAATGAGAAACAAATGGGGAAAAAATTTGACAGGGGTTATAACCCTCCCTTACTATATCCAAAATAGGAAAAAAATGCTTTTGCCTATAGTTCTACTTTAAAGCGGTAGTAAACCACAGCCTGTTTTTTTTTGTGTAACTTTTGCAAGGCAAAGTTATAATAATGTGCTAGTATGCATCGCATACTATCACATTATGTGAAACATACCTTGGAACGAAGCCCCCCCAGCGGTCTTTCTTCCGGGTTGGCAGGCTCCAGTGATTTGATTTGATTCGCGGGAGCCACTGTTCACGGCACAGGGCTCTGAAGGTACAGCGCGAGTATGCCGTTACTTCAGTGCGCATGCGCCGGTGATGCCACTGGCGGCTTCACAAGTAAATATCTCCTAAACAATACATGTTTAGGAGATATTTACTGTACCTATAGGTAAGCCTTATTTTAAGTTTACTTATAGTTACAAATCAACCAAGGGAATTTACTCCCACTTTAACTTTTTGGTTTATTTGTACTCTCAAAATAATGCAGATTCCATTACCTGGATAGGTGAATATTACTTCAATACCGATCACTTTTACCCCTTCCTGCCCAGGCCAATTTTCAGCTTTCAGTGCTGTCGTACTGTCAATGACAATTGCGCAGTCATTCAGAATTGTACCCAAACTAAATTTTTACCATTTTCTTCACACAACTAGAGCTTTCTTTTGGTGGTATTCAATCGCCACTAGGTTTTTTTATTTTTTTTCTAAATAAACAACTGAAAATTTTGAAAAACATGTGTTTTTCTTCGTTTCTGTTATAACATTTTGCACATAAATAATTGTTCTTTATAAATTTAGGCCAAAATGTATTCTGATACATTTCTTTGGTGAAAATAACCCAAAAAAGCATTTAATATTTAGTATGTAGGAAAGGTCCACAAACGATGGTATATAGTATATCCGAAAATCAATCAATCCTGATATACTGATCATTTCTTGAGACCTTAAAATGCCAGGACAGTAGAAATATCCCCCAAATGCCCCTTCCTTAGAAAGTAGACAGTCCAAGGTATTTAGTAAGATGCATGGCAATTATTTTTGAAGTTGTCATTTTTTTGTCCGAATTTTTATAAGAAATAAGGAAATAAAGAAAAACATTTTTCACAATTTTTTTACATACTGTCACCAGTGCAGTACAGCATCATCATATAACTGGTGTGGTGGTGATCAGGGACACTGACTTATGACATTATGAAAAAAAAAAAAAAAATATATATATATATATATATATATATATATATATATATATATATATACATTTATTTTCAATCTTTTTTTTTTTTTTCCTTGTAAAATGTTTTGAGCACCCTGTGATCAGAGCAATATAATGTTACCATGGTAACATTGTAATACTCTAGGGAAGTGATCAGGATTTTCTCTTTTTTTTTTTTTACAAATTATGATTGCTTATAGCAGTGAACTTCTTTGCTATAGGCAAGCGTTTTACTGAATGAAACTGATTTGTTTGGTTTGTTTTGCTGTGATTAGCTGTGATTTGCCAGAGCTAAGCACATGGTATAGATGGGCTGTGACTGGCCCTGTCTGTACCATGTGATCACAATGACCAATCACAGCTAGCAACACAATTGTACACAATGGATGACATGAAAGGAAGCCATCCTTTGTTTACAACTGTAATGTGATCTGCTGTGATTGGTCATATCGTTCAAATGGTACCAGCAGCGAGGCGGTACATTGATCAGTCATTGGCGGTCTCAAGTGGACACAGCCGGTGACAGATCGCGCTGAAGTATGGTGCCTTCTGAGATGACGTCATATGACGTCCACTCAAAGGCAGAAAGTCCTATAGCAGATTGATGGCTGGGCGGTAAGGTGTTAAAGGGCTTGCATGTTAAAGCTGTGGCAAACACAAAAGCAAACATTTATTATCTTTCAGCTTACCAATTCTTTGATGTGGCAGCTGCATTCCTTTTCTTTTTAGGCTTTTTTCCTTTATTTTCACCTAGTGATCCGGCCATTAAGTCTGTTTTTTAAAGAACATGCTGTCCTGCAGTTGAAGCAGTTGCAGGGTTGCGACAAACGATTTACTACTGACAGGGGTGCTTACGATGGTCAGCCTTTATTTATTTATGTAAAACCTTTACCCCAAAAGGAAATAAAAGCCGATTGCTGTAACTGTTTACAAAGTATTAGCTAGAATTTGGCTTCAGTTTGTTAGTGTAGCACCCTCCTAGGTAAGTGCTAGGTGAAAGCATTGTTTGCTTCATCTGCTTATCAGGGGAGCCTGATCAGTAGTTTTTCACTTGGTCTAAAGGGAGTGTCCCCACTGTATCCAATAGGGGAGCCTGTTGGACAGTGGAGGAAACCCAGCCAGTGACACACAGGTTTTTGTGGCTGTCCCAGTGGGAGGGCGCAACCGCAGTGCATCCTGGGATTGATCATAAAAGCTGGGGGCACATGTGATAGGGTGTCTTTGGGGCGGGAAGCCAGGTCCCAGGAGGAGGGTGATGGCTGTCTCTCCTCCTGTCAGCAAGGAAGGTGGTCACAGGCAGTCGGCCTAGTGAGTCAGAGTGTGGTTCTGAGCCAGGAGGTCCAGGGGATACTGATTGTGGAGCAAGAGGCAGAGCAACCTGAGGAAAAACAGTGTCCGTGAGTACCAGGAAGCTTGCCAGGGGTTTGCCCAGGAAGGGGACCACTCCGGTGAGAGTAAGTGGACAGGGGCTAGCACACACAGCTAGTGAGAAAGGGGGTGCCAAGTTGAGACCCTGAAGAATAACGTTAAAAGGAACACATTCAGACATCTTCACTTCTGTGGCAAGGTGAAGCAGCGGCCTTGCCGCATACACTACAGTTAGATGTCCTCAATATTGTGCATAGTTCAAGTTGGAGTATCCCACTCATCCCTTCTCCCATCCCAGTTCTAAAATAAAACACAAATCCCCTGGACTGTTCATTGCCTGAGTCAAGTCTTACAGACTGTTGCTATGGGTAACCCAGGGGAATCCATACTCAGCAGCTCCCAAGAGGGCAGTGCTACATCAGTGTATCTAAATCTGCTAGTATGTCTAACACCCTCTTGCACCCCAGATTGACAATGCTGCTGTCCAAAGAAAGCCCCCTTGTGTTCTTCATTAGGAGAAGGGGTGCTCTCATACAGGAGGTGTGTTACTGGCCAGCTCACAGGTGGAAAAAAAAATAAAACTAATGCAGCCACCACATCTGAGGGATTGGTAAACTGCAATATATTACACTGTGGTTTTGGGATTAATACCACTTTATTAACCACTTTATTAGCTGATGCATTTATATAGTATGTGTAGTCCAGGGTGGCCCTGACTCCAATCTTATCGCTGGACGGGTATCGCCATTCCTCGAGTGCCCCTGGAATATACAGTGTGTATGCCATGCAGATACTGTCCATTCTTCACGGATCGGAAGTGAGCTTTGGATAATCTCCACGGTGAGGAGTTTATGGCTGCCAGACTTAGCCCGGCGTTAATGAGTTATGTTGGGGATTAATCTGGCATACGAAGAGAATCGAGAAGCACCTGACAAAGGCACGCCTGGTACGAACTGCCATCTTTCAGTGGCTGCACACAGCTCCCTAAGGATTGAATTATGGCCTCTATATTTAGGCTTCTGCTCACAGCTCCAACTGAAGCCTGGAATATTTCCAGCCTGCCAAGAACAGAACACGCATCCCCTCACCCGTCCAGCTCAGCGGCATGTGATCTCAGGAGAATGGTGACTACATCTGACCTGCAATCCAGGATTCTGTAAAATAAACTGGCCATAGCTGTGATGACACACTACCCAGCTTACCCTTCATAGTGCACAAGTTGGTGCTATGTGCCTACAGCGGAGGGCAGGGGAGGTGAGGGCTTCATAGCGTGCCTTTTCTTCTACATGATAAGGTCTCATTTACACAGAGCGTATGCCCAGCTCTTCTGAATGCCTTTTCTCCGGGCCCGAAGCCCCGTTTTTGCAAAGGCGTTTAGGTGTGTCAGGCATTTGGGCATTCATTCATTCTATTGGTCAGAGTATTAATTTATTTTGACCATTGGAATTAGTCATAAAAAATACTCCAATCTAAATCCCATGTGGAATCACGAAAAAAGTACTAGTAGCGCAGACAACTGACATAACATTTCATTATGACACACAAGTTTGTGAATAGTCCTTTTAACCACTTAAGCCCCGGAAGATTTTACCCCCTTCCTGACCAGGGGGTATTTTGCGACTCGGCACTGCGTGAATTTAACGGACAATTGCGCGGCCGTGCGACGCTGTACCTAAATAAATTTGACGTCCTTTTTTCCCACAAACAGAGCTTTCTTTTGGTGGTATTTGATCACCTGTGCGATTTTTTGATCATGCGCTATAAACAAAAAAGAGCGTCAATTTTGCAAAAATAACAATATTTTTCACATTTTTTTTTTTATATGAAATTCCCCCCCAAAAAAATGTAATAATCAATTTTTTTTAACATTTTCAGCCAATTTGTTTTATGCTACATATGTATGGTAAAAAAAATCGCAAAAAGCGTATTTTGATTGGTTTGCGTAAAAGTTATCGCGTTTACTAACAAAGGGAATTATTTTTGTCATTTTTTTTTTAACGCGTAATGGCGGCGATCTGCGATTTTTTTGCGGTACTGCTACATTGCGGCGGACAGATCGGACCCTTGACTGACATTTTTGACACTTTTGGGGTTACCAGTGACATTTCTACAGTAATCAGTGCTATACATATGCACTGTTACTGTAAAATTACACTGGCAGTGAAGGGGTTAACTTTATTTGAGAGGGAGGGGCTATGTGTGTCCCTAGGGGCGTGTTTCTAACTGTGATTGGCTGTGGCTTGAGCTGTAGAAACAGTGATCAACGGTCCTACATAGTAGAACCGTTTGATCATTGTTTCTACACAGGGGAGAATGACATCAGCCGCCTGCCTTTCTCCCGCTGCACCGACGATCAGCGAGTGACTGGCGGACATCGGGTCCACCGGTCACACGTGCGGGGGGTGCGTAACCGCGCGGGAGCGCGCCTCCGGCGGCGCGCGCTCGCTCCCCAGAGCCTCACAGGCTAGTGACGTTTATTATATACTGCGGTTGACCGCCGCAGTATATTTACTTGCGGCGGTCGGCAAGTGGTTAACGTTCAAATATGAAAATGCACAGATTCATAGAGAAATGTCCATATCAATTCGAAAGGGTAAGTGGTCTTTCAAGAGCCCTCATCACCAAGTAGGAACCACCAGTGTGTATCGGGGTCACCAAGCAAGTATTCCTCCACCGTTGTGACATATAGTGGGAATGGCAACTCACCAGAAAATATGGCCCACCTATTCTCATAGGAAAGGCTCACAAACGTATATACACCCGTCTCCTTCCTGGATCAGCTGTAGGTCTAGGCAATCATCACTTGGCGCTCCTTCAGCTGTATCATATATCCCTTTTCCTCACGGCCATTCGCCAATCCAACAGATTAGGGAAACAAAAAGGTGTCGCACTAGTGTAATCTTGCCTCCACAATTTCACAATTTATTAGCCAATGTATTAGCCACAAACCCAAATAAAATGCACTCACAAACGCAGTATAAAGTCAAGCAATCAATGCAATATGTAGTAACAGCACCACGGGCGCACTTGCGGGCAATATCAGTCAAGCGCACCCTCTCCACGCTGGTGTCCAAGACCTCCAAAGTCTCCGTCGGTGTCACCTGGGTACTTTCGGTCGCCGTAAGGTTCACGCACTGACGCGTTTCGTCATTTCCGACTTCTTCAAAAAGCATTGGAATTAGTGCCCGTTCACACCACAAAACATCCTCCAGATCGGTTCCGGATGCGTTTCTACAGACGTGTGTTTGACGTGTGTAGCACTGTCCCCATAGGGCTTGCTGTGTGATGACTTCTTGGGTCTCCCTCTGATTACCTGCAGACAGTCACTAGGGAACTGTTAACTCATCTATCCTTACTCCTGTTTGCTTGTGACCCAATAAATAGTCCCTCCCATTTGCTTGTGACCCAATAAATAGTCCAGGGGATTTGGTTTTATATGTATTGTGGTAATTCTCAGCAGTTCTCTAGAGGGCAGTGTTACATGAATCTGTAGCCAATAGGAAATATGAACCAGCATAACCATTGAAATTACCAGTCAAAAACCTTGGGGACAGCAGGAAGATGGAAAAAGGAAAGACATTTTATTTTCACACTTGCTTGATTCTTTTGGAAATACACATAGAGCTAAGGCGTGGTAATGGTAGTTTAGCATAGCACTTTAAAGGCCCCCATTGGAGTTCACTGATCTGCATATAAACTGTATATAAGTCCACCTGGGCTGCGGTATAATTTTTTAGTAACAGTCATGTTTGTAATTTTCTAGCAGGGTTTTAGGTCCAGTTCACACCACATGCAGTCCAGTGTGGTTTTTTTCTGCATCAAAAATGCATGGAAAGTAGGTTATACTGTTTCCACTGGAATAATTCACACCAGTGTAGTCAGTTCCAGGGCATTCCAGAAAAAAAGTAGAATATTCTGCATTTTTCCTGCACCGGAATGTACTGGAAAGCGGTAAAACACAGAAAAAAAATGCACTAGAATGCGCCGGAACACATCAAAACGCACCGGACCCCAAAACAGTGAAAACAAAAACAGGAAAAAAGAAAAAAAAAAGCATCTGGAATGCATCTCATTGTGATCACAAATTGAAGGGGGTGCTTCTCCACTTACCACCAATGTAAAGCAGCAGTTCTACACTGACCACCAAAATAAGGGGGCGTCTTCTCCACCAATGCCCAATATAAAGGGACATTACACTAACCATCAATGTAAGAGGGCACCTCTTCACCAAGGGGCATTTCTGCACTGACTACCAATGTAAGGGGACATCTTTCCTACTGAGCACAAACATAAGGGAGTGTTACATTGGCTGATGAACAATGTAAAAGGAATTTATTTTCCACTGACCACCAATTTGTGGAGGTGATGGGGTATTTCTGCACTGACCACCAATGTAAAGGAGCACTACACTGACAAACAATGCTAGGGGGCATAACAATTTGTACTTTTCTGCAGTGGTTCCTTTTTTTTTTTTTTTTGGGGGGGGGGGGGCTGCAAAAACTGACCCCCCCACCCACCAGCCAGCATGCCGGTCCTGCACTTACCCCATCCAGTTTGCGGGCAGCTTTCCGGCTTCTCCTCTCGGCCAAACCCGTTGCTTCTTCTCCAGGCCAATCTGGTCTTAGGACCCGCTTCCTGTCCTGATTGGCCAGGAGGAGAAGCAGGAAGACAATTGCGAATGTTCATCCGCCAATTAGAGCCTCCAGCTAAAAAACAAAAAAACAAAAAAAAACCTTGTAGAACTCTATGCGCCTGGCGCCCCATATGGGGATCAGGGGCCGACCCATAGAGATTAGAGGGGCGGCGCCCCTGATGGACCGTCCCCCGCTGCTTTTCTGTCTTTTCTGGCTATTTCTTGTAATGAATAAATAGTGAAGAAATGCAGAAAATAAATTTGATGTACAGTATATAGCTGGGGTTGTTTATAATGATTCATTCTGAGTGTCATGCTAGCTAAATACAGCTTTTTCTTTATTCTTTTATTTATTAATAGTAGTTTCTTGAGACCTGAACATTTTTTTAGTAGTTCCTCCATGGTAAAAAGGTCAAGAAAGGCGGCAGTAAAGTGTTGTGATGTCAGCCACGGCTGTTTCCAGAGAAGTCTGAGACCATATATGATCATTTTAGGACTGCAAGCTGCAGTATCAGGAGGAACGTCATTTATTGTTCATCACAATGACGTATTTTTTTTTTGTGTGCATTTTGGCTGTACCTGCACTGACTGTGGCAAATAACGATAAAGCAGCTGAGAACAGCATAGATTCAGTTGTAGATCAAGCAACATCCTAAGTCAGCCTTTCCCCACCTTTCTACCTTAGAAGAACCCTTGAAAAAATGTTTCAAGTCTCGGGGGAACCCCTGCAAAAATTAATCTGGGAGCATTGTGAAGAATGTCCCTTACATTGGTGGTCAGTAGGGATGATCAAACTTTTGAAAATTCGGTTCGACCAGAACACCCGAATTTCCCGAAAGTTTGTTTCGGATTCCAGAACCCCATTGAAATCAATGTGACCCGAACTTCTGGAATCAAAAAACACAATTTTGAAACCCTAAAACCCAATAAATGCCCCTAAAAAGTGCCTAGGGTTCTGGGTCATGCCCCAGGGACTATGAATCAGGCAAAAAAAAGTTCTTAAAAATTGTCGTTTTTGATATATATATGTGTATATATATATATATGTATACCCCTAACCCAGAATCTGCATAGTGGGGTCACCCTGACATGGCAAAGTTCGGTCACCCTGACATGGCAGAGTCAGTTCACCCTAAACTACACTACGGTCACCCTGACATGGCAGAGTCAGGTCACCTAAACTACACTACGGTCACCCTGACATGGCAGAGTCAGGTCACCCTAAACTACACTACGGTCACCCTGACACTTAATGCTATCCCAACAAAAATAGATTTTTGAATCTAACTATAGTGGTATATAGTACCCTAACTACACTGCATATCCCTTTCCTCACACTAATAATTGCAAAATGACACTGGAGCTTTACAAGCAGCAGGAGAAATACAAATGCTTCCACTTTTGGCGGGACTGTTATATACTGGGGGGCGTATGGGGGGCGTATTCACTCCTGATTGTCCTCTGGACCCCGTAGTCACTCCAATCACATTTTACTGATGTTTCTGGGCCAATCATGGGCTTTTAAAGCCCATTTCCTGTCCCATTGCATTTTGGGCGGTTCTGGTGCCCGAATTCTCAACTTTTACCGCAAAAAGTTCGGAATTCGGCCGAATTTCGAACACCCAATGTTCGGGTCGAACCGATGGTCGACCCGAAACGTTCGATCATCCCTAGTGGTCAGTAGAAAGAATGAAATCTTTAAGGATGGTACACATGGGCCTAATATCAGCCGGTTTCTGTTGACCAGTGTGTACAGCAACCTGTCCAACAGAAGCCAGTCTAACAACCAGCCTCTGTCAAGCATGCTGGAGAACCAGCATCCGATCAGCACCTGCAGCCAATGGCTGCGAAGAATGATCAATGTATTCTGGCAGGGACAGTCCCTTGTCAGAACACAACAGCTTAGCAGGGGAGATCACTGCACTAACATCACTTAGTTAGTACAGGGACCTCTCTGTTTTTTTTTAGTTCAGCCCCCTGTGTGTACCTAGCTTTACAATGGTGGTCAGAACACCACAGACAGATAAATGTTCATTGGTGTCATACCACCGGGTCTGCCATGTGGCGTTGGACCTGGAATCATGGAGGCACCCATTGATGTGCACAGCCTATAGCAATAGGGTGTGCACCCCAGAGCACAACCTATAGCAATAGGGTGTGCACCCCAGAGCACAAACACATGTGTGTATATCAGCAGAACAGTGCAGTGGAGCAAAGATTGGTGTCAGTAGGGCATTGGACGGGGTCAGCAGTTTTTCATTTTTAATATTTTTACAATTTTATTCCTAAGAATTTTTAACAATATTATTTTTTGAAATGTTTTTTAGCAGCCCCGTTGTGAGGGGGGGGGGGGCGCTGGTGCAATGTCAAGGGTCTAAACGGACCCTTGATGTCTCACTTTTGAGACAGAGAAAGGGACTGAGGGCAGGGCTTCCCCATCCCTTTCTCTGCCACTTTAACTGCACTGGACAGTGAATGAATGGGAAGTGCTCTGTGCCGAGAGGCTTTCTGTTCATTCACAAACTAAAGCATAGTAACCATAGTTTGCTATGCTTCAGGTAAGAATGAACACAGAAGCGATCAGTAGAGATCACTTATCGTGTTCTTTTAGAAAAGGAAGGTAAATTAAATATTTACTGGCTCCTTTCTCCCGCTCTTCATCCTGAAACATCCCCCACAGCAGCCAGCGAGAGAATAGAGTGGGGAAGCTGGCAGCACTGCAGAGGGGAGATGGGGGGGGGGGTGCCAGAAAGCAGAGGGAATCGGCACCACACAGGGTGATTAGAGTGTGCCCAGGCACACCTGGCACACCCTATGGGCACACCTATGAAGGCATCATAAGATGGGATGTCAATGATACACGGCTCAAGGAACCCCTAACGTACTCTGGAGGAACCCTAAAATTACACAGAACCCTGGATGAGAATCCCTGTTCTCGGTTATGGCTTTTACAATTGCAAGAAAAAGTATTTGAACCCTATTGTAATTAACTGTTTTTCTGCAGTAATTTGCCATAAAATATGATCTGTGCCCAAGCTGATAACGCACAAACAATTCTAATTTCTCATTCCTCTTTCTAAATCTGCTTGAACTCATTTGTAAGATGTCTGGTGTAAATGGCTCTCTTGAGGTCACTCCACAGCATCTCTATGGGGTTAAGGTCCGGGCTGTGACTGGGCCACTCCAAAAGGAGCATTTTCTTTATCTAAAGCCAGTTTGTGGTGGATTTACTTGAACCCATAAGGTCATTGTTTTGCTGCATTACCCAACTTCTACTTAGCCCCGGGTGATGGACAGCCACTCTGACATTATCCTGTAGGATATTTTGGTAAACTTGGGAATTAATTTTTCTCTAGATGATGGCAAGTGGTCCAGGCCCTGAAGTAGTGAAGCAAATCCAAATCATGATGTTAGTAAACTGTGCCTTTTTGCACCATACTTAATGCTGTGTCCTCTACCCAAACCATTTAACTTTTATTTGGTGGTGCTCTGAGAGGCTGAACCAGCTGCTGGTCAGGCATCTGGGTGGATCCTTACATGACTGTTGGGATCCTTCCAGAACCTGGAGTGGTTATGTGCCATCAGCTGACAGCAGGCTTTAGCCCATAAGAGAAATATGACCAAAAAAGCTTTGGTCATACTTCTCTTTTAAGCAGTTATGGCTCCTGATTTGACATACTAAATGTCACAGTATCGTAGTGTAGCACTACTCCCAAGGGAGCTGCTGAGTGTGGGCAGATCTTGAGTACTCACGACACTGTTTTTCCGGAAGATCTCTGCCCAGCAGCTCCACTCGGTCAGCAACTCTGGATCCCTCTGCAGCGCAGCTCAACCTCTGGTCCCTAGGCCGACTGCTTGGACCACCTTACTACTTTTACAGGAAGAGAGACAGCCGTCACCTCCTCCTGGGACTGATGCTCCCGCCAAAAGACACCCTGTCACATGCCCCTCCAATTTATGTGTAATCCCAGGATGCATTGCAGGAATGCCCTCCCACTGGAACTGACATATATTACAGTCAGGGCCAGATTAACGTAGGGGCTATTGGAGCTGCAGCTCCAGGCCCCCACCTCATATAGGCCCAGTAGGGGCAGATGACTATTCAGCTCAGGGCCAGTAGGGGGCCACATGAGAGGCTCCCGCCACCTCCTGCAGCAGGGGAAATATGACAGTTGGGGGTTTATCAGTGCGGTGGTGGCGGTAGTTACAAGCACCAATCTCCCTCTTTGACTCTCCGTGCAGCAGCTGAAAGCTGCTTCTCCTCCTCTCCCTTCTTGGGCTTTCAGCTGCTTTCTTTGTGAGCCATAGAGGGAGATCAGTGCTTATATGCTTATAAATGCTCCCCCCCCCCCCCGCACCATTAACCCCAGCTCTCTGGGTACTGATCCTTAATGATCACTAACTGTTCTTTCGTACCTGAAGCCCTGAACCACCAAAATCCTCAGCACCAGGCCCATGATGTTCTTTATCCAGCCCTGAGTGTGCCACTGGCTAGGTTTCCTCCACTGTCCAATGAGCTCCCTCATTGGCTGCAGTGGGGACACTACCTCGGACCCAGTGAATCACACTTGGAAACATGTAACAGGCTAAACTAATAGATCAGGCCCTCCTAATAAACAGACAGGGCCACAGATATGCTTTTCCTAGCACCTACCTAGGAGGGTGCTACAGTAGCTTGGTTGAAGTTTTATAATGCACTGTGGTACCTGGAAATTATGCCTGGGTTGCACAGAAGCTGTGCAGGGATGACGCGCCTGCCCCGGAAGTGACGAGCGGGGCCGGTGCAGTGCATTGTGGGACCGAAGAGGACACGGAAGAGGACGCGCTGGCTTCAGCTGCCCACAACGGAGATGGCAGCGCTGGAGAAGAAATTTTCAAGGTAAGTATTTCTTCTTACAGTTAAGTGCGACCTGGGACAGTTCAGAGGCTATCCATTGTGGAATGTACTAGCCCTGACTGTCCCGGGGGGATTTTTATCTAAATTTCACCCCCGAGGCCGGAACTCCGCTTTAAGCAAAGTTGCCAAAACTAGAATCTAAAATTATATACAAGGATATAAAATTAGATCTTGCAAAGAATCATTGTCTCCCCAACAAAAGAAACAGAAATTTTAGATATCCACTGGCCATAAAGTTGAAAGTTAACCTTTTGTTGCACTATTGGAGAGTATTCCAGCTTATGTTGAGTCCTACTTTATTATTTGTTCACACAAAGGTACTTTCCGTGAGATATTATTGTGTTTTGTATTCCACATCCTCTTTCTGGGTGCAGGACAGGGCTCCGTATGACGTGGCTCTATATTAAACTTGTGCAAAAAAAAAAAAAGATTTAAAGTAAACCTGTCGCAAACCTTGACAAACTCAAACTCTGCAATGATGCAAAGTGCTAAAGCAGAAGTTGCAGTCAGTAAAGGTCACAAGTTGATTAACCACTTCCCGACCAGTCAGATCGGCAGGTTCCCGCAAATCGCCATACCTGTACGGCGGTTCGCGGCAGCGATCCTGGGGGCGCGCGTGCTTGCCCACTCTCCAGCAGGGAAGCCGATCCATGGGGTCAGCAGCCACGGTTGCTGCCCTGCTTCCGCGATCGCTCCCCGTAAAGAGCGAACGGCGGTCTGCTATAGTAAACCCAGCAGACCCTTGTTCTCTCTGCTATCAACACAGAGTCCCTGCGTTCCTCCTATTTAGGAACACAGGTCTCTGTGTTGATTTCACAAGCCCATCCCCCACACAGTTAAAAAAACACCCCCTAGGCATACATTTAACCCTTTAATCGCCCCCTGGTGTTAGCCCCTACCCTGCCAGTGTCATTATTAGTAACAGTGCATATTTTTAGCACTGATTACTGTAGTAATGTCACTGGTCCCCCCAAAAGTGCCAAAAATGTCAGTTAGGGGTCCCTGCTAAAAATCGCTGATCGCCGCCATTACTAGTAAAATAAATAAATAAAAACAACATAAATCTTTCCCCTAGTTTGTAGACAAAATAACTTTTGCTCAAGCCAATCAAAATGCGCTTATTGGGATTTTTTTTTTACCAAAAATATGATGCAGAATACAATTTTTTTTTTATTGGGAATGTTACAGTATCTCACAAAAGTGAGTACACCCCTCACATTTTTGTAAATATTTTATTATCTTTTCATGTGACAACACTGAAGAAATGACACTTTGCTACAATGTAAAGTAGTGAGTGTACAGTTTGTATAACAGTGTAAATTTACTGTCCCCTCAAAATAACTCAACGCACAGCTATTAATGTCTAAACCGCTGGCAACAAAAGTGAGTACACCCCTAAGTAAAAATGTCAAAATTGGGTACAAATTTTTCCTCCCCGGTGTTATGTGACTCTTTAGTGTTACAAGGTCTCAGGTGTAAATGGGGAGCAGGTGTGTTAAATTTAGTGTTATCGCTCTCACTCTACCATACTGGTCACTGAAAGTTCAACATGGCACCTTATGGCAAAGAACTCTCTGAGGATCTAAAAAAAAAGAATTGTTGCTCTACATAAAGATGGCCTAGGCTATAAGAAGATTGCCAAGACCCTGAAAATGAGCTGCAGCACGGTGGCCAAGACCATACAGCGGTTTAACAGGACAGGTTCCACTCAGAACAGGCCTCACCATGGTCAGCCAAAGAAGTTGAGTGCATGTGCTCAGCAGCATATCCAGAGGTTTTCTTTGGGAAATAGACGTATGAGTGCTGCCAGCATTGCTGCAGAGGTTGAGGGGGTGGGGGGGTAGCCTGTCAGTGCTCAGACCATACGCTGCACACTGCATCAAATTGGTCTCCATGGCTGTCGTCCCACAAGGAAGCCTCTTCTAAAGATGATGCACAAGAGAGCCCGCAAACACTTTGCTGAAGACAAGCAGACTAAGGACATGGATTACTGGAACCATGCCCTGTGGTCTGATGGGACCAAGATAAACTTATTTGGTTCAGATTGTGTCAAGCGTGCGTGGCGGCAACCAGGTGAGGAGTACAAAGACAAGTGTGTCTTGCCTACAGTCAAGCATGGTGGTGGGAGTGTCATGGTCTGGTGCTGCATGAGTGCTGCCGGCACTGGGGAGCTACAGTTCATTGAGGGAACCATAAATACTAAAATGTACTGTGACATACTGAAGCAGAGCATGATCCCCTCTCTTCCGAGTCTGGGCCGCAGAAGAGTATTTCATAAGGACCCCAAACACACCTCCAAGACAACCACTGCCTTGCTAAAGAAGCAGAGGGTAAAGGATGATTGACTGGCCAAGCATGTCTCCAGACCTAAACCCTATTGAGCATCTGTGGGGCATCCTCAAACAGAAGGTGGAGGAGCGCAAGGTCTCTAACATCCACCAGCTCCGTGATGTCATCATGGAGGAGTGGAAGAGGACATCAGTGGCAACAAGTGAAGCTCTGGTGAACTCCATGCCCAAGAAGGTTAAGGCAGCGGTGGAAAATAATGGTGGCCACACAAAATATTGACACTTTGAGCCCAATTTGGACATTTTCACCTAGGGGTATACTCACTTTTACACTGTTATACAAGCTGTGCACTCACTACTTTACATTGTAGCAAAGTGTCATTTCTTCAGTGTCGTCACATGAAAAGATATGATAAAATATTTACAAAAATGTGAGGGGTGTACTCACTTTTGTGACATATTGTATATAGCAGAAAGTGAAAAACATTGTTTTTTTTTTCAGAATTGTTGCTCTTTTTTTGTTTATAGTGCAAAAAATAAAAATTGCACAGGTGATCAAATACCACCAAAAGAAAGCTCTATTTGTGGGAAGAAAGGACATCAATTTTATTTGGGTACAGCATTGCAGGACTGTGCAACTGTCCATTAAAGTAACGCAGTGCCGAATTAGAAAACATGGCCTAGTCATTAAGGGGAAAATTTTCAAGTCCAGAAGTGGTTAATGGATCCAGAAATCTGTATGCAAGTTTCAACTTTGTAGGAGTCACACTTGGCCCTATCCCCTAACCAGAGATGTATAGTAACTAAGTAGAACTACTTCACTACTGTACTTAAGTACCGAAAGGCGGTATCTGTACTTTCCTGGAGTAGAATTTTTTTCTCCTACTTCCACTTGTACTTACACTACATTTTTTCAATGATTTCAATACTTCTACTCCAATATTTTTTTTTTTGTGCTGCATAGTTATTCGTTACAATTATAAAAATTACCACTGCCAGAACAGTAGATGGCAGGTTTCATGAAGCTCAAAACATGTGTATTATCAGCGCATACGAAAATAAATGCTACTGTATGTATAAATAAAAGCTGCATTTGAAATAATAAAAAACAATATGATGTTCAAACTTTTAACTTCTTTCTTTAATAACTACATAACACAGTATTTGGACTTTTACTTTCAGTACTTGAGTAGCAAAATTGTTTAAAAAACTACTTGCAAAACTTACTGCAATAAAAAAAATGTTGAATACTTTAGTACTTCTACTCAAGTCACTTTTTGATAGAGCACTTCCACTTCTACTCAAGTCACTTTTTGATCGAGCACTTGTACTTTTACTCAAGTATGGGTTTCGAGTACTTTATACAACTCTGCCCCTAACACCTCCCACTCCTCCCAACTGGTAAGGGAGGCACCCATCATATAAATAGAGAAGCTAAAAGAATGAGCAGGAGTGGTGCAAGCTTTGACTTTTACAGCAAAAGTTGACACTTGCATAAAAATCATAACTCTAAAATTCTTTATTGTTTGCATATACAGCTTTTACTAACGGTGACCTCGGCATATTAGTTATTTCAACTCACCCTAAAATCCAGGGAGTCACCTTGATTTTTACTTAATCACCTCCAGTCTGGACCTATTGCCATACAACTGGTCGGGCTCAGAGTACAGTACTCTGCTCCCCGAGCCCACCCTTTTTTGAAGCCTATTAGAGCCTCTGGCTCTAATCATGTGCTTCAAAATAAAAAAAATATCCCTATTGGAATCCATGCGCCTGGCGCTCTGCATGTAGATCAGGATTGGGGGGGGGGGGGGTGCCGCCCCTGTGCCCCCAATGGAAGGGTCACATAGAAACATAGAAACATAGAATGTGTCGGCAGATAAGAACCATTTGGCCCATCTAGTCTGCCCAATATATCTGAATCCTATGAATAGTCCCTGGCCCTATCTTATATGAAGGATAGCCTTATGCCTATCCCATGCATGCTTAAACTCCTTCACTGTATTTGCAGCTACCACTTCTGCAGGAAGGTTATTCCATGCATCCACTACTCTCTCAGTAAAGTAATACTTCCTCATATTACTTTTAAACCTTTGCCCCTCTAATTTAAAACTGTGTCCTCTTGTGGTAGTTTTTCTTCTTTTAAATATGCTCTCCTCCTTTACCGAGTTGATTCCCTTTATGTATTTAAACGTTTCTATCATATCCCCTCTGTCTCTTCTTTCTTCCAAGCTATACATGTTAAGGTCCTTTAACCTTTCCTGGTAAGTTTTTTCCTGCAATCCATGTACTAGTTTAGTAGCTCTTCTCTGAACTCTCTCTAGAGTATCTATATCCTTCTGGAGATATGGCCTCCAGTACTGCGCACAATACTCCAAGTGAGGTCTCACCAGTGTTCTGTACAGCGGCATAAGCACTTCTCTCTTTCTACTGCTTATACCTCTCCCTATACATCCAAGCATTCTGCTGGCATTTCGTGCTGCTCTATTACATTGTCTTCCCACCTTTAAGTCTTCTGAAATAATTACTCCTAAATCCCTTTCCTCAGATACTGAGGTCAGGACTGTGTCAAATATTCTATATTCTGCCCTTGGGTTTTTACGTCCCAGGTGCATTATCTTACACTTATCCACATTAAATTTCAGTTGCCAGAGTTCTGACCATTCTTCTAGTTTTCCTAAATCCTTTTCCATTTGGCGTTTCCCTCCAGGAACATCAACCCTGTTACATATCTTTGTGTCATCAGCAAAAAGACAAATCTTACCATCGAGGCCTTTTGCAATATCACTTATGAAGATATTAAACAAAATTGGTCCCAGTACAGATCCCTGAGGTACCCCACTGGTAACATGACCTTGTTCTGAATGTTCTCCATTGACCACAACCCTCTGTTGTCTGTCACTCAGCCACTGCCTAATCCACTCAACAATATGGGAGTCCATGCTCAATGACTGCAGTTTATTGATAAGTCTTCTATGTGGGACAGTGTCAAAAGCCTTACTAAAATCTAGATATGCAATGTCTACTGCACCTCCACCGTCTATTATTTTAGTCACCCAGTCAAAAAAATCTATAAGATTTGTTTGACATGATCTCCCTGAAGTAAACCCATGTTGTTTTTCATCTTGCAATCCATGGGATTTAAGATGTTCCACAATCCTATCCTTTAATAGGGTTTCCATTAATTTGCCTACTATTGATGTCAGACTCACTGGTCTATAGTTGCTCGATTCCTCCCTACTACCTTTCTTGTGAATGGGCACGACATTTGCCAATTTCCAATCTTCCGGGACGACTCCTGTTACTAATGATTGGTTAAATAAATCTGTTAATGGTTTTGCCAGCTCACCACTAAGCTCTTTTAATAATTTTGGGTGTATCTCATCAGGACCCTGTGACTTATTTGTCTTCACTTTAGACAGCAATCTTAGAACGTCTTCCTCTGTAAAGACACATGCATCAAACGATTCATTAGTCATCCTTTCAAGTGGAGGTCCTTCTCCTTTTTCTTCTGTAAAAACTGAACAGAAGTATTCATTAAGGCAGTCGGCTAGCCCTTTATTCTCTTCTACATACCTTCCGTCCTTTGTTTTTAATTTAGTTATTCCTTGTTTTAATTTCCTTTTTTCATTTATATATCTGAAGAATGTCTTATCCCCCTTTTTCATAGACTGAGCTAGTTTTTCTTCTGCCTGCGCTTTAGAAGTTCTTATAACTTGCTTGGCCTCTTTCTGCCTAATCTTGTAGATTTCCTTATCTTCATTGCTCTGGGTTTTTTTATAATTACAAAATGCTAGCTTTTTATTTTTAATGATTTGGGCCACTTCTGCTGAGTACCACAGTGGTCTCTTCCTTTTTTTGCTTTTACTGACAAGTCTAATGCAATTTTCTGTTGCCTTCAATAATGCACCTTTTAAATAGTCCCATTTCTCCTGGACTCCATGTAATCCGTACCAGTCTGATAAGGACTCATTTATGACTAATTTCATTTTTGAAAAGTCTGTTTTTCTAAAATCTAAAACTTTTGTTTTTGTGTGGTGTGACTCTTTCACAGTTCTTATATTAAACCACACTGACTGGTGATCACTGGATCCCAAGGTTTCGCCTACAGTGACATCATATACCGAATCCCCATTTGTGAATACCAGATCCAAAATGGCCTCCCTCCGGGTTGGCTCCTCAACCACTTGTTGCAGAGACAACCCCAGTAGGGAATTTAGAATATCTGTACTCCTGGTAGAACTTGCTATTTTGGTTTTCCAGTTTATATCTGGAAGATTGAAATCTCCCATAATGATAACTTCTCCTTTCATTGTCATTTTAGCTATTTCTTCAACTAGTAGATCATCTAGTTCTTTGACTTGACCAGATGGTCTATATATCACACCTACACGAGTTACTGCATGATTAGCAAACTGCAACGTAACCCAAACTGACTCTATGTTGGCTTCACCAACTTGTATTAGGTTAGATTTAATGCTATCTTTCACATACAGGGCCACTCCTCCTCCTTTCTTGCCTTCTCTGTCTCTTCTGTATAAAGAGTACCCTGGTATGGTTATGTCCCAGTCATTTCTTTCATTAAACCATGTCTCCGTAACAGCCACTAAATCTACATTCTCAGATGCCATAATTGACCCAAGTTCATTGATTTTTTTACCTAAACTGCGAGCATTTGTAGACAGGACTCTGAGCTTATCATTTCTTAACCTCTGTGCTTCTGACCTGTTCTGGCATTGTTTCGGGGGGCAATTGGACTCTTGTAATTCCACTCTTTTGCCCCCCCTTCCTAGTTTAAATACTCTTTCGCAAATTCTTGGAGTTGTTCACTAAGTACATTTGTTCCTTTGAGAGAAAGATGCAAACCATCTTTTTTGTACAGTTCCTTTCTATTCCAAGTAGAGCTTTCATGAGAAACAAAGCCAAATCCTTGCTCTTGACACCATTTACTAAGCCATATGTTGAACTCCTTTATGCGCCTCTGCCTATCATTCTGAACATTATGCACAGGCAGAACTTCAGAAAATGAAATGGTGGATGCAAAATCCTGTACGTCATTTCCAAGTGTGATAAAAGATTTTTTCACCTCTGACACTTCATTGCAAGCCAGGTCATTTGTCCCTAGATGGACAAGAACCAGGGAGACATCTCACAAAACCATTTTCTTTAAGCTCCACACTTCTTATGATTGAATCACCCAGCAACAGCTGCTTCCTTTGAGACTTCACTTTATCTTTTTTGTCCTTGGCTGCAGTCTTGCATACATTAGACATAGGAGTCGATCTTTTCTCACCCTCTGTGCTTGAGTCCATATCCATGTTGTCCTTACATTCTGAGAGTGCTGCAAATGAATTTTGGAGAACCACCGACTGTGGGACATGTCTTCTATCCACCCCTCTAAGTCTTCCTGAACCTACAGTAACCCATCTGCCATTTCTGGGGGTCCTCTGTGGCAGTGGCATTGCAGCAGTCCCAGCTGGAGTTTGTTTAACAGATAATTTAAATATCTCTGATTTCAAAAATGCAATTTCCTGCTGCAGTAAGGAGAATTGTCTACAGATCTGACAGCATCCGAATCTCCAAAGAGTGGAACATGAAATAAATGCAAAACAATTCCTGCACTGAACCAAGTCTGCCATTTTAAAGAGGAGAGAAAAAAAAAATATAAGAAAATTTGTAAATTTAAGTCAAACAAATCTTACCTTTTTTTTTTTCTTTTTTCCACCTTCCAGCCTACCTCCTGACTATCTCCTGCAATATCTCATTCACTGTACTTAAAATGTTGTACTTGCAATGGAGTACTTGCAGCTAATGAATTAGACCAGCTAATGAGTATTTCTCTATATATACACACACTCCTTCACAGCCCCTCCCCCAGCAACAATTGTAGCACCTTAATGGGCTAGTCTCATTAGCAAATGCACAATAGCAGACACCTGACCAAATTCCTTTCCTCTTCTCAAGCAATGGTCAGCAAAAAGAAACACAGATGAGTTGGTTGCAACCACTGCATACAAGTCTGATTGGTGGAGTGCTGCAGAGATGGTGGTTCTTTTGGAAGGTTCTCCTCTCTCCACAGAGAAATGCTGAAGCGCTGTCGGAGTGACCATCGGGTTCTTGGTCACCTCCCTGACTAAGGCCCTTCTCTCCCGATCGCTCAGTTTGGCCTGTTCTAGGAAGAGTCCTGGTGGTTTCAAATGTCTACCATTTACAGATGATGGAGGCCACTGTGCTCACTGGGACCTTCAATGCTGCTGGCATTTTTCTGTGCCCTTCCCCAGATCTGTCTCAGAGGTCTACTTGGTTTGTGCTCTGACATGCACTGTTAACTCTGGGACCTGTAGTGTGTGCCTTCCCAAATCATGTCCAATCAACTGAATTTACCACAGGTGGACTCCAATCAAGTTGTGGAAACATCTCAAGGATGATCAGTGGAAACAGCATGCACTTGAGCTCAATTTTGAGTGGCATGGCAAAGGCTGTGAATGCTTACTGTATGTACATGTGTTTCTTTTTCCCGTTTTTTATTTTTATTACAATTTGCAAAGATTTCAAACAAACTTCTTTCACACTGTCATTATGGGGTATTGTTTGTAGAATTTTGAGTAAAATAAGGAATTTAATCCATTTTGGAATCAGGCTGTAACATAACAAAATGTGGCAAAAGTAAAGCGCTATAAATACTTTCCGGATGCACTGTAAAAGATGATGTTGCACTGAGTAAATAGATACCAAACATGCTTTAAAAGTGCGCATGGCGCTGTGCACTGGCAACAAACGATGTAAATTTTACTATCCATAGGCAACATTTGAAAAGCCTTTACAGGTTACCATTTTAGATTTACAGAGGAGGTCTGGTGCTTAAATTACTGCCTATGATCTGATGTTCGTGGTGACACCTCACATGTGTGGAACCATCGCTGTCTGCATGCGTGTATGACCTAGGTGTGTGTTGCCTCTGTGCACGAGCAAGGGAGGACGAAGGGACTTTCATTTTATTTATTTTTTTTTTATTAATCTTTTTTTTTTTTTTTTTACACTGTTGCTTTACTTTTTTTTTTTTTTTTATCACTTTTATTGCTGTCACAAGGAATGTAAACATCCTTGTGACAGCAATTGGCATGTGATTGGTACTTTTTATGGAGAGAGCTGAAGACTCTAAGACCCCCAGGTCCCTCCTCTTCACTGTCACAAGGAATGTAAACATCCTTGTGACAACAATTGGTATGTGATTGGTACTTTTTGTGGAGAGATCTGAGGACTCAAATGGCTCGTTTCCACTGAGCTTTCTGGTACGGTTCGGTTCGGTACGGTACGCTATTTATGCCGTTTCTATTATGAATGGTACCCTAATTCCGAACTGTACCGTACCCTTTCGTTGGGGTACCAAGCACATTAGTACCGTGCCAACTGGGTGGAGCTACACTCTGCAGAACATTGGTTGACAGAGAATTCTCTATCACAGCTTTCCTGCTACACCACGCCTATCATGGAAGGGTACTATTGGCAGTGGAAACGCAATGTGTACCGTACCGAACCGTACCGTACTGAACCGAACCGTACCGTACCACTCAGTGGAAACGAGGCATAAGACCCCCAGATCCCTCCTCTTCAATTAACCACTTTACCACCGGAGGATTTTGCTGTCTTACGTCCAGGGCAATTTTTGCGATTCGGCACTGTGCGACTTTAACTGACAATTGCGCGGTCATGCAACGCCGTACCCAAACAAAATGTACGTCCTTTTTTTCCCCACAAACAGAGCTTTCTTTTGGTGGTATTTGATCACCTGTGCGATTTTTACTTGTTGCGCTATAAACAAAAAAAGAGCGTAAATTCTGAAAGAATAACAATATTTTTTAAATCCCCCCCCCAAAATAATGTAAAAATCTAATTTTTTTTTAAATTTTTGGCCAATTTGTTTTCTGCTACCTATGTTTGGTAAAAAAAAATCACAATAAGCGTATTTTGATTGGTTTGCGCAAAAGTTATTGCGTTTACTAACTAAGAGAAAGATTTCTGTCATTTTTGGTGTTTTCTTTTTAACGAGTAATGGCGGCGATCTGCGATTTTTTTGCGGGACTGCAACATTGCGGCGGACAGATCGGACCCTTGACTGACATTTTTAACACTTTTGGGGGTACCAGTGACATTACTACAGTAATCAGTGCTATACATATGCACTTTTACTGTAAAAATGACACTGGCAGGGAAGGGGTTAATTTTATTGGAGAGGGAGGGGTTAATGTATGCCTGGTGCTTACTAACGTGTGTGGGGGAAGGTGACTGAGTGACACAGGGACAGATTGCAGGTTCAGCTATGCTGAACCCTGCAATCTGATCCTGTCTGTCACTTAGGAGATCCGCCCGCTTTGTTTACAAAAGCAGGCGGATCTCCACACTCGATTCCCCGACGATCGGGGAAGAGCGGCGGTGATCACCGCCGCTCCTCCCCTGGCCCGTCTCCCGCTGCGACTGAATACAGCGGGAGTGAGCCTCCGGCAGCGCGTGCGCCGCCCACAAGGGGAGGAGTCCAGCGACGTAGGTCTACGTCGCTGGACAAGAACGAGCCACTTTCCGCAGTACAGTCAATGTGACTGGTCGGCAAGTGGTTAAAAACTGGCGCTGATGGTTTCCGAGTAAACTGGAAGTGATGTCATGTCATTAAAAAGTAAGTAAAAATCAGCGCTATACTCTCAATGAGGGGGACCACTCGTTATACCTACAACCGATGATCTCAAAGACTGTGGATAACATAAATAATGAATAATTGTGTAGATGTGTAGGTGGATGACTAATCAAAATAGTGCAAAAAAAGAAAAGAAAATGGGTGGAGAAAAAAAGACTTTCAAAACTTCATCAAATTGTGAACAATCTCCTGAATCCAGATCTGCATGATCATAAACAAACACAATTGACCGGCAAAAAAACAATAATAAGTGAATAATTACTACTCATATAAATGATGCACATCAATAAAATCATTATTATGATCATGCAGATCTGGATTCAGGAGATTGTTCACAATTTGATGAAGTTTTGAAAGTCTTTTTTTTCTCCACCCATTTTCTTTTCTTTTTCTGCACTATTTTGATTAGTCATCCACCTACACATCTACACAATTATTCATTATTTATGTTATCCACAGTCTTTGAGATCATCGGTTGTAGGTATAACGAGTGGTCCCCCTCATTGAGAGTATAGCGCTGATTTTTACTTACTTTTTACATTGTGATACGTGGGGACACTATCTAAATCAGCTGCTAGCTTGGAGGAGTTCCACGTCCATCACTAGTTGCTCATTTATAATATTCATCGGGTCGCTTACCCCATTTTAGCGCACAAGTTTACTCTTTTTACGATGTCATGTCATTGCTTCTGGTTTATTGTTACGAACAGCCGATCAAAGCCGATGCCAGCTTTGCTTGGCTGTCCAGCCAGATGCGCCGACTGGTCGCTCGGGTCTCCAGGTGGGACTGGAGAAGCCGAGGGAGCCATGGAAAGTAGTGGAAGGAGGGGACTCATTGTAAACAGCATGGCTGTGTTAATTTTTCTAGTCTGTTCTATGTTTCAGTGGCTGTAGAATTGACTGCTTCTGCCTGGTTGGTCCAGAAATTTTCTGGAAATTAGTGGGCAGGAAGAGTCTAATCAAAAGCTGAATATTGTCCCTGTTCAATATCTGGGGAGAGGAGCGCAGATGGTGACTGGGAGTCTGTATAAATACCCTGAGGAGGAGATCACAGCATAGGGGGGCTGCTAGCCCCCTAGGCAATTCTACCATGTGCCTGCTGGTTGTTGAGGCCTCAGTGTAGCTAGTTGGAAGTCTATGCTGAGGAGATGTCAGAGAACGGTTCGTAGAAAGATTGGCACTTCTGCAAATGCCCAGCAAAACTGAGGATTGGCACTTAGAAATTTGTCAATGCTAATGCGCATGCGTGTACAGGCAAGAACGACCGCGAAGCTGGCGCCCAGTGGCGTATTTAAAGCCAGCAGCATGAGCCATTAGTTGTTGGATGATCTTCAGCTCCCCCTGTGTGTTCCTGTATTCCTGTTCTTGATATTATTGCCTTTGACCTATCTTGTCTCCATTCCTGGCTTTGACCCTTGGCTTTTTCCAGTGACCCTGCTTCTGCCTGCTGCTTCGTGCTTGACCCCTGGCTTGCTCTTCTGACTCCGCTACCTCCTGATTACCAGTGTATGACCCCGGCTTACTCCTGACCCTGCTTGCTGCTTTCTCCTGGCTGACCTTCCATGCATGACTTCTTGCCTGGCTCCTGACTTTACTCCTGGCTCTACCTGCTGCCAACACTCCCCTGGTATTCCTGAGGGACTCCTGCCTAGCAGTGCATCCTGCTCATCAGCTGCCATCCAGCGGACATCTCTACATCATCTAAGCCTGTTGCAGCTGGCAACCCTTGCTTCTCTGAGCATAGCACTCCCTGTTACCACCTGCACTTAGCTGCAAGGGAAGCCCTCTTAGCACTTCAGCCTTCAACCAGGTACGTGACAGGAGAGTTGCTGGAAACTGACTGAGGGGCTGTTGTCTAAAGGCCCGTACACGCGATAAGAAAATCTGAAGGGAAATTTCGTCCGACGACCAATCTGCCGATTTTCGGATTGTTAGTATGGTGCTTTCGACAGCCAACTCCGACTTTTCAGCCGACAAAATCCTGATGTGCAGGCTATAAAATTTTTGTGGTCCGTCAAAACAACGTCCGATTTTCGTCTCATTAGTACAGATTTCGTCTGAAAAAAAACTTAAGATCAAGACTAGGCATGCTCAGAGACGAAAGAACACATACAAAGCAATCCAACACATGACATCACTTCTGAAGTAGAATTCTGTCGTACGGGAAATTTCATACGAAAATAACCTCTTCACTTTCCACATCAGACTAGCATGCCACAAAAAACGGATGACAGATCGTTCGATAATCTGATCGTGTGTACCGGGCTTAAGGATGTAGTCTGGTACCACAGGGTAAAAGTGTCTTGAGGACATTGGACGAAAGCAACCAATTTTCCAAGGACATTTGTTAGTACAGACTAGTGAGAGAGATCCTAAAGATTGGACTGTGTGCTGAGGCCACCCATCTTGTGCTAGAGTCAACAGGTCTAAAGGGGACATTGTGTCTTGTGTCCTGAAGAGCTCAGTCTATTTAATTCACAGTGAAAGGACTTTGCTTGGACTGTCCAGAGAGGAAGATTAATATCCTTAAATTCCACTACAAGGCTAAGGCCCTTGGTTTCTTATGCAAGGACTTGGCTCACAGTCTTACAAGAGAAAGTTCAGTGTCCTCAAGTTGTTGTTAAGGGTTACAGGAGTATCCTACCATTACCCACTACCTATGCAAGTTCTTTTTACAGCATCATAAAAAGCATACCTCTAGACCAGTGATGGCAAACCTTGGCACCCCAGATGTTTTTGGAACTACATTTCCCAATATGCTCATGCACTCTGCGGTCTAGCTGAGCATCATGGGAAATGTAGTTTCAAAACATCTGGGGTGCCAAGGTTCGCCATCACTGCTCTAGACTGATTAATGGGTCTGAAGAGTGATTGATATTCAGGTCCGGGCAATCTACTTAGCGGCTCCTACGAGGGTGCAACAAAAAGAAAGCATGGTCTAGGGACCGCACACGCTGTTTGAATTTCTAAAGTAAGTAATGTGATGCACCTCTGACCAAAAGGCACGAAGCCTGATATAGGACCGAAAAATGAAGTAAATCCCTTACTGTTTCTCCAGATCTCCAAGCTTTGAGGGAACATTTTATGTAGTCCATAGGGAGTATAAAACCACAAAGTCAAAATGTTAAATAAAGACTCTTGATACTTGTAGCAAATAGAAGTTTGATGTGTGAAGAAGAGTATCCTTTCTATCTGTTTTTGTGAGAGACTAAAGCCTAGTACACACGCAACGAATATCGGCCGACCGATCGTCCGTCTTTTGTCCAGAGTGGTGTTTTGTTGGTTGGAATGTGCCTAGACTGCACACGAATTTTCTCGCCCGACAAAATTCTACTTATCACAGAAGTGATGTCATGTGTTGGTTTGCTTTCTTTGTGTTCTTTCTTCACTGAGCATGCCCAGTCTTGCTCATAAGATTTTTCCCTGTCGAAATCTGTACTGACTGCACGAAAATCGGCCGTGTTTTGACAGCGGACAAAAATTTTATAGCCTGCACACCAGATTTTTTTCGGACAAAAAGTCGGAGTCGGTTGTCGGAAAGCATCATACTAACAAGCCGAAAATCGGCAGATTGGTCGTCGGACGAAAATTCCCTGCCGATTTTCGACGCGTGTGTACAAGGCTTTAGCAGAAGGTCTAGAAATATAAGTTAATTTGAAATCTGTCAGGGGAGAATTGAGTAGTCAATACGTCAAACAGCAAAGAGGTAGAATGAAGTCAGGGCATCTGAGAGTCCCATAATTGCTCAAATTGCTTAAGGTTTGGCGTAAATGATGGAGCTGGCGGTAGAGAGGCAAGAAAGTGTGATAATTGTAATTTGCAACAAAAAATCAGCTTAGATAGAGCAGGGTGTGAGACCGTGGTCTCCAGTTTTACTTGTATAAAATCTCCTTTAATGGTATAGTTGTGATGCCTTAATTCCTTTATACCACCATACCTGCTACAAGCTAGAATTTTCAAAAGGAGATCAGCAGTGGCATTTCTTTGCATTTCTCTATTTTTCTCAGCCTCTAGCCAGTTGTCTATGTCATATCAGGAGACATTAGGAGCTTATTGCCATTTCTCTCCATTTCAGACCACAGGAGTTGCCAGTTGGAGCGGGCCCATTCCTTTCAGGAAGGTGGCCGGAAAATTGTCACAGTGGTTTGTGCAGATCGAAGGGTGACACTTGAAAACAGATCAGTGAATCACACTACAATGACCCGCGCTCACCGTTGCCATGATAAAAAAAATAATGGCATGTGGGCGGTGGGGAAATTGCCTAATGTGCTCAGAATTTCCAGATGTCTCAAGAAGGATTGTGAAAGAGCAGCTTAGCCAGTCTCTGTATAAACAACGTTACCTCAACCCCCATTGTGTGCACAATACTTTCCTGTGTGCTACAGTGTTCAGAATAAAACATTGTTCTCAGTATTTTGGCTTTTGCTTTGTTTTCATATCTACCGATTATTCATCTGCAAGTTTTATTTACCTAATTTTGTCTTTGACCAAAGATGGGCCCCTTGGGCCTATCTTCCCCCCGCTCATTTCACTATATATTTCTTTTATTTGGTTTAATTACTACATTTATTTGGCTCATTGAAGTTTAAAAGAGTCCCTTTTTGGCTAAATTTGGCTTTTATTGTTTCAGTGTAAATGGTTAGTGGGCCATTAGGCAAACCTTTTTAAAGGATAACTAAACCCAAAAATGTAATTCATTGCGGCTTATCAGTCTTTTAGGTTGGCTGGCTGGATTTTCTTTTTACTTTTCGAACTAAGAACATTTTTAGCAAGTACAGAAAATACCTGTTTATCCTTCCAGAGATACATGTGAATGGAAAGAAAGGTGCACGGACCTGTGTAAATGAGTGTAAAAGCAGCAATGTGATGAATGTGAGTAGAAAAAATTATGTAACATATGAAATCAGTTACAAAAGTGCACTAATAAAACAAGAGAACAATAACAAAATGTCCATATAAGTGAAATCAAATAAATCAATCTGAAATAAAGTCTTTTCATCCAAAGAAAGTATTCCCAAAGTGATGGTGTAAAAAACCAGCAGGTGGATGACTGGTAAAGTGAAGTAGGTGAATTAACCTCTTACCAAAAGGCAATCCATAAACGTGACTTTAAACAAAAAATACAATCTTGTGGTGACACCCAGTGATGTGAATGGACTCTTACCACAATTGAGAGAGAATAGCGCATGTACTGTGGTACCAGGGAATCCAATTGAGCAGCCAAGCAAAGTGGAATCTCAAATGGGATGGATGGATCATCAGCTTCCTGGTTGAGGAGGTCTGGAGGCTTGCAAGAATGGGATTGCCAGCAAGGAGACCACAATAAAAGGAAGGGACTGGTAGTGCATTACCCACAGGTTTTTATTCATAAAAAAGGTAAAAAACACTTACAAGATCCAGAGAGGTAAACAGCAAATACGGTCACGGTCACCTGCAGTGCGATCTGGGACATGCAGCAGTACAACTGGCTCCCCCCGACGCGTTTCCACTAATAAGTCGGCTTCTGGGACTGAATATAAAATACCTGTTTATTCTTCCAGAGATGCGCTATGCTTGTCACTTTATGTGGGCTGGAAGCAAAAACTAGTTTATCTTTCTTGTGTAAACTACTAATCACATGACCCCACCCATGTAATGGAGATGACCAAAGGCAGACATGTTTGATCAGTCTAGGTGGCAACCATGGTTGCCTCCATAGTTACAGTGGAAGATTGAGTGTAGCCACCAAGGGACAGCAATCTTGTTTTATTTACAAGATTACCAGGTGAAACAAAAGGGTCAAAGCTTAAGAAAATAAATCCAACGAAGAACCACATCTGGTCTGGTAAGCTGCAATACATTCCATTTTTTTGTTTCTGGATTTAAAAAAAAGTTGCACTAACCATTGATCGGTTTTTCCCTATCTGCAGAAAGAGCTGTCACCCAGAGAATCAGAGACATCTTTAAATTTTCTCTCCTCGATGGATTGCTTGGAACTGTCATTGGGCCAATAATGAGTTAATATTGAGTCAATACGTTATCGGGGAATGTCACTCAATAAGTGGGTGGACAGGTAATAATAAATAGTCACTAGTACATTAATCAGTTTGGGTTTGAGATTCAAGCTGTTGGGTGTTCTGGTTTGGTTGGGCGTGAGCTTAGACTGCTAAATCCTGTATTTGTTTTATAAAAGTTATGGTTAGTCATTTTATAATGTGTTGTTTTTGTTTATTTCTCGTTTCCATCCAGACCCATGCCCTCACACCTTGGGCTCGTGCCTTGGATACACTTTGGGAATATTTCCCACATTTTTTAGTTTTTGTTTATTTGTAACCCCAATAAAGTACCACTGCTGTTGAAAAGGTATTTTACAAAATTGTATGTTTCTTCATTTACTTAGAAGCAGTGCACACCATGTTTTTACAGGAACAGCAATGCATGTTAAACTGCACTGGTGCCATGCAGTACCATCTGATAGGGCAACACAACTTTAATGGATGTGCGCTGCAGGGAACAGTCACAAATTGGTGCAAGCACTATCTTTTGGCAGCATAGCACACTAAATATCAGTGTATTTCCACGCGTACTGCTGCAACTAATTTATATGTGGTGCCATTCAGGTTCTCCCATTCAGGGCAAAGTGACAGGGTCTCTTTAAAGCCCATCCCTTGACCCACTAATATTCACCCCATCGTTTTCCCCACCACTCTTTCCTTCATTACAGTTGTTAAAAAAATACCCAGTGACCTTCTTCCATGATGCAGTGTGGGGGCTGACTCTGCATCAGAAGAAGTCCAAGGGTGGCAGCGTTTGGGCCCAGCACTTGGCTGCTCCAACAGGACACTGCATCTTGGGAGGAGGTACATTTTTGCACTTCTGCAACAGGGTGGAGGAGTGGTAGAGGAGCACTATAAAGGTTATAATTTGGTGGGCTGAATGAGCAAAGTAGAAGGGTCTCCTTAAAAGTATAACTAAAGGCAAAACTTTTTTTAGTTTTGGATAGAGGGGAGAGGGATTGTAACGCTTGGGAGGGAGATTCACCCTCTCTATTTGTCCTGTTTACCATTTTCATTGAAAGTGAAAGTAAAAGAAAATCCCAAATTTTGAGTTGTCCCCAGAAAAGTAATAGAGGTGAAATCTTCCAATGGGGACACTAGTTCTGTTGACCTGGGGATCCCCAAGGAATTCCCTCCCTATTTGGCTATGGGACAAGAAGTGAAGGAAAATCTCTGCAATGAGACACAGATGGCGAAAAAAAATCTGACAGGGGTTATAACTGTAGCACCCTCTAGTGTGTGCGGAAAATTCGTGTAGGCAAAATATAGTTTGGCTCGGGGCTAGACCTGAGCCATGGAATATGGGTCAGGATTCATTAAAGTTCAGGGATGGATGACTCATCATGGCAGCTCTCTGGTGCCTTCCACTGGTCTGGAAGGTTGGAGAATCTTCTAGAACTAAAGGGTGGAGATAAGGAGGAGCTGCCATGCATATTTATGAGGCCTCAGCCAATCCCCAGTATTGGGCTGGCAGGGGTCAGAGAATACTTCATAAAAAGACATGAGCCATGCCAGCAGGGGCAATCAGTGGAAGATGGAATTACAGTGTTGAGAAGGCTGTAGGTGGCCCTTAGGGGTGCCCCCTAGTCTGCAGGAAGGGGGGTGTCCTGCCTTAGGCCGGGGCTTGGGAGCTGGACGAATCCTGCTTAAACACAGAGCAGGAGGTCTTCCTGGAGGCACGGGAGCAAGTGAGGACAGGGTAAGTAGTGCAACACTGTGGGGGCTAATGAAGGTGGGAGACTGACACATGTAGTCAGTTTCCCTTGAAGACAGCTGTGTCCTTAAAGCGGAGTTCCACCCTAAAATTAGACTTACCTCCATCTTCTTGCTCCGGGTCACCTGAAAAACAACCTGGTTTAGAAGAAAATATACTCACCTTACTGTCATGGTCTTACCTTCTTGCTGTTCTCCTTCGTTTGACATGTGCTGGCGGCCATCTTGGTTTCTGGGTTTCTTGTAGCCTCCCACCCTGCGGCTCCTCCTTCCCACTGGGAGGAGCTGGATGCCTAGCTCATATATATAGGAGGTCTGTGGCTTCAGTTCCTTGCTTGGTCCTCCTGTGTTCACATGCTTCTAAGACTGCTGCTGCTTCTGGTCCCTGATCCTGGCTTCGTCTGACTACCCTCCTGGTTCCTGACCTCTGGCTTCGCAAGGACTCTGCCTCGGTTTCGCCATCCGTTTGGACTTCTGCTTTACAGCTTGATTTTCAATAAAGCCTTCTTATTTTCACTTATCTGTTGTTGTACGTCTGGTTCATGGTTCCGTGACATTAGGACCAAGCCATGAATTCTGATGGTACAGGGCCATCCTCGCTACCCACGCTGGTTGCCAGACTTGATCAGCAGGATCACCTGCTGGGTCGGTTCGCCGTGGCGTTGCAAACCCTGCTTGAACGCACGGCTCATTTCGCTCCCGCTGCCGATGGGTCGGTTGTCGCTCCTGGGCCCGCTCCTACTGCCGCTCCGGTTGTTGCGCCAGAGTCTACCCCGACACCTGTTGTTGCGCCTGCGGTGTTTCGGGGTATGACCGGTTCTGCCCCCCTTCCACAGCGCTTTGGGGGAGAGCCAACTCAGTGCCGAGGTTTCCTTAACCAGGTGGGCATTTATTTCGAGTTGCTGCCACATGCCTTTCCTACTGAGAGATCAAAGGTGGGCTTCTTAATTTCGCTGCTCTCGGACAAGGCCTTGGCCTGGGCCAGCCCTTTATGGGAGAACAACAATCCGGTGGTTGCCGAGTTTTCCGGTTTTGTTGCTTCTCTTCGGAGGGTATTCGATGTGCCGGCTCGTGCTGCCTCTGCTGCGAAGCTCCTTATGTCCATCAGACAGGGTTCACGATCCGTAGCTGAATACGCCATTGAGTTTCGTACCCTGGCAGCAGAGGTGGGCTGGAATAATGAGGCTCTGGTCGCTGCTTTCTCTCGGATGGTCTCTCGGATGCCTTGAAGGATGAGGTTGCAGCTAAGGACCTACCAGTGGAGCTCGAGTCTCTTATTTCTTTCTTGATTTTGATTGACACCAGACTCAGGGAGAGACCTTCCTTTAAGGAGAGTCTGCGGAGGCCTCCTAACAGATTGGCGCCTACCTTTGCTGTCCCACCCGTGCCTCCCTCTCCTCCCACGCCTCCTGGGGGTGACTTGGCTGGGGGTGAACCCATGCAGCTGGGCTTTGCTCGCCTGTCCGAGGGGGAGAGGGTACTCCGAAGACGCGAGGGTCGATGCATGTACTGTGGTCTCGGTGGGCATTTTCGGTTGGCATGTCCGAACCGTCCGGGAAACGCTCGCACCTGAGATCCTGTCGGGGGCAGATCTTGGGTGGAGTCTCCTCGTCCCCGGTTTCCCGTGTTGACAAACCACTGATCACTGTTGTCCTCTCCTGGGTCGGGGGCTCAGTGACGACCCAGGCGTTGGTGGACTCTGGTGCTGGTGGTTTGTTCATTGATAGTGTGTTCGCTGCCGCCAATTCCATTCCTCTGCAGGCCCGAGGTTCTCCACTGGCTCTTGAGGCGATAGACGGCAGACCCCTTCTGCCGCCACACGTGACTCATGAGACCCTTCCAGTGGGGATAGCCATTGGTGCCGTTCACAGAGAGTCGGTCTGCTTCCAGGTTTTTTCGTCTCCACACTACTCGGTGGTCTTGGGGTACCCCTGGCTCCAGAAGCATAATCCGACTTTCGATTGGAGATCGGCCGAGATCCTCTCGTGGTCACCGCAGTGTGGGGCTAGTTGCATCCATGGGCCTGTCAAGTTGCTGTGTACTTCCTCGGACTCTCTGTTGCCTCCTGAATACGAGGAGTACCGGGATGTATTCGATAAGGTGCGCGCGGTTGCCCTACCTCCGCACCGCCCATACGATTGTGCCATCGAGTTACAACCTGGTGCCGTTCCTCCTCGTGGCAAGGTCTATCCAGTGTTGGTAGCGGAGAATGAGGCCATGGAGGAGTACGTGAAGGAGGCGCTTTCACGCGGACACATTCGCAAATCCTCGTCCCCGGCAGGGGCTGGATTTTTCTTTGTGAAAAAGAAGGGCGGTGAGTTGAGGCCTTGCATCGATTACAGGGGTCTCAATCGCATCACGATCAAGAACGCTTACCCGATTCCCTTGATTTCCGAGCTGTTCGATCGCCTTAAAGGGGCCACGGTCTTTACCAAACTCGACCTGAGGGCGGCATATAACCTCGTAAGGATCAAGGCGGGCGATGAGTGGAAGACCGCGTTTAACACCAGGACCGGTCATTATGAATCCTTGGTTATGCCCTTTGGGTTGTGCAATGCGCCCGCAGTCTTTCAGGAATTCATTAACGATGTTTTCCGTGACCTGTTGCAGCAGTGTGTGGTGGTCTATTTGGATGACATCTTGGTATATTCTGAATCCATGGAGACCCACATTCTGGATGTCAGACGAGTGTTGCAACGGTTACAAGAGAACAAGCTGTTCGGTAAGCTTGAGAAATGCGAATTTCACCGATCCCAGGTAACCTTCTTAGGTTACATCATTTCCGCTGAGGGGTTCTCCATGGATCCTGAGAAGGTTTCGGCTGTCTTACAGTGGCCCCAGCCCAGTGGTCTTCGCTCCCTGCAGCGCTTTTTGGGCTTCGCCAATTATTATCGGAAGTTCATCAGGGACTTTTCCATGCTAGCCAAGCCTCTCACGGATCTGACCAGGAAGGGCAGTAATTCCCAGGTCTGGCCGCTCGAGGCCATCCGAGCTTTTGAGGCTCTAAAGTCCGCCTTTGTGTCGGCTCCGATTCTGTCGCATCCCAACCCTGGGTTGCCCTTTGTCCTCGAGGTGGACGCGTCTGAGACGGGAGTAGGCGCCCTTCTGTCTCAGCGTAGAACACCAGAGGGTCCTCTGCTTCCTTGTGGGTTTTACTCCCGGAAACTGTCTTCCGCGGAGTGCAACTATCAGATTGGTGACAGGGAGTTATTGGCCATCGTGCAGGCCCTTAAAGAATGGAGGCACTTGCTCGAGGGTTCGGTGGTTCCGGTCCTCATCCTGACGGACCACAAGAATCTGACCTACCTTTCTGAGGCCAAGAGATTGACACCACGTCAGGCAAGATGGGCTCTGTTCTTGTCACGTTTTAATTACGTGGTCTCCTACCTACCCGGTTCCAAGAACATCAGGGCGGATGCCTTATCACGGCAGTACTCCGACCTGTCCAGGGAGGAGTCGATTCCGACTTCGGTCATACCTCCGAATGAGATCCTGGCCGCCCTTCGCACCAGCCTGACCTCTCCCCTGGGTGAGCAGATTTTGGCGGCTCAATCTGGTGCTCCCTCTGGGAGACCCAACGGCAGATGTTTTGTGCCTGAGGAGTTGCGCACTCGGTTGTTGCGAACCTACCATAACTCCGAGACCGCGGGGCATCCTGGAAAGAATCAGCTGTCCTGGGCTGTTTCACGTCTGTTCTGGTGGCCTTCCCTACGTTCCGACATCGCCGCATATGTAGCGGCATGCTCCGTTTGTGCCCAGAGTAAGTCCCCTCGGCACCTTCCGTTGGGCCTTCTGCAACCCATAGCCACCGGGGAGCGCCCATGGTCACACCTGGGGATGGATTTCATTGTGGACCTCCCTGCATCCCGAGGCCATACGGTCATTCTCATGATTGTGGATCGATTTTCCAAAATGTGCCACTGTGTTCCTCTCAAGAAGTTACCCTCTGCACAGGAGTTGGCCACGATTTTTGCCAGGGAGGTCTTCCGGTTGCACGGTCTGCCCAAGGAGATTGTGTCGGATCGGGGGAGTCAGTTTGTGTCCAGGTTCTGGCGCGCCTTTTGCTCCCAGTTGGGGATTCATCTCTCCTTCTCCTTGGCCTACCACCCTCAGTCCAATGGGGCCGCAGAACGATCCAATCAGGCCTTGGAGCAATTCCTTCGTTGCTATGTCTCCGATCACCAAGACAATTGGGTTGACCTCCTGCCTTGGGCAGAGTTTGCCAGGAACACGGCGGTGAACTCTTCCTCTGGGACGTCTCCCTTCATGGCCAATTATGGGTTCCAACCTGCCGTGTTACCGGAGGTATTCTCTCCCCAGGATATTCCGGCTGTGGAGGATCACCTTTCCGTCCTACGTGCTTCTTGGGTACAGATCCAGAAGTCCCTTGAGGTCTCTGCGCAGCGCCAGAGACTCCAGGCTGATCGCAGACGAGCGCCTGCTCCTTCCTACCAGGCCGGAGACCGTGTATGGTTGTCCACCCGTAACCTCAACCTTCGAGTGCCCACTCCCAAGCTGGCGCCTCGCTTTGTTGGTCCCTTCCGAGTGCTCCGCAGGGTAAACCCGGTAGCCTATGCCCTTGCGCTTCCTCCTGGCATGCGGATCTCCAACGTGTTTCATGTCTCCCTGTTGAAGCCACTGGTGTGTAATCGTTTCACTTCCTCGGTTCCTCGGCCCCGTCCGGTCCAAGTGGGCAATCGTGAGGAGTATGAGGTGAGCAATATCCTGGACTCACGCCTGGTCCGCGGTCGGGTGCAGTTTTTGGTTCATTGGCGTGGTTATGGTCCAGAGGAGCGTTCCTGGGTTCCCTCCGCAGATGTCCATGCTCCTGCCTTGCTCCGAGCCTTCCACGCACGCTTCCCTCAGAAACCGTTCTTTACTCCGCGGAGGAGGGGCCCTTGAGGGGAAGGTACTGTCATGGTCTTACCTTCTTGCTGTTCTCCTTCGTTTGACATGTGCTGGCGGCCATCTTGGTTTCTGGGTTTCTTGTAGCCTCCCACCCTGCGGCTCCTCCTTCCCACTGGGAGGAGCTGGATGCCTAGCTCATATATATAGGAGGTCTGTGGCTTCAGTTCCTTGCTTGGTCCTCCTGTGTTCACATGCTTCTAAGACTGCTGCTGCTTCTGGTCCCTGATCCTGGCTTCGTCTGACTACCCTCCTGGTTCCTGACCTCTGGCTTCGCAAGGACTCTGCCTCGGTTTCGCCATCCGTTTGGACTTCTGCTTTACAGCTTGATTTTCAATAAAGCCTTCTTATTTTCACTTATCTGATGTTGTACGTCTGGTTCATGGTTCCGTGACACTTACTTCCTCTTCCTCCCCTCGGTGGCCACGTCAATTCGTCACTTCCTGGCATGCAATGATTCCTGGGAGCTGAACGTCATCGCTCCCAGGAATCAATGCGCCTGCACCGGCCCCGACATCAGTTCCAGTGCAGGTGCCGTCATACCTTGCAAAACAGCTTCTGGGCATGCCCAGAAGCTGTGCAGGGATGACCCTGCGGCACCGGAAGTGACGGCGGGGCCGGTGCAGTGCATCGTGGGACCGAAGAAGAAGGAAGAGGACACAGAAGAGGATCGCGCTGGCTTCAAGCTGCCCACACCTGAGATGGCAGCGCTGGACAATACATTTTCAAGGTAAGTATTTCTTCTAAAAGGTAAGTGCAACCCGGGACAGATCAGAGGCTAGCCATTGTGGAATGCACTAGCCCTGACTGTCCCAGGGGTATTTTTATTTAAAAAAAACGTTCCCAGGGTGGAACTCCGCTTTAAGTCCCCGAGAGATCTCCTGAGAGTAAGTCGGGTGGGCTAGTGAAGAGTCAGTTGGGTGGACTGGTGGGGAGAAGTAGCCAGGAGGGCTAGTGAAAGGGGCAGCTGCAGCCAGATAAGTTGGCAGTGCCTGAAGAGGTGGTGCTGGGATCAGTGGCCACAAAGGAGAAGTTACATGCTGTTTCACTATATCTGAGCTACATTTAAAGGAGCTGTGAGTTCCCGCCTGTAAGGGGCTATTGCTAAATCTGACTGGGAGAGTGTCAGATCATGTGTGAGTGATTCAGCTGGAGCAAGTGTTCGTGCTGGAAGAAAGAGGAGAAGACAGTGTATATAGATGTATTTAGAAAGTTGTAATGCAAATGTAAAATGCAAAGTCGCGCCAATCCAATTTGCATTTTTATTTTGGGTGTGGTCACACTTGAAGTTGCAGCTCTATATATATTTTCCATTAGCACGGTTACTATACAATTTTCTATATTTAGAAAGTTGTCCCTGAAGATGTTGAAGTCAAGTGGGCATCCTATAACCTCCTATCCCCATCCAAGTTATTAAGCGTCTAATAAATAACAAAAATGAAGCCATGGACTGTTCTCTGACTCTGGGTGCTTGTGAATATTTGGTGTACCTAGATGTGCAGGAGTGGGGGATCCCTTTCATCTGTGGCTCCTATGGAGGTAGTGCTACATAACTCTCCCTTACTTTATCCAAAATGAAAAAAATGTTTTCCCTATAGTTCTACTTTAAGCCTGAGCTTTAGTCATGTGTACCTCAGGCCATATTGTTTCCTAAATGTTCTCTCCACATCATATGTTACCTAGAGCTGTCCAAGCCTTGACAATAGTTTCGTGAAAAAGCATAAAGAACAAAAAAAGCGTAAAGCACAATACTGTAACCCATAAAAAAGATCAGAAACCATCAGTGATAAAACTCCAGTACACATCAGATGAGTTGTCATGGGTTCTTGGTATTGTCTAATGGAGTAAGCATAATTTATTATAACTCTGGTATTTTGCAATACTCAAATATCAAATGCCACATTTTTTTTGCAAATGTTTATTACATTTTATATACATGTATTGTCTGCTTGTCAATAGTAAATTCAAGCTGAGTCAGGCATTTTTTTTTTTAATCTTAGCTTGCAAATACCAGCTTCAAGAGCCTAGGGTTCAGCAAGCATTTGGCATGATTTAGCAGGCATCTGCTAAGCTTTGAATGTTGGCATAGCTCAGCTTAGGCTCTTAGAGCTCGCTAAAGGCTTGTTAAATTCCTGCTGAAGCCCACTACAAGCTCAACTTAAGCCATAGCCAGAACTCCCATTAACATCTGTATTCATCACTCCCAGACAGGAGCTGAAGGATGGTGTAAAATCGCCAAGAAGGCTGCTTGATGCATTTAAATAAATAAAGAAGCGTTATAAATGTTTGCAAGACATTCTGTCCTTTAATGCCAGTATTTAGAGGCACACATTAAATCATACTAGCAGTGGCCTAATTTGGCATTTAAAGCTTCGGCTTTTATACTTACCTGCTCTGTGCAATAGTTTTGCACAGAGCAGCCCCGATCCTTTTCTTCTCAAGTTCCCCACCGGCGCTCCTGGCTTCTACCACTTGACCAGTGCCTTCAAGCTGCTTGCTATGGGGGGCACCGGTGCAAGCTCACTCCTGAGCCCTGCTCTATGCGCTCATAAGACACCCCTTCAGCCCCCTCCCCGCTCTCTCCTCATTGGCTCACTGGCTGTGATTGAAAGCAGTTGAAGCCAATGGCTCCCGCTGCTATCTCAGCCAATGAGAATAGGAAGTCCGGGGACAGCCGAGGTTCTCGCACATATCGCTGGATTGAGAGGGGGCTCAGTAGGTATTAGGGGGGCTGTGGGGGGACTGTTGCACATAGAAGGATTTTTTTCTTCATGCATAGGATGGGAGGTAAAAAACCTTGAGCCTTAACAATCACTTTTAAGAATAATTCTAGGCAGGTTCAACTTGGATCAATGTAACTATGTACAGTATATAAAATACCTGGCCAATGCCCCCGGAAACTAGAAATCACTCAAGTACACAACACCCCCATCTTCACCTCTCTGAATGGTGCCTGTGCTGAATGGCTGATGTCAGCACATGGAGATAACTTCACTATTGGTGTCTACTTCAGTGATTCCCAGCTTCCAGGGGCAATGGGCAGGTACGATATATACTGTACATAGTTACATTGACTATGCATAATATACCGATGCCTGGAATTATTCTTTAACAATAGCCATAGCAGACCATGTAACTGCTATGGGGCCTGGGAGGAGGAAGGGGACCCCATTAGGGGGCTGATGAGGCAGGTTAAACATAGACAATCCGCGTGCATTTACCACAAATCCAGAACTGTATTATTAGGGATCGTAGAAGTTGCAGAAGACACTGGCCCTACCTACTAAGACATTTGCAATCAAGAAGAGCTGACATCAGATGTACATGAGAAGACTTATTTTGTTGCCTCCAGTCACAATTGTGCAGACTGTAGTAGAGTAGATGTATTGCCCTCATAGCTTCTGGTCATGCTGGCCAGCACTGAAATTAACCCGGTATGCCTAACATAATCTTTCTTTAGGCTGTAAAAATCACAGAATGTCTTTGCAGCTAAAAACCAAGGCCCCTTTCACAATTGTGCGCGCTGAAGGTCGCACCACTTTGACGCCACTTAAGTCGCGACTTTGACACGACTTGAAACAATGCCTGTGTAATCTTAAGATCTCTGGACCTTAAGTCTCATCAAAGTCGGACAAAAGTAGTGCAGACACAACATTGAAGTCGCTGTGACTTAAAGTTGCACAGATATGAACGGTACTCATTGGAAATCATGGAGTATGACTTGTCATGCGACTTGTCTTTGCAGTCCCAAGTCGCAGGACAAGTCGCACAAGTGTGAAAGGGGCCTAACAAGAGAGTTGTTTGTAGTTCTGAAAAAAAAAAATGTGTGCAGGCAGACTAAGAATTGTCATAACATAAACCAGGGGTCTACCAACTATGGCTCACCGGCCAAATCCAGCCCATTGCCAGATTTTATTTGGTCCTCTGATGTAAGAGGGGACTCTAATGGGGAATCTTATTTAAAGGGGACTCTGTTGGGGATTCTCATGGAAGGGGGGAAGGGGGGACTCTGATGTAAGGGGGGAACCCCAATGCAGGGGGGACTTTGATGGGGACTTTTTTTTCTGTAGATTTGAATCATATGCTGAGTAAAAAAAAAACTCCAAAGAAAACATATTCATTCATTTAAATGTGATTTGTTCTTTTATAAAGCTCGGGTTTTCAGCCTGTGAATATTTATAAAATATACTATGTGGCCCCCATACTGAAAAGTTTTTTAGACCCCTGATATAAACTTTTCTGATTGTTATTATTGCCTCCACTTTTTTCTTTGTATGGACTACTACATTACCCCTTTCAGCACTTGCTTGCTGTGGTGTGGAAGTGACGGGGCGGCTTGGAATTTACGCTCAGTTCCTGAGATCTGAGATGCTGAAAAAGACTGGTGAGTTAGGCTGGCCATACACGGAGTGAATTTCTTTCCTGCAACCACGGGTTGCAGGAAAGAAATTTGCATGATTCCTCCCATCAACACAGACAGTGTTGACAGGGAAATCTCTCACGCAGAGTGATTGTATTTTCCCGGCAGGGGGAAGCCGTCCCTGCAGGGAGAACACAGTGATTATTGGTAGTGCCTATACCAGCCACTAGCGATAATCATATGTAAAATCCAGCAGGCTGGTTGTACCCAAGTTGATGGGGGTGCGGGTGGTAAAAATAGTTGGTTGAGCTTCTTTGAATGTCCTGTAAAATCCAGCAGGTTGGTTGTACCCAAGTTGATTGATTAACCTCCCTGGCGGTATGATTATTTCAGATTTTAGGTGCTGAAAGCAGCACCATTATTTTGCATGTAATTCTTAAGAGCAGCCCAAACCAACTATTTACATATGATTTTTTTTTTTACTGTAAGTTCTTCTTTATAACATCTCGGGTATGATAAATTTGGAAACACAAAATCATAAATCATAATATAATATGTTTCCGTAACAGTTTTTTCAATAACCTCATCGGACAAAAAGAGTTGGAGGTATACCAAGGGGGTTGTCATCCTTAACATCCACTTTGATACCAGTTGCTACAGTAAATTGGAATCTTGGGGGGCGCTACGTGCTCCGTACCGCAGTCAATCGAGCACCAAGTCCGCACATCGCTGGGCACAGTCGCAGGATCATCGTTGAAATCGCTTTCTGTGTCCGGTGACGAACTTCCCCACGAATCGCTATCACTCCATTCTGCAAGCGATTCTGTATCGCTGTCGCTTTTTTCCAACCGTTCATATACCGTTTTTGAGGTGGCGGCATGCTTTTTTGATGCCATGGTCATTCTGCAGTTTCCAGACACAAAGTACAGTAAAACTGCAGGCAAGGGCACTGGAGAAAGCACTGGGGGGCAAACTAAGGTCAATTTATTTTATTTAGTGATGTAATCCAATAGGAGTGTGTTTGTGTTTTTCACTTTTTGAATTTGCCGCCTGTTTCACCCCCCTGCGACGCAATGCTCGCAGGGAATGGAAGCCGGGCACACAGCATCAGGCAGAAGATCCGGCCGCCGTACACTGAATACATCGTGGGATCCCAAGGACAAGGTAAGTAACCTCTTCCAGACTGAATGTACCAAGTTGTTTAACCTCCCTGGCGGTACCCCGAGTGTGGCTAGGGGTTACCGCTAATGGCACTGAAATTCCACCCTGAGCCACACTCAGGAATACCGCCAGGGAGGTTAAACAACTTGGTACATTCAGTCTGATCATACATGGTTCGAATCTCAGCCGGTTCCTGTTGAACCGATCAAGATTCAAACCATTTATGGCCGGCCTAAGGGTTCGTTCACACTTGCAGCCGGGGGGAGGCAGTAAAAATAGTTGGTTGAGCTACTATGAATGTCCTGTCACTGCACGTAACATAAGGATCCTGCAAGAGTTTTTACAACATAGTGAACCACATCACACGGGGCATTCGAAGTTGTGTCACCTCGGTGTCTGCTGACTTCACATCCAGTAGCAGTGTCAGGGCTTTTGGATGTCTACCATGTCTAACCAAAAATATTTAGCAGAACACAAATTGACCTAAAATGATGAAAAAATTAGATTTTTAAATTTTTTTTATTGGGAATGTTATATAGCAGAATGTGACGAATATATATATTTTTCTTTTTTTAGAATTGTCGCTTGTTTATAGCACAAAAAATAAAAATCGCAGAGGTGATCAAATACCATCAAAAGAAATCTCTATTTGTGGGGGAAAAAAGGACATAAATTTATTTAGGTACAGCGTCGCACAACCCCTGCAATTGTCCGTTAAAGTAACGAAGTGCCAAATTGCAAAAAATGGCCTGGTCATTAAGGGGGTAAAACCTTCCGGGGCTGAAGTGGTTAAATATAAAACTTGCTCAAATGGTAAGTGCACCTTTGATTGCACAGGATTATTTTAGCCAACACTGCGACCACAGACTGCTTCTTTCCTCATACAAGTCTATGGGAATGAAAAAGCCACTTGAAGCAGGTCAGAAGGAAGTCAGCTGCACCTGTCAATGAATTCTGAAGGATCTCAGAAGCATCCTGCATGTTTCCAACCATCCAGATAGGGTTTCCATCAGTCCGGATTTCACGGACAGGATTGATTCAGATAGCAGCGGGTGTCAGTGGAGATGTCTCCGCTGACATCGGCTGCTCCATAGGGCTGCATGGAGCATCCGATCGGACCGGAAAGCCCGTGTGAAAGGGGCCTTAGAAATGTATTCTGCATCTTGAGCATAGAAGGAAACAAGCTAATTAACAAAGTTACAGAGAGCTTTAATGGTATAAAATAAAGTTGTCCACATTACACATAAACAACCAAAATATATTTAAAAAATTACTTTTTTTTCCATTCATTAAAATATTTTCTTTGCATTTTCAGATTTAATGTGAGATAACTTCTAATTGTCTTTTCGTAGAGATTCATCATTTCAGATGGCCCAGACTTATGAAGATAAAACATTTGGTTTGAACAGTTGTGCTTTTTATGTCTTTGTTAATTTCCTCTGGTGTCTTCAAAGTGGTGAAACAGTTATTTTTATGCAAAGATGTGTTGCAACAATTTACTGAAAACCAATAGAGCTGAGCTCAGTACAATTTACTTTTCAGAATCAGTAGACACACATTCATGTATGCATAGGTTCTGTACTGTACATTATGTTGCGTCAATGTGCAGTACAACAACGCGCTGTGTATGCTTGTTGCAGCATGTTGTCATTTATTTTTAATGGCACTCCGATTTTAATACATGGCCCAAAAACATGCAGGCAAAAAACATGGCTGGTATGTTTTTTGGCCAGTCGATGTGCCTTGAGGGCCCAAAAATGGTAGGTGTGAATACACACCTAATGGGAACAAGTATCCTAAAACTATACCACTATTTCACAAATATAAAGCTGATATCCCTATGCTATTAGGGGAAGACTGCAATGATTAATCTTCACTCCACACCAATGATCTCAGCCAAAGATACATTTAAACAAGCAAAATGTTTGCACCAAGTCTAACATACTCCCCAAGGGTTGCACAGAATCAATCTCAAGATCCTAGACAAGACTTGTCTAACCAGTTCTGGACCGGAAGGATTTGCCCTCATAATGACCAGTCCCTATTTTGCGATTCGGCACTGTGTTACTTTAACGGAAAATTGCGCGGTCGTGCTGCACTGTAGAGAAATAAAATTGATGTCTTTTTTTGTTTTCCCACCAATTGAGCTTTTGGTGGTATTTGATCACTTCTACGATTTTTATTTTTTTACGCTATAAACAAAAAAAGAGCCACAATTTTGAAAAAAAAAAAAATAATAATATTTTTCACATTCTGCTATATAACTATCTAAAAACAAAATGTAAAAATCAAAATTTTTTCATCCTTTTAGGCTAATTTGCATTCTTCTACATATTTTTGGTAAAATAAAATCACAATAAGCATATTTTGATTGGTTTGCACAAAAGTTATCACGTCTGCAAACTAGGGGAAAGATTTATGTCATTTTTATTTTATTTGATTTTTTTACTAGTAATGGCGGCGATCTGCGATTTTTAGCGGGACTGCGACATTGTGGCGGACAGTTTGGACCCCTAACTGACATTTTTGACACTTTTGGGGGGACCAGTGACATTACTACAGTAATCAGTGCTAAAAATTATGCACTGTTACTATAATAATGACATTGGAAGAGAAGGGGTTAACCTAGGGGTGATCAAAGGGTTAAGTGTGAGCCTAGGGGAGTGTTTACTAACTGTATGGGGGATGGGCTTGTAAAAGGACCACAGAGACCTGTGATCCTACATAGAAGGATCACAGGCACTCTGTAAACTTTTCAGAGAGAAGAACGGTCAGCTGTGTTTACAATGGCTGAATGTCCTTCTCTCTCAGCCAGGGGTGCCCGGCTGGGCGCGCTCGCCTCCCAGCACCACGCTGGTAGAGCTACGTCGTCTCATGCAGCCGAGCCAGCATGCCGCAGTAAAACTGCGGCGTGCGGTCGGCAAGTGGTTAATAGAAATAGTTTTGAATGCACACTGTGTGGGGCTGTCGAACAGTTTGCACCTCCAGGACCAAAATCAATAGACTTACCGTCCTTCCCTGGGCCTTGACCCCCTATTCCTACATCTTAGCATTTAATTCAACCCTAGGATATCTACATTTTGATACCTGTTTATCTTCTATGTCATATTGTATGCTAGAAGGAAATTTTTGCCTAACTGGAAATTGTAAACTTCCACTCCTTCCTTAAGCCTAGTATAGATGGGCCTAATGTTGGGCGGCAGCAGCCAGTTCAATAGAAACCAGCCGACATTTGGACCATGTTTACTGAAGCCAATCCGACAGAAGCTGGCTTCGGTCAATGGCGCATGACCAAAAAATGGTCTGCCGATCGACTCCATCAGCGCTCTCAGCCAATGGTCGGAATGTTCTGGCGGGGGGGGGCGTCCTCCTGTCAGAACAATTGAACAGCAGGGGAGATCGCTGTACTAACATTGCATGGTTAGTACGGCTGCTCCTCCGGAGCTGTCAGTTTTTTTATGTTTAGCCCTGCTAGGTTGGACGGAAAAAATAAAACTACTAGTGTGTATTAGGCTTTACCCGCTATTGCAGCAATTAACAGTTTCCTCCCACTTTACCAACTGACCTTCATGAGTAGAGGATGCCTGGCTAAATTTGAATAAACAATATGGTCTATTTGGACCACTCACTCACACCTTGCTGATTAGTTTGCTCTTTCTTTGGCCCCCATCTTAAAGTTTTGGCTATCACCATTCACCAACACAAATATTCTGATCATCCTCTGTTTTTCTTGCATTGTCCATTGTTCGCACAAAACCCAACAACACACGAAGATGTAACAAATCACTTTTATTCTTTGATATTATATTGTACAACTGAGAGAATATAATTTCTTATGTACACCGTATTGGATAGTCCTTTCTGACCTCCCATCCCATCTACCTTTATGCTATACTTTTTGTACATATTATTTTCTGCTTTTGAACTTTTTGTATCTTGAAAATCAATAAAAAAATAACTGATGAGCATTTCTATCATTTCCCCGCCTCTTACTCTGATACCCCAATCAATGCCTCCCAAACCCACATGCAGTTGCTTTCTCCCCTTTCCTATCTTGATAATTCCCCCCTGCATCATCAACCATAATCTCCCCTACACAAGGTCCTTGCTTGACGGCCATTCATTCAGTAACTCATCACTAGAACATTAAACAGAACTAAGCCCAACTCTATATTTCATTACATTACTATTCCTCTACATGGGTGCCATATTTCCAGGCCCTAATGAAGGCCTCTGTCTGTCAAACTCAAATACTCACAGTAAAAGCTATGTACTTATGTCCTAATGCTGCTTGTCCAATTAGGTTGTACTGATTGTTGCATGTCTTCATTTCAAGGCAACAGATCAAGTGTTACAAATATGTGGCAATGATAATGTGTACCTTGTTGCATGTAAATAGAAGCAACTCAAAAGTAGCACTTTGCTTTTATTCTGAACTTGCCAACATCATGTAACTTCCCAAGCACATTAAACATCTGGCTGTCTTGGTGACTTGCTTTGAGGATTGTACATGGGCTGGTTGAGTTCATTAAGCGTAATTCCAGGCATAATTCCTTCACTTGGGCAGCCCAGGTGCAGCATACAGCCTGTCATTGATATAAATGGCTGTGCGCAGCTGTAAACTGTATATGACAGTGCTAGAATAAACATGAGTACAATGTATAGGCGCATGCAAAAAATAGAAATGTACGCTACACCTGGCCTGCGTGGGTGGAGGATATACGCTGGGATCTATGCTTAATGGGCTCAATGTGCCCGTGTGAAAGAGCCCTTACGGGTTATAGAAAGGACCTTGCTGCTGGAGAGAACATGAGAACGCAAAGATTATAAAAAAGGGGTCCTTGGCATATTGTTCATCTGAATTCACTTTAGCACTTTGGCTAAAGTAAAAATTTGTCCCAAAAGTTTTAGGGGGAGTGGAGAAAGGTTAGAACCTCAATCAGGTTTTAGATCTGGTACCCCAGTTCAATTTACTAAGGAAATCTTAGGCAACATGGAGAGGTGATCCCACATCTTACAAGTGATGCTGTAACATTTTCAAGGACACTTTTCAGACACAAGGACAAAAAGCAGGAGGTTTATAGAACCATAAAGACCCGACTACTTCTGGGCACTTTTTGAGAATGGAAAGTTGTAGAACACCCAACAGAAGATGAGTACTATGCATGGCATTAAGGGAGAAATGGTAAATGACCTTCTAAGCAGCAGCGCTGTATCCAAACCTCTCAAATGACATTATGGCAGACATGCCTAGGAAACATTTAGCATAGTTCTGGAAGATGGCACTAAGAAATGTGTGATATTGTCACAAGGAGGACCTGCCATAGCACATTAATAATTGGAAGAGAAGAGATGTCAAGCACACTACTGTGGTCCACAGGGGCAACACCTATCTTAAATCAGAAGCAAAACAAGGAATTTCTTGCTGGTAGATACTTTATTCAGTAATTTTTACTAATATTTCAACACATTTCGGGGCATTTCAATCTCCTTTATCATGGCTTTAAAAAATTTGCAGACTTTAGGAAGATCCGAAGATTAGTGCCAGAGTCTGACCAAACCTCTAGAAGAGGCTGTGTTTCATGCAACAGAAGAACTGTAAAACAAAAAAATTATATCATAGCAAGCATGCCTATAGCAATTTTAGCCCAGTCCTGATTGTGATGTGTGGCAGAACTGTATAAATCTCAGGGACTAATAGGGAAATGCAGTAAAGGTTTTTACTATAAATCCCATGTAAGCTGAACATTCCTATGAATGGATAATAATGAACAGAGATCAGTAAACCAGTTCATATTAATTTGCAATATACAATAAAGATTAAAGGTAAGCAAAGTTAAACACTTTCTAATATAGAGTACAAATAAGACTATAAATGTACACAAATGCTACCCTCTGCACCCCCAATACACACATTTACACATCTTTACTTTGACAGCCTCCTACCTCTTCTTTGCATGATTGAATTCAGATGTAAACTGTCATCCTGTCCCCACCCTAACCTCTGATTGACAGCAATTTGTGGCCGATCGAAAGACTGGTAGACAGTAGACTCTCTTACGAGGTGATAACTAATCAGAAACAAAAGTAGGTGTTTCGGAGGAGAGGTGATACAACAAAGGCTTTACAGGAGCAGCAGTTGCAGGTCCAAAGACCTGGGGCACTCAGCAAGAGACGTGGAGAACATACCTCTGGTGTCAAGACATAAGGACACCAATGATAGGAAATGAGGGTGGTTCTGTCCATAGGGGGACACAAACAACAATAAGAACCCTTTGACGCTTTGTCTAGAACTCGTTATAAATATATACATTAGAAACTGGTAGTTTTGGCACCTTTGAAAAGTCTAAGAACAAAGTAGAAACAAGGCGAAAGTCTCACTCAAAGCCTATATGGGCAACTTGAGCTGGCAGAAAGTCATCTCATAAAAGCTGGATTGTGGAGGACCTCTTGGCTTTGGCATAGTAAAAGATTTTCATGGATTGAATTAAAGCCCAACTGATCTGTAGTCATAAATGAGCTAAATACACTTCAGGTGCATCAAACAAAAAGTGTGCAAGTTTTACAGTTTGTTTTTTTTTAAACAGCCACGAGTAGAAAGCCCGTCCCCTGCCAGAATGCTGCTGAAACGGACCATTGATCTCTTTATGAAAGCAGTAGTCTCTCTGCAAAGGTCTCCAATCAGCAGGGAGCATGCTGATTGTAGAAATACAGCTCTGACTCAGCAGGAGTGTGTTGGACCTCTGCAGAGAGAGCATTGCTTCCGCTTAAAGACTAATGCCCCGTACACACAGGTCGATAGTTGGCCGTGAATTTTTGGCCAACGTCCGATCGGCCGATTTTCGGCTTGTTAGTATGATGCTTCCGACAACCGACTCCGACTTTTCGGCCGAAAAAAATCTGGTGTGCAGGCTATAAAATGTTTGTTGGCCGTCACCACAATGGCCGATTTTCCGTCAGTCAGTACAGATTTCGGCAGACAAAAATCTGATGAGCAAGACTGGGCATGCTCAGAGATGAAAAAAACACACGGAAAGTAAACCATCACATGACATCACTTCTGAAGTAGATTTTTGTTGGCCGAGAAAATTCGTGTGCAGTCTAGAGCACATTTCAACCAACACAACAACACTGGACAAAAGTCGGCCGATAATCGTTGCGTGTGTACGAGGCATAAGGATCCCTCTTCGCAGCATGCTGGCAAGACACAGGATTTTCTACTTAGGATGTGGCTACTTTCCATAGAAAATTAACTGTATCACTTTGAACATCTGGACTTTGTTTAGCTTATTCAAACTTAAAGTTCCATGGGGCTTTAACAGTTTGCTAAATGATTTTACGTTTTCACTTCTTATGTGGAAATGCTCAGTTAGACTGGTTATTAGCAAAGTCTCACGTTTTCTCAGGTCAATGTTAAACACAGTCTATTTCCATATTAATGCTGAACTTTTGTTTAACACTACTGGATTCTTTGTCCATACTTAATTTCAGCTAGTGGTACTGTGCTTGTATGCCACTCAACCACAGGCCTTCCAAAAATATAGAATAATTACTATAATATTAATATTATTTACAGTGTATTTATCTTCTTCTATGAATGCTTTGGAGTCTTTCGTACCACAATTGTAAGAAAAGGCAATCCAGGGGTGTACAAGTAGAATGTATGGACTGGCTCAGTGATGATAGTGCTTTCTTGACGTGTACATTTTATGCAGAACGTCTCCACTGAACTGATAGGTCAGCTTCTTCTTGACTTTCCGTACTTCTCCAGTCTTGCCGTAATTGCGCAGGGCTCTTGCCATTTTCTGATAGGTCATCTTTTTACGGTTGCCTTTCTGAATACCCCAGCGGTGTGCTAGGGCCTCTTTGTGCTTGGAGGAGAACTGGAATGTTCCTTTCTCTTTATCTACCCACCAGATGCTCTCTTTCATGTCTCCGCTCTGAAGTAGCTCTAAAAGGAACTGGTATAATCGAATCTTTTTCTTACTGCCTGCAATCAAACAAGCAAAGAATTAGAGATATCTACATTTCTTAAATCAACTGTGAGCTATAAAATGTATTTCACCTTTAGGGAAATATGCTTGGAATCACTGTTAAGATATACAGTAAAACCTTGGTTTGAGAGTAACTTGGTTTGAGAGCGCTTTGCAAGACAAGCAAATTTTTAAAAAAATGTTTGACTTGATATACAAGTAGCGTCTCGTCACAACTGGGTATAAAAGAGAAGAGAGGCGCCTCTAAGTGTAGCAATATTGTTACATTTAACGAAGGTTCAATATTTAGCAGCTCACATGGTTGATGATTAAAACAGGCACATCTAAGTATGTAGGCATCCGGGGTGCTTTCCACATAGACCATCCTCCGCACTGCCATCTTCATCACACCCTTCCACGCTGCGCTCAAAAGTCTCGCTTTCAGATCACTCTACTGCAGGGTAGTATTCCCAATCACAATTGCAGACTGACATCGGTGAGAGCCAGTGGTTCAGAAGATGGTCTATGTGGACAGCTTTACCCCGGACGGCTGCATACTTAAATGTGCCTCTTTAATCATCAACCATGTGAGTTGCTAAATGTTGTACCTTCATTAAATGTCCCCATACTGCTACACTTAGAGGCGCCTCTCTTCTCTTTTATACTCTGTAGCTCCTGCTGGATTTTGCTTCTAATCCCCTTGTGGAGGCGCCATTTGTGGATGGACATTTTATGATGACACAACCTATCACACTGCTATAATCTTTGTATATAGACTATAAACTGAAAGACTCATGAATAAATAGTTGTGGAACGGATCATCTGAGTTTCCATTATTTCTTATGGGAAAATTCGCTTTGATATAAGAGTGCTTTGGATTACAAGCATGTTTCCGGAACTAATTATGCTCGTAATCCAAGGTTTTACTGTATATAATTTAGCAAAAATATAGCAATGTATGGCCAAAAGTGGACAGCCCTCCAACTGACTAAATTCAGGAGTTTTCTGTGAAGTTTGCACTTAATACTACAGCATACGAAGACATTTCAGACAATTCTATGCTTCCAACCTTGTGGCCTTTTCTGTTTCAGCATGACTGTACAAAAACCAAAATACATTTCCCAAAGTCCCATCCTGTAGATTCATGTGGGGGATATTTACTAAAACTGAAGTGTGCAAAATCTGGTGCAGTTCTGCATAGAAACCAATCAGCTTCCAGGTTTTATTGTCAAAGTGTAACTGAACAATCTAAAGTTAGAAGCTGATTGGCTACCATGCACAGCTGCATCAGTTTTTGCACTCTCTAGTTTTAGTAAATCTCCTCCATATGTGACACCTGAGGAAGTCCCCGGTGACTTCAAAACACAAAACTACCATAAACATCCTTGTTTAGACTCAAACCCTAAAAAAGTCATGAAAAAAAATGTTAGGCAGATTCATAAATGTATAAAACTCAACAGTTCCAATAATTGACTTTTGTAGGTCATAAAAGTAAGCCTCTAAAGCTGGAACTGGGACAATTCTAGTGCCGACACATTGGGGTTAACCTACTAAAACTGGAGAGTGCAAAATCTGCATAGAAACCAACCAGCTTCCAGTTATTTTTTTCAAAGGTTAATTGAACAAGCTGAAGTTAGAAGTTGATTGGCTACCATGCACAGCTGCACCAGATTTTTCATTCTCCAGTTTTAGTAAATCAATACCATTCTCTGTAACTCCCTTAGTCATGGGGAGGCAAGAATCTTCAAGTAGACCTTGGTAATGAGTGAAGAATGTTTGGAAATAATGGATGGCTCAATATCTGGATCTGTATATCCATTTATAAATCCATTCTTATGCATCTCCCATCATGACTTATGGGGCTTCCTTATCAACATATTACTGGTAACGTCTGGTATAGTAACACCATGATTTAAGGCGTAAGAGGTGGACCAGGATCTGTCAATACTTTAAGCTCCACTGTATGATTTATGTAGTGGTTTCAGTTAAACCTCCCTCATACCAGAGTAAATGAGTCCCATCCGCGTGATATAGACAAATGATGAAAAGAGTCCTTCATACAGGAGACTACATTGGTGCACCAATACTTGAATCCAACCAGGCATTCAAAAATATACTAGCCACACAAAGTCCCATAATCAGGCTGTGTCTGTACATATCATCTGAATAGTAGCAGAGTGGTGTGATAGAAAACATTTATACTTAACAGTTCCAGTCCATAGTAATGACTTCCAAAGCTGAGGCAGAGCAAAATAGGAAATGCCTGACCAGTGTTGCCGGGTCAGAATGACTGCATCAGAGGTATATGCTCTGTGTACAAAGCCAGCTCATAAAGACCTGGTTTGATAAGTCTGTTACGGAGGATCTGAAGTGTCCTGCACAAAGCCCTGAACTCTACCCTTTTGAACACATTAGGGATGAAAATTAACAGTGATTGTGATCCAGATCTTCTTATCCAACATCAGTACCTAGCCTTACATATGGTCACGTGGCTGAATGGGCACAAGTTTCAACAGATGCACTCTGGTGGAAAGCTTTCCCAGAAGAGTGAATGCTGTTATAGCTGTAAAGGAGGAGACAACTCCATGTTATTGCCCATGATCTTGCAATTCAGCATTATAGTGTATATCTACTTCTTACTTACATGCTGCAGTTGCTAAATTTCCTATCATCTGAATGCAGCGTTATTGCTATTCTGGTAATAAACACTTTTTGGGAAAGTTTTCATAGAACTGAACTCACAGAAGGCATCTCCACCTTCAAAGTACTGTATGTAATATTAAATCAGGAACAAACATGCAGTTAGTTTTCTACCTGAATTGACAAGGTTTACACTGAAAACTGTTAGAAATAAGTGAGGTGAGACCAAAAGCAGGACATTTAAAAAAAGCATATGTTCAGCATTTTCATTTGGCCTAAAATTATAGTGCCGACAGCCTAAGAGGAATGAAGGAATGAGGAATGAAGGATAGAACACATAGTTCTATTGTAAATCCTGAAGCAGTAGACTAGAAACTTGTTCTGTTTAAAAAAATTGACCTGAGTGGATTTACATGTAAACTAATCTAAATGGATAATCATCTGTTTACATTTGTTTCCCCATAGAATTGCATTGCTGTCTGTTTTTCATCCGTCAACGGATGGATGAGAAATGAACAGACAGAACACCTATGTGAAAGGTCCTTAAAGACCATGTATCAGCTGACGAAAAGCTTCTTATTTATTATCTTGCAGCCTTCCCATTAATAGCACTACATGAGACAGTGAAGAGAACAATGAGCCAGACTTAGGGAGGTCTCTTGTCATAGCACCATAGAATCATCTTCTTTTAATTTGTTGGCTTTAAACTAAAGGATATCTAAACCCAAGACCAATATTTTAATGCACTGCTCAAAAAAACTAAAGGAACACTTTGAAAACACATCAGATCTCAATAGGGAAAAATCTCATGCTGGATATCTATACTGGTATGGACTGGGTAATGTGTTAGGAACTAAAGGATGCCACATCATTTGATGGAAATGAAAATTATCAACCTACAGAGGGCTGAATTCAAAGACACCCCAAAAATCAAAGTGAAAAACTGATGCAGGCTAGTCCATTTTGCTGAAATTTCATTATAGCAACTCAAAATGGTACTCAGTAGTTTGTATGGCTCCCACATGATTGTATGCATGCCTGACAATGTCGGGGCATGCTCCTAATGAGACGACGGATGGTGTCCTGGGATATTTCCTCTCAGATCTGGACCAGGGCATCACTGAGCTCCTGAACAGACTAAGGTGCAACCTGGCAGCGTCGGATGGACCAAAACATAATGTCCCAGAGGTGTTCTATTGGATTTAGGTCAGGCAAGTGTGGGGGCCATTCAATGGTATCAATTCCTTCATCCTCCAGGAACTGGCTGCATACTCTAGCCACATGTGTCCGGGTATTGTAGTGCACTAGGAAGAACCCAGGACCCACTGCATCAGTGTAGGGTCTGACAATGGGTCCAAGGATTTCCTCCCAATACCTAATGGCAGTCAGGGTGCCGTTGTCCAGCTTGTAGAGGTCTGTGCGTCTCTTCATGGATATGCCTCCCTAGACCATCAGTGACCCACCAAACCGGTCATGCTGAACAATGTTCTACACGGCTTCTCCAGACCCTTTCATGTCTGTCACATGTGCTCAGGGTGAACGTGATCTCATCTGTAAAAAGCAGAGGGCGCCAGTGGCGGACCTGCCAATTCTGGTGTTCAATGGTAAATCCCAATCAAGCTCCACGGTGCTGGGCAGTGAGCACAGGGTCCACTAAAGAATGTCAGGCCCTCAGGCCACCCTCATGGAGTCTGTTTCTGATTGTATGGTCAGAGACATTCACATCATTGGCCTGCTGGAGGTCATTTTGTAGAGCTCTGGCAGTGCTCATCCTGTTCCTCCTTGCACAGTGGAGTAGATACCACTCCTGCTGATGGGTTAATGACCTTCTACGGCCCTGTCCAACTCTCCTGGTGTAACTGCCTGTCTCCTGGAATCTCCTCCATGCTCTTGAGACTGTGCTGGGAGACACAGCAATTCTTCTGGCAATTGCATGTATTTATGTGCAATCCTGGAGGAGTTGGATTGCCTGTGCAAACTCTATAGGGTCCAGGTATCGCCTTATGCTACCAGTATTGACACTGACCCTAGCCAAATGCAAAACCTAGTGAAAAACAATCAGAAAAGATAAGTAGAGAAAAAAATGTCAGTGGCCTTCACCTGTAAAACCATTCCTGTTTTGGGGGTTGTCCTATTGTTGCCCACCTAGTGCACCTGTTGTTAATTTAATTAACACCAAAGCAGCTGAAACTGATTAACAACCCCCTTTGCTACTTAACTGACCAGATCAATATCCCCGGAGTTAAATTGACTTGATGCTATACGCTGATAATAAAAAGTGTTCCTTTAATTTTTTTGAGCAGTGTATATTGCAGCTTACCAGTGCTCAGATATGGTAGCTTCATTATTTTTCATTTTCAACAAGTACAGAAAATACCTGTTGATCTTGCAAGAAATGCAGTGTCTTTGGCACTCTGTAAACAGAACTGAAAAAAAACAATCTTATCTTCCTTTCAAGCTATATCATCACTGACTGTGGAAACTTCACACTGGACCTCATGCAACTTGGATACTGTGCCTCTCCACTCTTCCTCCAGACTCTGGGTCCTTGATTTCCAAATGAAATGCAAAATTGTCCACAGTCAGGGATGATTTGAGGAGCCATGTCCTCTGCTGGTGTTGGGCCACTGTGTTCTATCAAGTCCAAAGTCAGCGCAGCCCTCTACCAGGAAATTCTAGAGCACTTCATGCTTCCCTCTGCTGACCAGCTTTATGGAGATGCTGATTTCATTTTCCAACAGGACTTGCCACCTGCCCACACTGCCAAAAGTAACAATACCTGGTTTAATGATCATGGTATCACTGTGCCTGGTTGGCCAGCAAACTCGCCTGACCTAAACCCCATAGAGAATCTGTGGGGTATTGTCAAGAGGAAGATGAGAGACACCAGACCCAACAATGCAGGCGAGCTGAATGCCGCTATCAAAGCAACCTGGGCTTCCATAACACCTCAGCAGTGCCACAGGCTGATCACCTCCATGCCACGCCGCATTGATGCAGTAATTCATGCAGAAGGAGCCCCAACCAAGCACTGAGTGCATACTATACTGTACATGGACATACTTTTCAGTAAGCCAACACTTCTCTATTAAAAATACTTTTTCTTATTGGTCTTATGTAATATTCAAATTTTCTGAGATACTGAGTTTTGGGTTTTCACTAGATGTAAGCCGTAATCATGAAAATTAAATGAAAGAAATGCTTGAAATATATCACTCAGTTTACAACGCATCTATATAAAATATATAAGCTTCACTGTTTGAATAGAAAATGAATTATAACTAAAATAAATTAACTTTTTGATGATATTCTAATTAAATGAGATGCACCTGTATACTACTAATTCCACTCCCACCATGTAATTAATAGAGAATGACCATTTTGTAGTCCAAAGCAGGAAAGCAGCCTAAGTGAGAACCATGACTCCCTCCCAGTGGCGTACCAATGGGGGGGCGGGGGTGCGGCCCGCCCCGGGTGCCACGCTCTGGGGGGGTGTCAGCCGGTGTCCTGCCAGTGTGTTCAGAGTCAGACAGATCCGGCAGTGTGAAGGCAGCTGCAGTGGCAGCTCCTTCAGTCCGTGCTGCTAGCGGGGGGGGGGGGGCGGAGCCGCGGCGGGAATAAGGGGGCGGAGCCGCGGCGGGAATAAGGGGGCGGAGCCTCGGCGGGAAGAAGGGGCGGAGCCTCGGTGGGAAGAAGGTGAGTGCCCATTGCCCAAGTGTGTGTGCTGGATCGGAGGGGGATGGGGAAGCTGCATATAGAGGAATTAATCTTTCTCTAATCTTCCTGCAGCTGCCTACAGAATAACTGATTCTCCTCCTCTCCCTCCTGCAGGAAGAATAGGGAAAGATCAATTCCTCTATATGCAGCTGCCCCATCCCCCTCCAATACAAGTTCTTTTGCTGACCCCCCCTTTTCTTTAGCCCCCCCCCCCATGCTCTTCAGCTCCCCACAGTGCTTTCTCCCGCCCCCCAAGTGCTCCCTGTCCCCCGCAGTGCTCTCCACCCCCCTGGTTTTCCCTGCCCACCCCCCAAGTGCTCCCTGTCCCCCGCAGTGCTCTCCACCCCCCTGGTTTTCCCTGCCCGCCCCCCAAGTGCTCCCTGTCCCCCGCAGTGCTCTCCACCCCCCTGGTTTTCCCTGCCCACCCCCCAAGTGCTCCCTGTCCCCCCCAGTGCTCTCCACCCCCCTGGTTTTCCCTGCCCACCCCCCAAGTGCTCCCTGTCCCCCGCAGTGCTCTCCACCCCCCTGGTTTTCCCTGCCCGCCCCCCAAGTGCTCCCTGTCCCCGCAGTGCTCTCCACCCCCTGGTTTTCCCTGCCCGCCCCCCAAGTGCTCCCTGTCCCCCCCAGTGCTCTCCACCCCCTGGTTTTCCCTGCCCGCCCCCCAAGTGCTCCCTGTCCCCCCCAGTGCTCCCCACCCCCCTGATTTTCCCTGCCCACCCCCTCCCCCCAAGTTCTCCCTGTCCCCCCAGTGCTCTCCACCCCCCTGATTTTCCCTGCCCACCCCCCCCAAGTGCTCCCTGCCCCCCCCCCCGTGCTCTCCACCCCCATGGTTTTCCCTGCTCGCCCCCCAAGTGCTCCCTGTCCCCCCCAGTGCTCTCCACCCCCTGCACCTTCCAACCCCCCTACAATGCTTTCCAAACCCCCTATTAATTCTCTACAGCCCCCCCCCCCCACCGTGCCCTTCAACTCCTCCAGTGCTCTCTGCTTCGTCTGTGCTCTCCGGCCCCCCTAGTGCTCTTCTATCTTCTATCATGTCCTCAGCCTCTGAGCATCTACTGTATCATGTCTGTAGTCTCTGACCATCTACTGTATCATGTCTGTAGTCTCTGACCATCTACTGTATCATGTCTGCAGTGTCTGACCATCTACTGTATCATGTCCTCAGTCTATGACCATCTCCTGTATCATGTCTGCAGTCTCTGACCATCTCCTGTATCATGTCTGCAGTCTCTGACCATCTCCTGTATCATGTCTGCAGTCTCTGACCATCTCCTGTATCATGTCTGCAGTCTCTGACCATCTCCTGTATCATGTCTGCAGTCTCTGACCATCTCCTGTATCATGTCTGTAGTCTCTGACCTTCTCCTGTATCATGTCTTCAGTCTTTGGCCATCTTCTGTATCATGTCTGCAGTCTCTGACCATCTCCTGTATCATGTCTGCAGTCTCTGGCAGTCTTCTGTATCATGTCTTCAGTCTCTGACCATCTCCTGTATCATGTCTGTAGTCTCTGGCAGTCTTCTGTATCATGTCTTCAGTCTCTGACCATCTCCTGTATCATGCCCTTAGTCTCTGACCATCTCCTGTATCATGTCTGTAGTCTCTGACCATCTCCTGTATCATGTCTGCAGTCTCTGAATATCTCCTTTAGCAAGTCTCCAATCTATTACTCAAACTTAAAGGGGCACTGTGATGGGGGGCTGTGAAATTTGTGCAAAAAATATATTCTTGAACACATTACAATTTTTTTGTGGGTGTTTTTACATTTTAAAGTTGGGGGGGGGGGGTGCCAGATATAGGATCCGCCCCGGGTGCCAAATGCTCTAGGTACGCCACTGCTCCCTCCATAGATACAGTGAAGTAAGTGAGGATAACCAATCAAGGACCGGAAGCGTGTTTTTTTCAGGATTACAGGTGAAAATAAAGAAAAAAGCCTAGCAATGAATGCTACCATCACATCTAAGAACTGATAAGCTGCAATATATTACATTTTTGTTTTTGAGTTTAGATACACCAATAAAACCTGAACTATGAATTCAGATTGTTTGACTGGTTATCATGGGTTGCTGTATCCAATTTCCTAATATACTTTCTAAATTTTCCACTTAAGCCCCGGAAGATTTTACCCCCTTCCTCACCAGGGGGTATTTTGCGATTCGGCACTGCGTGACTTTAACGGACAATTGCGCGGTCGTGCGACGCTGTGCCTAAACGAATTTGACGTCCTTTTTTTCCCACAAACAGAGCTTTCTTTTGGTGGTATTTGATCACCTGTGCGATTTTTTGATCATGCGCTATAATCAAAAAAAGAGCGACAATTTTGCAAAAATAACAATATTTTTCACATTTTTTTATATGAAATTTAATTTTTATATTATAAAAAATAAGCGTATTTTGATTGGTTTGCGCAAAAGTTATTGCATTTACTAACAAAGGGAAAGATTTTTGTCATTTTTGTTGTTTTTTTTTTGTTAACGAGTAATGACAGCGATCTGTGATTTTTTTTGCGGGACTGCGACATTGCGGCAGACAGATCGGACCCTTGACTGACATTTTTGACACTTTTGGGGTTACCAGTGACATTTCTACAGTAATCAGTGCTATACATATGCACTGTTACTGTAAAAATGACACTGGCAGTGAAGGGGTTAACTTTATTGGAGAGGGAGGGGTTAAGTGTGTCCCTAGGGGCGTGCTTCTAACTGTGCAGGGATGTGGCTGTGTGTGTAACAGCACAGATCAACGGTCCTACATAGCAGGACCGTTAGATCAGTGCTTTTACACAGGAGAGAATGACAGGCGGCTTTGTTTACATTAGCCGCCTGCCTGTCCCCCTTCACAGCGGACGATCGCGAGTGACATCGGGTCCGCCGGTCACACGCACGGAGATGTCCGTGAACGAGCCAAGGCGGGAGCGCGCCTCCGGCGGCGCGCGCCCGCCCGCTATTGGCTCCCAGGCTAGTGACGTAACGATACGTCACTTTGCCTGGCCGGGGCTGACCGCCGCAGTATATGTACTTGCGGCGGTCAGCAACGGGTTAATAGGATAGCGAAAGTGTTTTTTATTTTTAGTCTGTGTCCTGCTGGGGATTTCCCTTCACTTCATGTCCAGGAGACAAAGCAGGGAGAAAAAGGAGATCTGTTCAAAGTCAGGGGATATCCCATCTTGGATAGATGCCACCACAGGTTTTACAATTGCAGATTTTTACTCACTTTCTAATCCTGTGACAGCTCAAATATATTGGCTTTCCAGTCCCGTTCTGTACCAGAGACGATGGTCACTAAGACCAATTGAGTAAATCTACCCAGTGAGAACACAAATAGCAAAAAAAAATTCAGGTTTTTAACCCAGAAAATTATTAACATTATTTAAATTTTGAAAGTATTAAGGTTCTAACCCCATAATATTCTATTTTAAAAATTAAAAAAAAAAAAAAAACTTTATATACAGTTTCAATTCTGAAGAATAAAACTTCACCAGAAAGTGTTTTGGATCACCCTAATCAATTCCGCTGTACACCTCTATAAATCCTTTAACCAACTGCCCACAAAAATTCAGTAAAATCTAGGTGGTCAGCCATCACATATGAAAATCCTATTACTTTTTCTTTATCGGAAAAAAAACACAGTACTAATTTCTATTAGCAACAATTACTGATACTTATTTATTACAGGGCATACCTGGCTCTCCTAGAAGTGCCCCATAACCTGAGTCTCGCGGGTCTAGCTCTCCATCTGACACTTCCAGAGGGGGGCTTCGTCTTTCATGGTCATCATCCTCTGAGCTGGGTGGTGCTGGAGACTGGAACTGCACACATACACGAGGTACATAGGACACCTGCAAAAGACCATAATCATTTTAGAGGCATATTTAGGATACATCTGTTTATGGCCATCTGTATAATTAGGACCAGGTCTCTAGATAGTCCTAGACAGTCAGGGCCGGTGCTACCACTAGGCAAACTAGGCGGCCGCCTAGGGCGCACTGCCACCCCTAGGGCGCAGTCATGGCCAGTGCCCCATTCCTCTCCTGTCGCCTCCTCATCCCAAGGGGAGGTCACCTCTAGAGAGGGGGGTACTTTGTATATGAAGGGGTGTGCAGGGTTAAAGGTTGGCAGTGTGCAGGAAGGGGGTGTAGGGTTAAAGGGGGGCAGTATGTGCAGGAAGGGGGTGTAGCATTAAAGAAGGGCAGTGTGTGAAGGAAGGGGGAAGGGGCAGTGTGTACAAGAAGGGGTGTGTAGGGTTAAAGGGGGGGCACTTTGTATATGAAGGGATGTGTAGGGATAAGGGGGGCAGTGTGTAAATGAAGGGGGTGTAAGATTAAAGGGGGGCAATGTGTATATGAAGGGGGTGTAGGGTTAAAGGGGGGCAGTGTGTGCAGGAAGGGGGGTGTAGCATTAAAGAAGGGCAGTGTGTGCTCAGGCTTTGGCAGTTTTCTGAAGAAAATTAGAACACAGTTTTTTTTCGCTAAGGCTACATTCACATGTCAGCGTAGCAAACGCGGGCAGAATCACCGCGATTCTACCCGCGATCCGAAAATCATTGCAAAGCGCAGGACGCCTGTGCATTGCCTGTGATTTGCAATAGCACCCCAAAAGCTGTGTGATGTTGCCGCGATTTCCGCCTGCATGACGCCCAAAAAAGGTACAAGAGCTTCTTTGGGGCGTCATGCGTGCAGCAATTTTTTTTGCACAATGGTACCGCGATTCGGCAGGCGGAAATCGCGGCAACATCGCACAGCGTTTGGGGTGCTATTGCAAATCATAGGTAACGCACAGGCGTCCCGCGATTTGCAATGATTTCCGGATCTCTACGCTGACATGTGAATGGAGCCTAAGTTCATGGGCTCCATGCACCTCAACTGTGTGGATAGAAGAATCCCCCGCTCCCCCCTTGTGACATTGTATTCTGACAGCGGCATCTGTTGCTGTCAAAACACACTGATCATTGGCTGCAGCTGCTTACTCAATAGAGATTTTTCAAACTGTCACTTCTACAAAGGTCAATTAAACAGTCCCTGATGGACTCTCAAAATTTTGATCAGTGTATGGCCAGCTTTAGACTTGAGGCTCCAGTTACACTTATATGACTTGTCATGCGACTTTGGACATCAAAGTTGCATGATAAGTCACATCCCATTCTTTTCAATAGCACCCGTTTAAATTAAGGGGGACTTAAAGTCGCGGCGACTTTGAAAAGGAGCCTGCACTATTTTGGTGTGAATTTTTATGCGACTTTGGTCCAGAGAATGTAAAGTCAGATCAAAGTCGCACCAAAAGTTGCGTCAAAGTCGCGTTCCAAAGTTGCACTAGAAATCGTGTGACTTTGGAGATGGGCTGATGTGAATGGAGCCTTACACACCTTTTGTATTGAATGTAGATGACTTCAACTAAAAGTTCAGAAGGGCTTTAACTGGTTTTCATTAGTGAATTAATTCCATTTTTTTTACGTTCAAATCCCAGATAGCGAGAATAACTGTTGAATTGTAAGTCTTGTTAACGTGCTGCACATTTTCACTGGCAAGTTGTACACTTGCAGAGCACTTGAAGCACTAGTTCTAGTCAACACTTTTACAATTTGAAGCAAATTTGCGTGGCAAGTCTCTAGCAAGAGCAAAGTTGCAGTGGTGAGTCTACAGCAAGAGCTCTGCAAGTCACAGTGACCCCTGTGGTGGGATGACTATTGCACAGCATAGCTGAGCCAGAATTTGGCTTGCAGAATGCTTGCAAAGGAATTTGACCTGGAGTCAAGTCATGCAATGTGTATTTGCTGCAATTATGCAACAAACTTACACACTAATACACACTATAATCTAAAAAGGGATGCCCTGAAGAAGCCACGTGAGCGGAAGTGGCGTAACGCGTAGGGATGCCAAACCGGAAGTGACGTTGGAACGCGGAAGTGAGGACCGCGACCTTCCTTGCTGTTTGCCGAATGCGCATTGTGTATGCAATATATGTGAGTCTTTTTAATCCATTAAAATAAAGCAGTTTTATTTGGCAATATTGCACTATTTTGAGTTCTTTACCTTTGAGATCCGCTGACCATTGGGAAAGGATAGGAGGCTGATCCCCTTTAGACAGCTTGAAGACCATAAGTTTGTGACCAACACAGTAGGAGTGGAGAGGAGCCCCTGGAATTTTGTGATAAGGCGCATTCTCTAAGAGATTGAGGTGAGCGACTAGCACACCCAGAGGGGCCCGCATGAGAGAAGAAGCACCCCACATGTTTTTCACATGGTGTTAGGTGGAGGGTTAACACCTGTTTGAAATACCCTTTAATTGGATATATCATTGGACTATTTATTTATTATTTATTTGTTTCACCTATAAATGATCTGGGTCACCTGCGGCACTGGTATAGTTGACTAAGTGATCCTATGCACATTCATTTCATGCACTAAGCACTTTTACCTGTCACTATATTTTTTTAGCCTTTTTAGATTATAGTGTGTATTTATCTTGATTATCTATTTATATTTATATTATAAATTACATTAATTCACTGTTCACTTGATGTTTTATATGGAGATTTGAGGATTTATTTATTGTATTTATTTATTTATGGAGTGTTTACACTGATATATTTGTTGGATTTATAGGATACACACCCCGATACATTTTCCCATAATTCCCTCATTCGTTGAGGGAGTATAATTTATTTTATTTTTTGCACACTAGCACATATGCACTTTTTAAGTTTATTGAATATTCATTACCAACCATAACAACCCCCAGAAGCGCAGTATCCCCCACCCCTATTATCAGCACTTTTTCTGAATGGTTTTCAGTATCGATCTATGCAGCATCTGGGATAGGTTGTTTTAAATTGCACAAATTCCCCCAGACAGCGCGTGACTCTCCCCAATATTTTCCTATGCAACAAACTTGTGAAGCCTGGCAAGTCTGGCAAGAGCTTAGGAAGTCATTTACAAACTTGTAGCTCAAATGCTTACTATTTGGGTTGGGCTTTAAAATGTGATTGCCTATTGCACGCAATGATTGCAGATTGCTCTGCCTAATGAGCCCTATGAAGCAGTTACCTGGTGTGTCAACTGGAGGTGTGGATGTGATGCAGTCAGTCCAGGCTCCAGGACGTGCATTTGTTCCAGTTCCATGTGTCTGTACAATTGCTGCAGTTGTGGCTGTTGTACGCTCTGTAGCTCTGTGAGTTGTGAGTCGGGGAATCCATCAAGTTCGCCATGCAGGTGAGAAGTTATTGGATATTCCCAATAATGCTCTAAAAAGGAAACTAATGAAGGGTTAGTACTTGTTCAGTATCTAAAAAAAAATGTCCTCTAGATAAGAGTTGAACAACAAGAGATGTGACATAATGGATAATATCACCATAGATTGCTTAATTTTATTATCACCTTTAAGCCAAGCTGGTTATCTTTCGCCACAGATTTGAAAAAAGATTTTCTCATTTGAAATAGAGGCATGAAATTTCTGTGAGAAATTCAGAAACTCTGTCCCTTTCACATCTCCCCTGTCTTAAATGGAAAAGAGTTCCATTGTGCCTATTGATATTTCAGTATTAAAGTGTATCTAAACCCAAAAAACAAAAATGTAATACACTGTAGCTTACGGGTTCTTAAATTTGATGGTGGCACTGGTTTTCTTTTCCTTTATTTTCCCCTGGTGATCCTGCTTGTAGCACACTTCCTGTCTTAAGGTAACAGCATTTTGTATATGAAGAAACTGTATTATCACTGTGGAACAGTGGTCTCCAAACTGTTGCCCATGGGCCCTTTGATTGCCTTTATCTGGCCCTTGGGACATTTGTCCTCCCACTGATATATGGCACTATTCCTCTCACTGACACCAACAATGAGGCACTATTCCCATTGGTGACACCAAAAGTGAGGCAGTATTACTTCCACTGACACCAGCAATGGAGCATTATTCCTTCCACTGACACCAACACCGACATCATCGATGGAGCACTTTTCCTCCCACCAAGAAAAACAATTGGGCACTATTCCTTCCACTAAAAACAACAATGGGATACTATTCCTCCCAATAAAACCAATGATATGCCACTATTTCTCCTCCTAAAGACCATAGACACTATGTCAATTTTTTCCTCCCACTGACGCAGGGGCATTGTTAGGGTGCTGGTGGTAACCTGACGGCAGAGGTAGGCCCCGATGTTCGCTAGAGGGCGGAGCTTGGACGGGAACCCCCAAGGTAAGTGACACAGGCTAGCCTGAGGTGCGGAATCTAAGTATCCACCAGTTTTCGCCAGAGCCGCTGGTGGTGAGGATGGACTTCGCTGCGTGTGGATACCAGGTCGCGGTCCTCAGGGTCGTCCCACCAAGGGAGAACCGGTCAAGGTCCGAAGGCAAATAAACAGACAAGGAAGATCCGAGAGAATGGTCAAACAAGCTGGGGTCAGGACGGGCAGCAGACAAGCGGAGTCAGGGACAAGCCAAAAGGCCAACAGGAAATCAGCAGGAAACAGGTCACAGGTTCAGGAACAACGGCAAGAGCTGTAGACAAGATAGCAAAGTGCAACTGCACCAGCTGCCTTTAAATAGGCCTTTTTTGGCGCCAAAACGTCTGGGTCAATGCGTGCAAATGTGAGAACGCATAACGTGCGCATTGGCTAATTCACGCATGCGCGTTAGCCAATTATCGGTTTCCGAACGTGAGCTAATTCACGCAAGCGTATTAGCCAATTAGCGGTTTCTAACAAACGGTTTCTAACAAACGGTTTCTAACAGGCATTTTCTCCTCCCACTGACGACAGTCTGGCCCCCCTAAAGTCTGAAGGACAATAAACTGGCTGTTTGTTTAGAAGGTTTGGAGACCCCTGCTGTAGAACAAGAAGTATATTAGGACTTTAGAACATCTTCTACTTCCTCGTTTTCATAAAAAGAACGCATGCAGTTTTAACCACCCTCCATCGGGAAGATATTCACATTTCCTGTGGCCCCTATGTTCCCATGGCTCTCCATTTTCACTGTTTAAGAAAAGGTTCTTTATTCCTCATTGGAGGAGGATGTAGGCTTATAAAGGGGGTGGAGAACACCAAGCCAGAATGCAGGTGGGTAGATTTCCTTGTAGGTGTTTCTGAGAGACACAAAAAGATAAACTACTACTTTTTGGGTCAGCATAAAATGTATCAGCGCAAACAAATTTTTATGTTATACCAGGGGTCCGGAATGTGGCAAGTGGAAGTCGAAAATGCCCCAACGGTGAGTAAACAATGACTCAGTGTATCAGTGGAATGGTGATTTATTGTTGGCTTCAGTAGGAAGAATAGTGCCACATTGTCAGGGACATTCCGGTAATAGGCAGATGCGTACAAAGATTCGCCAAATGCGAATGCCTATGCACATGCGTGCGCGTTACCCGTTTTAGCATTGGCGCCTAAATGCCATATATAAGGGCAGCAGATGCACTTGTGCAGTGCTGTCTGATCTGCAGCTTTACCTGAGTTCTGTTCCTGTGCCTGTATTTGATTCCTGTACTGACCCGGCTGGTCAGTCCATGTTTGCTTATCTCCAGTCCTGCCCCCGGCTTGCCTAGACTCTGATATACCTGCTTTTCTGCCTGATATCCTGCTGCCAACCTCTGCCTGTACACCGACTATTCTCTGCGGGCTGCTTACACCGTATCTGATTATCTGTGACCAATCCTGCTTGTCTGACCCTGCTCCAGTCTTTTGCCTATCCTGCTTCGTCCTGTGCCTGGTGACACTGTCCTGCATCCACTGTGCATCTGCACCGCTCAGCAATCCAGTCCTGTCCAGTGACTCATCGGCCACTCATCTCGGCTGCCAATGGTAGACCAGCGCAGGCACTCATACTCCACTGCGCTCCCGCATCCACTGTTGCAACTCCAGTGGTGCCTGAGCCAGGGCTGTACGAGAGGTCTCCCTCTGCATGTCAGGCTCTGCTTCAAGGTATGTGACACACATATCAGTGGGAGGAATAGTGCTTTGTATCAGTGGGAGGAATAGTGCTTCGTATCAGTGGGAGGAATTGTGCTTTGTATCAGTGGGAGGAATAGTGCTTCGTATCAGTGGGAGGAATTGTGCTTTGTATCAGTGGGAGAAATTGTGCTTTGTATCAGTGGGAGGAATAGTGCATCATATCAGTGGGAGGAATAGTGCTTCGTATCAGTGGGAGGAATCGTACTTTGTATCAGTGGGAGGAATAGTGCTTTGTATCAGTGGGAAGAATAGTACTTTGTATCAGTGGGAAGAATAGTACTTTGTGTCAGTGGGAGGAATAGTACTTTGTATCAGTGGGAAGAATAGTACTTTGTGTCAGTGGGAGGAATAGTACTTTGTGTCAGTGGGAGGAATAGTACTTCGTATGGATGTGAGGAATAGTGCTTTGTATCAGTGGGAGGAATAGTGCTTTGTATCAGTGGGAGGAATAGTGCTTTGTATCTGTGGGAGGAATAGTACTTCGTATGGATGTGAGGAATAGTGCTTTGTATCAGTGGGAGGAATAGTGCTTTGTATCAGTGGGAGGAATAGTACTTTGTATCAGTGGGAGGAATAGTGCTCAGTATCAGTGGGAGGAATAGTGCTTTGTATCCGTGGGAGGAATAGTGCTTCGTATCAGTGGGCAAAATAGTGCTTCATATCAGGGGGAGAAATAGTACTTTGTATCAGTGGGAGGAATAGTGCTTTGTATCAGGGGGAGGAATAGTGCTTCGTATCAGTGGGAGGAATTGTGCTTTGTATCAGTGGGAGAAATTGTGCTTTGTATCAGTGGGAGGAATAGTGCATCATATCAGTGGGAGGAATAGTGCTTCGTATCAGTGGGAGGAATCGTACTTTGTATCAGTGGGAGGAATAGTGCTTTGTATCAGTGGGAAGAATAGTACTTTGTGTCAGTGGGAGGAATAGTACTTTGTATCAGTGGGAAGAATAGTACTTTGTGTCAGTGGGAGGAATAGTACTTTGTGTCAGTGGGAGGAATAGTACTTCGTATGGATGTGAGGAATAGTGCTTTGTATCAGTGGGAGGAATAGTGTTTTGTATCAGTGGGAGGAATAGTGCTTTGTATCAGTGGGAGGAATAGTGCTCAGTATCAGTGGGAGGAATAGTGCTTTGTATCCGTGGGAGGAATAGTGCTTCGTATCAGTGGGCAAAATAGTGCTTCATATCAGGGGGAGAAATAGTATTTTGTATCAGTGGGAGGAATAGTGCTTTGTATCAGGGGGAGGAATAGTGCTTCGTATCAGTGGGAGGAATAGTGCTTTGTATCAGTGGGAGGAATGGTGCTTTGTATCAGTGGGAAGAATAGTACTTCGTGTCAGTGGGAGGAATAGTGCTTTGTATCAGTGGGAGGAATAGTACTTCGTATGGATGTGAGGAATAGTGCTTCATATCAGTGGGAGGAATAGTGCTTCGTATCAGTGGGAGGAATAGTACTTCCTATCAGTGGGAGGAATAGTGCTTTGTATCAGTTGGAGGAATAGTGCTTTGTATCAGTTGGAGGAATAGTGCTTTGTATCAGTGGGAGGAATTGTGCTTTGTATCAGTGGGAGGAATAGTGCTTCGTATCAGTGGGAGGAATAGTGCTTCGTATCAGTGGGAGGAATAGTGCTTCGTATCAGTGGGAGGAATAGTGCTTCGTATCAGTGGGAGGAATAGTGCTCCGTATCACTGGGAGGAATTGTGCTTCATATCAGTGGGAGGAATAGTGTTTTGTATCAGTGGGAGGAATAGTGCTTTGTATCAGTGGCAGGAATAGTGCTTCGTATCAGTGGGCAAAATAGTGCTTTGTATCAGTGGGAGGAATAGTGCTTCGTATCACTGGGAGGAATTGTGCTTTATATCAGTGGGAGGAATAGTACTTCGTATCAGTGGGAGGAATAGTGCTTCGTATCAGTGGGAGGATTAGTACTTCGTATCAGTGGGAGGAATAGTACTTCGTATCAGTGGAAGGAATAGTGCTTTGTATCAGTGGGAGGAATAGTGCTCCGTATCAGTGGGAGGAATTGTGCTTTGTATCAGTGGGAGGAATAGTGCTCCGTATCAGTGGGAGGAATAGTGCTTCATATCAGTGGGAGGAATTGTGCTTCGTATCAGTGGGAGGAATAGTGCTTCGTATCAGTGGGAGGAATAGTGCTTCATATCAGTGGGAGGAATTGTGCTTCGTATCAGTGGGAGGAATTGTGCTCCGTATCAGTGGGAGGAATTGTGCTTTGTATCAGTGGGAGGAATAGTGCTCCGTATCAGTGGGAGGAATTGTGCTTTGTATCAGTGGGAGGAATAGTGCTCCGTATCAGTGGGAGGAATTGTGCTCCGTATCAGTGGGAGGAATTGTGCTCCGTATCAGTGGGAGGAATAGTGTTATGTATCAGTGGGAGGAATAGTGCTTCGTATCAGTGGGCAAAATAGTGCTTCGTATCAGTGGGAGGAATAGTGCTTCGTATCAGTGGGAGGAATAGTGCTTTGTATCAGTGGGAGGAATAGTACTTCGTATGGATGTGAGGAATAGTGCTTCATATCAGTGGGAGGAATAGTACTTCGTGTCAGTGGGATTAATAGTACTTTGTGTCAGTGGGAGGAATAGTGCTTTGTATCAGTGGGAGGAATAGTGCTTTGTATCAGTGGGAGGAATAGTACTTCGTATGGATGTGAGCAGTGTTGGGGTAGTTACTCAAAAAATGTAACTAGTTACTAGTTACTTCTGTAAATTGTAATGAGATTACTTTACTAGTTACTGCATTTGAAAAGTAACTTCACTACTTATTACTTTACTTTCCTCTTTCTTAATTGACCGTGTAGAAGAAGATACATGACACACTTTCTGCATAGAGTTTATTGTATAAACACAGGCTTTGGGAAACATGAGAACAAAACCTGAAAAAACAGAATAAAACATCAAGTGCAACAAAAATTCATAAACTTCATCCCTCTCTATTCTTCGAAATAACGATTGTATCGCACGGCTTGGGTAACGCAGGAAAGCGCGTTCCTATAGCCTAGTAAAGTAGTGTAGTTACTTCCTATAGCCTAGTAAAGTAGTGTAGTTACCAATATTAGTATTGTAACTAGTTACTTTACTTAGTTACCAAAAAAAGTAATGTAGTTACTGTAATTAGTTACTTTGTAACTAGTTACCCCCAACACTGGATGTGAGGAATAGTGCTTCGTATCAGTGGGAGGAAAAGTGCTTCGTATCAGTGGGAGGAATAGTACTTCGTATGGATGTGAGGAATAGTGCTTCATATCAGTGGGAGGAATAGTGCTTTGTATCAGTGGGAGGAATAGTGCTTTGTATCAGTGGGAGGAATAGTGCTTTGTATCAGTGGGAGGAATAGTGCTTTGTATCAGTGGGAGGAATAGTGCTTCGTATGGATGTGAGGAATAGTGCTTTGTATCAGTGGGAGGAATAGTGCTTTGTATCAGTGGGAGGAATAGTGCTTCATATCAGTGGGAGGAATAGTGCTTCATATCAGTGGGAGGAATAGTGCTCAGTATCAGTGGGAGGAATAGTGCTTCGTATCAGTGGGAGGAATAGTGCTTCATATCAGTGGGAGGAATAATGCCCCAAGGACCAGATAAAGGCAAGCAAAGGGCCACATCTGGCACACGGGCCGCAGCTTCAAGATCACTGCGTTATACGATGGTCACACTCAAAAATACATAAACTAAAAAAACTGTGACTTACTACTCCTAATCTTGACATAACCACCAAACCTAACAGAAATCCCAACTTCTACGCCTAACCTCATTCTAATTCAGAAGCTAACCCTTAACTTCAACCCACACCCTAAGTTTTACCCTTAACATCATCCTAAAGAAGAACTGAATACTGGAAGCAGTGCCCAAAAAAAGCCAGGCAGAGTGCAAGTCACTTGAAGTCTTCTTCAAGTCATTTGTCTTCTGGCAATACCAGCAACAAAAGTCTTCTTGGAGCAGGTCATGAATGTGAACTTACCCCCAAAGGCTTCCATTGACTAAGCAAGCCTGTTCCCTGCCAGCATGCCGCAGAGAAGAATGCTTGCTCTCTGTGGAAGCAGAGGTCTCTCTGCAGAGGTCTGAAACACCTTTGGCTAAGTCAGAGATAGAAATCTTCAGTCAGCCAGTGTGCCTAGGGATATGTGTATTTTGTTTAAAAGTACATTTTCCCTTTAAATAATAAATCTTATTCTTAAATGGTACTGAACCCAAAAAGTTAACTCTTAACTTCAATTCCCTAATGTTAACCATAAGAGCCCATTCACACTGCCGCGACTTGTCAGGCGACTTGTCAGCCTGACAAGTCGCGGTCGGTCGCGGTCCTTTGAGTAGTACAGGACCCATTCTAATAGGAGCGACACAAGTCGCTCCGACTTAGAAAAAGAGTCCTGTACTACTTTGGGGCGACCTCGGAGCGACTTGCATAGACTTCCATTATGTGAAGTCCCTGCAAGTCGCGCCGAAGTCGCGGTGCACATCGGTGCATGCGACTTCACAGGTCGCCCCCCCCCCCCGAAGTCGTGTCACCTCAGTGTGAACCGGCTCCAAACCTTAGTAGATTTGTTGGCACTAACCTAAAACTTCAGTCAAAATGTATGCTATTTTGGAGGTTATACTGTTTTATCACAGCAATAAATAATATCACAAAAGATACTTGTGGCAACAATTCCACCTTGGAGAAAATTCAAACAATTAAGGCTTTTTCGTTGATTTACAACTTTCCAAATTATCAGCACAAAAACACCTGAACGGAATTAAAATAATCTGCATAAAAGTTATTGCACATTTTAAGTTAGGCATAATATGATGGTATGAGGGGTTCACGTGTCCCATTCCATCTAAGCAATAAAGTGTGGAAGTATCTAATAGTTACCGTGGCTCTCATTGTCACTGAGATAGGGGTAGTATTCATGGTGGGCACGCAAACTCTCTGGATCATAGGTGACCAGCTCTTCTGGGTGAGCCTGCAAGAAAGAAGATACATAACTGAATACAGATTTCTCATTACAGAAAGACATCTTCTCCTTATATAATACTTTTTTTATTGGTTGCATGTAAAAGAATGTAACCACTCAAGTAATCCAATGCAAGTGTAAATGGGCATTAGGAAGTTCTGAACACAATCTGCTGCCACATTTGTATGGGTGCAGTTGTGACAGATGCTATGTCGCAGTTTGCCCACAGTGGCTATTTGTGTGTACCATTTGAATACTGGTGAGGGGACGCACTGGACAGCTTTGCTGCCATTGTGGCATTTACTGGGAGTCCAATGCATGCCCTGAGTGGTGGGCTCCCCCCCAGGCCTTCCTGCCTTAAGATTGCAGATAATACTGGGGTGCCATGAAGTGGCCCTGCAGATTACGCATGTACTGTATTTTCTGGCGTATAAGACTACTTTTGAACCTCAAAAAAATCCCCCAAAAATGGGGGGTCGTCTTATACGCCGAGTATAATATCTCCAAGGTAACCGAAGTATAAGTATTACTGGTAGATGAAAATTAGGGGGGTCGTCTTATACGCCCAGTCGTCTTATACTCCGGAAAATACGGTATGTACAAATCAGTGCTCATAAGGGAAAGAGACGGAGAACAGCACCCTGAAGGAGCGAGAGAATGTCGCTTACTACGGCCAAAATGTAAAAGTCATTAAAACTTTGGGTTCGCCCCAAGGACACCAGCTGCTGCAGAATGCCTCTGATGGACTCTGTATTACACATGAACTCTACCCTTGCAGGTTTACAGGGGCAGCACATAGCCTAAGTTAGCATTAGGGACATAGAAAGGAATAATGTTCTGCATGTTGGACTCTCTAATGTCTTTTTCACTTTCTCAAGTAAAGTTTTGAAACCTGTTCCTGCCTGGTCTGAAGTTACTGAAAGGGGTGTAATGTAATTAACCAGCACCATTCCATAGTTCATGTCTCTAAGGGTTACGAAGGTAACGTTATGAAGTTATGGGTTATGAAGATATCAGTATAATCAATACAGTGTAAAGACACAAAGGTTACTTACAAAGGTTACCTAGGATAACGGCAGTTACAAGCAGACTGAGATAGGTGGGATAGCCTCTTGCAGGAGGGAGCTGTTGGGATTCTATTCATGACTGGTCATCTCCCAATAGGAGAAGACTCGCACAGCAGAGGTCCCCAGCCTGTACACAGGTACGGAAGAGTTAAGTGAAGTCAAGTGTACGCATGGAGTTTGCGCTATGTGCACAGCGGGACCCCATACCATTACTGGGAGTGAGGCAGCAGTGATACGCTGGACAGGTGGATGTGGACAAGACTCAGCGTGTCCCTTCTAAGTGCAAGGGAAAGTGTACATTGTCACAGGGGCCCAATAATTAACTGGAGAACATTTACGGTGCAAGTGTACACTGTGTACATTCATCTCTAAACGCTGGGCCAGCCCTACGGTCAAGTATTACCCCACAGCAGCCTCAGGACATTCATGGAAACAGCACAGAAGTAAAGGTACCCCATGTGAAGCAAAGTGATCCTGTTACAGTTGTCTAGCGTAGCCCAGAAGAACCCACCTCAGGGAAGGTCCCCCATGTTACCTTTTGCCTTGCACCCAACGAGGAGGGAAACATGGGGGACGGGACGTGACGTGACGACCATCCTGACCAGACCCACAAACATCAAGGGTAAACAAGGGAAATCCTTTCTAGACTTTGCTAAAGCAAAATATCAGCAAAAGGTGTCTTAGCTTGGGACAGAGTATACAAAAGTTAGACATTTGGCAAGGTTTCATTGCTGTTCATGTCCCTTTAATTTTCGTCCCTGTTACAAGGTTTTTTTAGAACATGAAGCGATGGGAAGTCTCTCCAGTGGGGGCAGACACAGCACCAAAAAATCTTTTATTTTTTTTTTTAAGGTAGGAACCTATCTCTAAGTTTTGCTAGTCTGTTCATGTGCTGACAAATAGCCTGCGGAGAAAGCAGAGTGACAGAGAGATGAGCTCATTGCTGTTCTCTTTTTACTGCCCAGTCATAAGCTGGGAGCGGGGTCAGGACAACCTGGGCTCAGAAGAAGTGGGTTAAATGATGCTGGTCATCAGATCAAGGATATCTAACAGAAGAGAAAAGTACTGCAGGGGAAATCTCTGTATTGAAGGTGAATATTACAGCAAAAGATGGTTTTGCAACTTTAGCTTCGAAGAAGTTATTCATTTTTGCCTTGTTATGTTTGCCTGGGGATCTGCTTTAAAGTTTACATTATAATTCAAACAAACTGACTAATCACAACACCATGTTAAATAGGCAATATGTCGGTTAGAGACATTTTTAGTGTCGATATGCTCCGTCCTCATATCTGCATGATGCTCAATGAGGAAGGGCATTTCCTGTGGTCAGAAGAATATTCAGTTGCCTGTCACAGTCTTTGCTTGCCCAACATTTCGCTCGTACTTCCTCACACTTTGTTTTCACACAATCTGTCATTTCTAGTGTTACTGAGGAGCACTTGCATGACAGAGTTATACCAGACACCTACAGGATCTATTTATGCAGTGACTCCGCACCTCTGTAACCTAATCATCGGATGTTGATGTAGCTGTGTGATTTGGCATAAACACTGCAAGAGCTAACAAGAATTAGTTATCACTTCATCACTCCAATGCAAAATGTTCTTAGTTACTATATAATGTAAATGTAAACAATGAGCATCTCTTAATTGCTCCTTTTGTGTCTGTTAAATATACTTTTGAAAGCATTTTGTCATATCTGTTCAATAAATGCAAATAAATATCTGCTGATCCTGCCAGAAATCCAATGAGCTCGGCATTCCTTAGAGTTTACTCTGGGTACTCCCACACTTCAAAGACATGCTGATAGATGAATTGTACTCTGTCTAAATTGGCTCTAGTATGTGTATGGGGGGGGGGTCAGACGGACCACTACATACCCCCCCCCCCCGGACCACACCAGCCCGCACACCCGTCACCGGCTCACTCACCCCTCACCCAGGACATGTGGACAGGCAGCAGCATCAGCGGCGGCGGCTTCCCCCTCAGTCTTCTGCGTCTCCTCCCTCCTCCTCCTAGACCAATGGCATGGCTTCTCCTTTCGGCTTGGGAAACGGGTCTCAGGACCCGCTTCCTGATTGGCCAGGAGGAGGATCCATGTGACAATAGCGAATATTTATTCGCTATTGTCACAAAACTGGGTGGGCTCAGGGCGCAGTGCTCACCCTTTTTTTGGGTGCGGTTTACTACTGTTTTAATAAAAAAGTAGAGTTACCTAAATTCAGGGCCATCTTACCGAATGGGCACGCTGGGCAGTTGCCCGGGGGCCCCACTTGCTCGGGGGGGGTCCAACCTGCCCAGTGACCCAACCCCAGCCAAGCATTAGTCACCATTCCCGTGTGCATTCTGTCACCAAACTTAACTGGTGGCAAGTGCCTGTCGGCCCTGCGCTGCTGTCAGGCCACTTGGGCCGTGGAGGGGGAGCCCGCAACTACAGGAATGCCTGCCCGCCTCCACGGGAACAGGCACACACAGGACAGTCGAGTCTGACTCCCGTCCTTGTGTGTGCTCACCAGACCTAGGCACCAAAGTTGGAAGCGGTCATTGCCCTGGGCCCTTTAATGCTCTTAAGATGGCACTGCCTAAATTCTCCTTAAGGGCAGAATCCTACTAATCCACTGCGCTTTGGGTGCAGCGCAGTGTATGCGCGGTGTTCGTGTTGGTTAGCTGCACTTCCCCATAGACTTCTAATAAGTCCCGTGGTTTTGGTGCATTTTCTGAAAGGACTACGTTTTTTGCATGCAGGACTTTTGGTGCAGTTTCAGATAGAGCATCAAAACGTGGCACAAATTAGAAGCCAATGGGAAAGCACAGCTAACCTGCACGAAAAGCGCGGGATTACTGGGCTGTACGCCCTAAGGATTAAAAGATATGTCCATGAATATGTTGTTTTTTCCTGGTTCTGAGTATAAATTAATTGATCAGTCAAGCATTAATTCACAAAGCTATAATGCATGCATCATTTGGTATGACAAATGTTATTATTTAAATTTTAGTTGGTGTTGGCTGTCACTGCTGATCACAAATTATGATTGTTATAGTTTAGTGAATTGGGCCTAAGACCTTATTCACATTTGCGAATGGGACCGTTAGCAATTACCTGCGGCAAACTCAGCGGGGGGCTCCCTGCAATAAACTGTGGACAGGAAGTCCCATTGATAGTAATGGGAGTCTAACAGAGCCCGCAGCTATTCGCAGGCATTTCCATGTAATTGTTTGTGCGGTTTGCGCCGGGGGCTGATCATCGGCATGACCGTTTCAATGTGAAGCACCTTATTTGCAATCAGCAATGATAAGCCAACATCAACTACAAATAAAAGCCACAAGAGATGAAAATAGCAATTATGGCAATTAATACATTCACTAGTGCGAATGGGGTTAAAAGCTGAGTTACTAAATGATCTTCTATATTTATCGCTACAAATCACAGGATGAATACCACGATCATGCTCACCAACTTCCCAAATCTGCCTGCTTAGTTCCTAACCTGGAATACATGGTGCCTGGACTCTACCAGAATTTGGTAACCCATGATTCATGATGAACAAGCCGACATTCACTCCATGAGTAGCCCTTCTAGGCCTCCTTCTGCCCAGCATTCTTTGATTGAAAAATCAAAGGAGCCAGGTAGAAAACTGTTGGCCGAACAAAGCCTGAATCCAATCAGATGCAGCCACTGTATGGGTATTTTGACAGCTGGCAGGCTGGCTGTCATAATAAAATAGCCACATCAGATGATAAATCCATCCACTATGTAGCATGGATGGAGGAATCTGTTAATTTTTTTTTATCTTGGTAAATTGATGACAGTTTTGCTGACTTTTTTTGTGACCACTTTCTAAACAGTGGGAAGATCTCTATGTGTCTCACAGCCAGTTAGGCCCCATGCACACTGGGCGTTTGCTCAGCTCTTCCAAACACCTTTCTCCAGGCAGGAGAAAAGCAGCATTAAAAGTACGCCTAAAGCTTCATTTGTCAAATGTGTTTAGCTGCATTTGGGTATGTTTAGACCCTTTCAGGTATGTCAAGCATTTTGGGCATTCATTCATTAAAAAGTAAATGTAAAGTCTGTTTTTTTTTTTTTTTTTTTGAATAACAAACATGTTATACTTACCTGTCCTGGGCAGTTGATTTTGCACAGAGCAGCCCGGATCCTCCTCGTCTCAGGTCCCTCTTTGCTGCTCCTGGCCCCTACCTCCTGTCAAATGCCCCCACAGCAAGCAGCTTGCTACAGGGGCACCTGAGCCGAGCTGCAGCTCAGTGTGTCCATTCAGACATGAAGCTGCCGTTCGGCCCTGCCCTTTTTCTCTCTCCTGATTAGCTAACTGACTTTGATTGACAGCTGCGGGAGCCAATGGCAATCAGGAGGGAGAGTCCCGGAAGGCTGAGGGACTCGTGGACATTGCTGGACAGAGATGGGGCTCAGGTAAGTAATAGGGGGTGCTGGGGTGGCTGCTGCATACAGAAGGCTTTTTATCTTAATGCATAGAATGCATTAAGATAAAAAAAACTTTTGCCATTACAACTCCTTTAATTGGTCAGAATAATAAAAAAGAAGATTTTTTTCAGAATCATACTTACCAAGGTGGATGCAGCATTGGACCAGCTATCCCCTGCCAGCTCTAAGACTGAGAACCGAGCGACATAATACCGCTGATAACTCAGTTCGCACAGCTCCTTGAGCAGGGGGGGGGGGCAGCAGAAAGCCATTGACTGACAGTCGCCAGCTCTCTGCTTGCCCCCCCCCCCCCTCGCTCACTGGAGTGCTGGGCTGTGGAGGGTGCGCTGAGTGCCGGTGTAACGTGAGAATTACCTACCCCGTGAGAAAAACCTACCCTCGTCACTTCCGGCCAGGAAAAGCTGAGCAGCGCAGCAGTGCGCATGCTCACAGCCCCGGATACCTAATAAAAGAGCTGAGGACCTGACTAGTGCGCATGCGCACTAGTAGGAAATTATCACGGTGTCCGTGAAAAAACCTACCCACGCCACGCTTACATTAAAGCAAGTGTGCTGCAATATAAGTCATCTCCGCTCCTGTCCCTGTCACTCCCCTGATCTTGGCTAGTAAATATAAAAGCGGGTCTCGGCTCTGTGATTTATGTTCTCATACACCCGCCGCCGCTTTTATATTTACTAGCCGAGATGAGGGAAGTGACAGGGACAGGAGTGGAGATCACTCGTATTGCAGCACAGCTGTTTTAATGTAAACGCCGAATTGCATACAGTGCCGTGCAACCGGAAGTGACGAGGGTAGGTTTTTCTCACGGGTAGGTAATTCTCACGGAACACCGGTCCAGGCATGTGGGCAGATACCAACCATATGGTCGCAATTTTTACTGAGCCTGGACTGGCTTTGTGACTTCAGCCGACAGCAGGCTTCAGCCCACTGTCAGCTGAGAATGGGTCACAGCAATGCAAAACGAACTGCACTCCTGTGATCCACAAGAGAGGTACAGTCAAATTTGCTTCGGCTTTACTTCTTCTATAATTTATTCCGGGCACTGAAATGATGAAATGAATGAACACGCAAGCACTAAAACACACCTAGTGTTTAGGTACCTTTACAGACTTTTAGGCGACTTGGGTGTTTTTTCTGCCCAAACACTCCTCACCTGCATGCAATTTTGGTGCATTTTGATTTCTGCCCCTAAAAGCTTCTGCCTCTACATGCCTGTAAATGCCTATTTGTGCATGGACACATGGGCTGACACAGAGGGGCATTTAGAGGCAGAAAAAAAAACTAATACTTGTAAAACAGGCCTTTTGTAGCTGCAGTGTGCATGAGGCTTTAAAGAGTGGTGAGGTTTAGGTGGCCCCGTTCAAACCTGTGCATTTTATGTGTATTTTAGGTGCGGTGCATTAAAAAAATGTGCTGCATGTTGTATCTTTGGTGCTCTTTCATCAAAATGCAAAGTCTATTAGGTCAATGATAGCAAACCTAAAATGCAATGCACCGAAAAAGCATTGCATAGATGTTATTCAGTCTTCACAGCATTGCTTACATCTCACACAATATAAAGTGACTAATATCATATTCCTCCTACTATATTACTGACAAAGAACTGCGGCCAACTATTGCAACATACTATTACTGTGGGGTGTGAAGTGTTGCTATGCTAATGTGTCTAAAACAGTTATGTTAGCTGTTTTGCAGCTTTTTGTGCTTGTCATCAAAAAAATATAAATACATTTTTTTATGGGCAACTGTGTCTTGCTTCTCTGACCGTGACTGTGACTATGTGCAGAGGCACTCAAAGCAGACCTATTATTGCTGAAACCAACATTTTAACAGATGCATCCACATAGTCTAGGGTCAAACAACCCTACAATATGCAAAATATTCATAGCAAGCTATACCCGTAAAGGGAAATGATTACCTTTTCACTTTTCTTATTGAACATGCTGCTGAAGTCTGCTCCAGTGCTGAGAATCTTTCCTTTGAAATTTGCACAGAAACTCACACTATCGGAACTAATCCTCCTGTCAAGAACTGGATCACCTGCTGGTGAAACTGTGGTGCCCACATCTGAATGATGTAGTCCCAGTCTCTGCCAGTAGATGTCCCCCAGTAGCCAGCAATTAGTCCCTTCTTGATGCTGTCTAGTGGGAAGGAATTTAGCCCCTCCTCTAGGTTTCCATATTGCCTCAGCATTTTGCCCCTTGTGACAAACATCCTTATCATGTGAACATTACAACATTCCAAAAAAACACTGAGGCTGTATGCTGTGCCTCTGCGTTCAGCAAACAGTAGTTCAAAAACGGGACTTTGCATAAATATACAGTATATAATAGACATGGGGTTGCCTCTTGGCAGGATTTTGCCAGCATGACTGATAAAAATTGGACTTTCTACCAATATTAGTATATCTAAAGTTTGACCTTTTTTAGCTTTTGATGGAGTAGGGAATGAGTAAAATATGATGTGTGTAGTTGGGGAGATTTCCCTTCACTTCCTGTCCTGGAGACACAAAAGGAAGCTCTTAGGACTCACTCACACCACACAGAAAAGTAGATTTCCTTCAGATTTACCTTTTCTATGTAGTGCAATGGCCTGCCAGATTGCATACAAATTGAAAGTGTTTAGGTTTGACCTCATATTATATGGTTTTGGTAAGTCTGAAGGAAAAAGTCTTCAGAAAAATCTTATAGTGTGTATGGCCCATTAGTGTTAATGAGCCCTAAAGCTGAATACACACTATACAACGTTTGTTGGTAGATTTCCTTTAGATTTAAGCCTCGTACACACGCACAGATTGTTGGCCGACATATCGGCCGTCTTTTGTCCAGTGTTGTTTGTTGGTTGAAATGTGCTCTGGACTTTTGTTGGCCAACAAAAACCAACTTCAGAAGTGATGTCACGTGATGGTTTACTTTCCGTGTGTTTTTTCTTCTCTGAGCATGCCCAGTCTTGCTCATCTGATTTTTGTCTGCCGAAATCTGTACTCACTGAGGAACAATCGGCCGTTCTGTTGTTGGCCAACAAAAATTTTATAGCATGCACACCAGATTTTTTTTGGCCGAAAATTTGCAGTTGGTTGTCGGAAGCATCATACTAACAAGCCGATAATCGGCCGATCGGACGTTGGCCGACAATTTACGGCCAACAATCTGTGCGTGTGTACGGGGCTTTACCTTCAACTATGTAGTGCAAGGGCCTGCCTGATTGCATACAAATTGAAAGTGTTTAGGTCTGACTTCATATTATATGGTTTTGGTAAGTCTAAAGGAAAAATTCTAAAGAAAATTGTACAGTGTGTATCCAGCTTTAAACAAGGAAAATATCCCTGTTAAGAGCATTGTTAGCAAAACCAATTTCCCAAGTTGGATGATTTCCCTTTTCCTCTTGTTTTTATTGCTGTCAGTTTCCCAGCTGGGTAAATTCACCCTCTTTATTTGTCCTAGTAACCATTGTCATCGAAAAGTGACAGTAAGTGATAGGAAATTCTAATTTTTGAGTTTTCAACAGAACAGGAATGGAGGGGAACTCTTCCAGTACAGTTGTTCCGTTGACAATTTCGATCAGGGAATTACCCTCACTTTAGAGAGATTTTATCTTACTTCCTGTTGCGTCTCAAGGACAACCTTTCCCTACGCTATGTAAAATGTAAGACAATTTTGGCTATACATACTGTACGTACATTATTTTCATACACATATCTAAAAATATGGAACCAAGTTATTATAGTTTCAATTTTGCAACTAGAAAATTATCATTTATTTTGTGAGTCAGATTTCAGCAGAGAGATTTCAAGGGACAACCTGGAAAATCCAGGATCCCTCATCCGGGATGTTTTGCAGGTATTATATGTATTTACTGTCCCCTGACAGATAAAGTTGGTCGAACTGTAAATAAACTGGAAGAAATGTTTCTGTGGTTAGACCCCCATAGCAGCCGCACGCTACCACTACCAAGGCTGTAGCTACACCTTCGTTATCAACCAAATACATGATTGTCAGATGTTTTAAAAGCTCATGTGGTTTTGTGTGAAGGGGAAAGGTTTGCTTTAATGTGGGTACACACTGTACGTCTGGCTTTGTTTCTAAACCGCTGCTAAATAAGACTCATAAACAGGTGCTGGAGGTCACTATGAGGTATCGTGTGTTCTATCTCAATGGGGCTAAAATGAGAAAAACGATATGGAGTTAAAAGGTGGACATAAGGTTGTATAGAAGTTCAGAAAAAAATCATTCATCAGAGAATTTAATTGTGTTTCTATAGTAAACCCTGAACATTTTTGTTTGATTGCCAGGTCAATGTTTTTTATGTTTAATTTGAAGATGCACCTGCACAATAAATAAAAAAAAAAATGGGATTTTTGACATACCGTAAAATCCATTTCTCTGATGTTCATTGACGGACACAGCTCCTGATTCTTCTTACCATTGGGTTATACCGACCCCTACAGGAGTAGGACACTAGGCAGGAAAAAGCTTGACTATGCCTATGGGCAGTCCCAAGGGGTATACTCCCACTCTTAGCTATAGGCACTCAGTTTTGTTACAAGCAGTGTCAGCAGAAAGCCAACTCCACAGAGGGGTAGGTGCTGTGTCCGTCAATGTACATCAGAGAAATGGATATAACGGTAAGTCAAAAATCACTTTTTTTCTTTCGTTCATTGACGGACACAGCTTCTGATTCTTCTTAATCATTAGGTTGTCCCAAAGCAGTGTTAAACATGAGGGGCGGGAAAAACAGCAGAAAAAGATTCCCAAGGCTAACCATAGCCAACCAGGTAACATGGACCTCAACCATAAACAACTGGAGCTCACCTGAAAAAAACAATATACTCTCAAAGAGGACCAAGTCCTCTAAACAGCAGCCTGCAAAACCTTAAGGCCAAAAGAAGCATCCGCAGATGCCAACACATCCACTTTATAAAACTTTGTGAAAGTGTGCACAGACGACCAGCTGGCCACCTTGCAAACCTACATCACTGATGCCTGAAGACGGAAGGCCCAGGAGGCACTAAGCGCCTGAGGAGAGTGCACCTTAACAGGGAAAGGAGGAACCTGACCCCTAATTGAATAGGCCTGAATCACGGACTGTCTGATCCATCTGGAAATGGTCGCAGCAGAAGCGGCCAACCCTTTCCGAGGTCCATTCGTGAGTACAAATAGTGTAACTTCATAAAAGACTCCATAGCTGCCAGGTACACCCTGATTGCCCGAACCACATGCAAGGCAATTTCCTTAGGATGTTTAGGCCTGGGACATAGGGAAGGCAACACAATGTCTTCATTCAAATTAAAATCAGAGACCGTCTTATCTCTGTGAACCACCAGGTAAGGTGAACGACAAGACAGCTCTGACACCCTGCACGCAGAAGTAATCGCCACCAAAAAGGCCACCTTCTGGGAAAATGTAAGCAGGGGAACCTCCCGAATATTTTGAAGGGAGGTTTCTGGAGAACTGACAACACCAAATTGAGGTCCCATGAGGGCAATGGAGGAGCCATGTGTCGAACTCCCTGGATAAAGGTACGCACCAAGGAATGTGTGGCCAACAGACGTTTAAAGAAAACCGCCAAGGCCGAACCCTGGCCCTTGATGGTACTCAAGGTCAGGCGCTGCTCAATCCCCTGTTAGAGGGGGAAAGCTGCTTACCATACCAGGAACAGGGTGGACACTGCTCCGGACAGACCACCGCTCCAATCGGAATGTGGGTGTCTGTCGGCCAGGAGGAACGCTGCGGCTCAGGCCGAGGCCAGGTCATATGAGCCCTGGCGAGACATTTAACTCGCAGGCCAGCCCCCGTCCTGTGGGGCTGTGTCATGGCTGTCCTAGCACTGAGCTAAGGTCTGCATGAGCTCATTGTCCAGACTGGGAAAACCCTCTGGATCTAGATCATCCAGTCACCCAGTTCAGCAGCTGATAGTAGATTCTCAAAGGAACAAAATAACAAAGATAGGAAAAAATCCAAATAAAAGTAAAAAAATTGCCAGGACCAGAGATCCCAGCAAGGAACTAGGTCCTTACTCCGGACTAGGCAGAAAAAAATCGAGTGCCTATAGCTGAGAGTGGGTGTATACCCCTGGGACTGCCCATAGGCGTAGTCATGCTTTTTCCTGCCTAATGTCCTACTCCTGTAGGGGGCAGTATAACCCATGGTTAAGAAGAATCAGGAGCTGTTTCCGTCAATGAAGGAAAGAGAAATCTGATTTTTCCAGACTAAAAACAACATTTACAGTTATATATTCATTTGAGAAAAATTTCCATCCGTCTCCTTTGATTTTTCTTATCACTATGGCCAAAAAAGATGGCCGATTTTACCCCTTTAACTATTTAACAATTAAACAAATGTTTTAAAAACAACTTTTTTTTAAAGAAATTCTACCAGCATATGGCCAACTTTAGATCTTTGCTGAAGCACTAGGAAAGAGTACTATCCAATAAACATTGTTAAATATATATATATATATATATATATATATATATATATATATATATATATATATATATTTTATGTTCAATATAAATTTGTATAAATATGAAGGTTGACAAAAAGTGTTATTACTTGAATGAAGCAGCAAAGTTCAGTGTGAAGTATATAAAAAAAAATGCCTTTGTTATACAATAAAAGAAGGTTACGATTTATGCTTGATTGACAAAATAATATACAGTACAATAGTGTAACTAATAATTTCAAAAGCTTTTGAAATAGAACATACCAGTGTTAATTCTGCCAAATTTCTAATTAGTTTTAGTCAAAGTCTTTTGCCTAAAATGCAATTTTAGTTTTAGTCGTATTTTAGTCATCTGAAATGTTTTTGTTTTAGTCATATTTTACCTTTAATCATCAGTACGTTTTAGTCTAAAAAAATCTTCAGTACATTTTAGTCGACTAATATCGAATGGGTTAAGTTAAATTGTAATGCATTATTTAAAGTGATTGTAAAGTCTCCTTTTTTAAAAGAAAATAAAAATAACAAACTTGTTATGCTTACCACCTCTGTGCAGTTGGCCGAGCTTCAGTTCCATGTATCCATTCAGACACATGGCTGCCATTCGGCCCCACCCCCTCCCTCTCCTGATTGACTCACTGACTTTGATTGCCAATGGCGCCGCGGCTGTATCTGAGCCAATCAGGAGGGAGAATACCAGGACGGCCAAAGGACTCATGGACATCGCTGGACAGAGAGGGGGCACAGGTAAGTAATAGGGGGTGCTGGGGGAGCTGCTACACAGAAGGCTTTTTGTCTCAATGCATAGAATGCATTAGAATAAAAGAACCTTCCTGACTTTACAACTCCTTTAAGTATTTCTCTAGAATTTCCAAGCTCATGATATACTCCTGGAGTAAAACTCCAATACCATGTTATTATTTATGGTATTAATGTTTGAACATGCACTAAGCACACAGATTTAGCCGTGTTGATATATAACTAGTGTTAGTTTTGAAGTCAAATTTTGATTTTGTCTTTTTACTAAAATGCCTTTTAGTTTAGTCATTTTTTAGTCATCTGAATTGTTTTAGTTTTAGTTGTTTTTTTGTAGACTAAAATAGTGTTAATTTCATCAACAAAAATATTTTAGTCAATGAAATTAACACTGGTCCTGACTCCAGGGAGGTGTTAGAAGAGACTGGAAATGATAATATTACGTATGTAGCAGGTTTGAGTCAATCCAGGTGGAAAGTATTATTCAACCCAGGGCTGCCAGATTTTCAAGTATTTTTGCATGGTATCCAAAATCTCTTCTTCGATTTCCAATTTTCTCATGGGGTATAACCGGGGGAAACCCTAGAGCTAGTTTCTAAATTTCTGCTGTCCCATGTTTTAGCAATTTTTTTTTTTTTTTGTTTGGCAACTGTAAAAGCATGTATCATCGATCAGAAATTTAGGTTAGGTTGTGGGAAGGGTCTCAAGTTGAAGAGTGCCTAATTTGCAAGAGGGGGTGCTCTGGGGGGGGGGCACTACTTTTGTGAGTATGCCGGGGACCTCTAACCAAATTCACTTTGAAATGAGGCAGGATCACCAAATATTAAAAAAAGGTGCTGGTCTGCCCAGTAATGGTGAAAGCATGCCAAAATATAGCCCGGTATATAAGTTACTATCCTTGCAGGTGCTAGGTACCAACAAGTGAGGACTTTATATTTCATTTATATTTCCAGATCATTATGCAAACAAGATTTTGTTGTTGTCCAGTCATCTTCCGTCAAGTCCACTCCCAAATCTAAGGTCCATTTCTAAATTGTTGTTGGGGGGAAGGGGAGGTTGTTTTGCTCGGTTGGGGTGGACAACATGCTATAGAAGAGGAAGATCAGGACTAGGAGTATGGGTCATGCAAGCATTTTACAAAACACATTCAGTTACCGAATCCCGGATAGGTAAGTGACACATATATCAGCCAAAAAGTCAACTTGACACAAACCTTGGCAAGTCACACAGCAGATGACAATAAATGCATGAGCAGAGAATATTTTTGGTGTAACTTTATGTCATAACGTTAAGGCAATCCAAAGTTGTAAACAGTTATATGCAAATGCAGACTATTTCTGTAAAAGTCAAGTTTGCTCCCACCTTCACCTATACTTGTAACATGTGTTCAAACACATGGCCCGTGGGCCAAATGCGGCCCTCTATGCCATTTCATGTGGCCCTCACACCTGTGGCAACTCCTTCATCTGGACATCTAGTCCTACAGATAAAACTGGCCCTTTGAGGCCTGTGATAAAATTGAGTTTGACACCCCTGCTTTAGGAGGTCAACACATTGACAGATTTGGTCTTGAATCTATAAACTCAATATTCCTGGTATGCATACATTAAATGTATTACTTTTATGTTTAAATATTAAATAGAACTAATGTAAGTACTAGAATATATCTTTGGTTTATTTCCCTGCAGTCCCTGCAAAGTAGCCTTCAGAATGTGAGAGAGAGAAGAAGCAATTCATTGCATTGCAAAGTGCAGTCGGTCTAGCATTGTGAGCTGCTTACAGATGGGAAGAATGGTAATAGGCAAATGTGGGGTCACTGGCCGGCTATGTAATTGGGAGTGCCATGACTAAGGTATTAAATATGGCTTTTGCCATGTTTTGACATCTGTGCTCTGAATAGTATGTGGGCTATATTATGCTTAAAGCGCAGTTCCGGCCTCAAAATCTAAAAAATAGATTTTGGGCCATCCGCTTGCTAAGGGTCACCTGAAAAAGAAATGGATGTTCCTGATTTTTTTTTTTTTGGTCCCTTACCTTATTATAGAAGAAAATATACTCACCTTCCTTCTACTTCCTCCCTCTGCGGCCGCGGCCCACGCCTTCTCTTTCGGTTTGCGATGACTTCTGGGAGCTGAACGCCATCGCTCCCAGGAGTCAATGCGCCTGCACCGGCTCCGCTCGTCACTTCCAGTGCAGGCGTGGCATTCCCTACTAAACAGCTTCTGGACATGCCCAGAAGCTGTGCAGGGATGCCGCGCCTGCACCGGAAGTTACGAGCGGGGCCGGTGGAGTGCATTGTGGGACTCCGAGGCCGCAGAAGAGGACGCGCTGGCTTCAGCTGCCCACACCTGAGATGGCAGCGTTGGAGAAGAACTTTTCAAGGTAAGTATTTCTTCTAAAAGGTAAGTGCAACCCGGGACAGTTCAGAGGCTATCCATTGTAGAATGCACTAGCCCTGACTGTCCCGGGGGTATTTTTATCTAAATTTGACCCCCGAGGCCGGAACTCCGCTTTAACCACTTAAGCCCCGGAATATTTTACCCCCATTCCGACCAGGGAGTATTTTGCGATTCGGCACTGCGTGACTTTAATGGACAATTGCGCGGTCGTGCGACGCTGTACCTAAACGAATTTGACGTCCTTTTTTTCCCACAAACAGAGCTTTCTTTTGGCGGTATTTGATCACCTGTGCGATTTTTTGATCACGCGCTATAAACAAAAAAAGAGCGTCAATTTTGCAAAAATAACAATATTTTTCACATTTTTTTATATGAAATTCCCCCCAAAAAAAAAGTAAAAATCTAAATTTTTTAAAATTTTCGGCCAATTTGTTTTATGCTACCTATGTTTGGTAAAAAAAAATCGCAAAAAGCATATTTTGATTGGTTTGCGCAAAAGTTATCGCGTTTACTAACAAAGGGAAAGATTTTTGTCATTTTTGTTGTTTTTTTTTTAACGCGTAATGTCGGCATTGCGGCGGACAGATCGGACCCTTGACTGACATTTTTGACACTTTTGGGGTTACCAGTGACATTTCTACAGTAATCAGTGCTATATATATGCACTGTTACTGTAAAAATACACTGGCAGTGAAGGGGTTAACTTTATTTGAGAGGGAGGGGCTGTGTGTGTCCCTAGGGGCGTGATTCTAACTGTGATTGGCTGTGGCTTGAGGTGTAGTTACACTGATCAACGGTTCTACATTGTAGAACCGTATGATCAGTGTTTCTACACAGGGAGAACTGACAGGCAGCTTGTTTACACAAGCTGCCTGCCTTTCTCCCTCTCCCCCACCGATAGCCGAGTGACCAGCGGACATCGGGTCCGCCGGTCACAGGCGCGGGGGGGGTCCGTGACCGCGCGGGAGCGTGCCGCCGGCGGCACGCGCTCGCTCCCCAGACCCTCCCAGGCTAGTGACGTACCGATACGTCACTCTGCCTGTGAGGGGCTGACCGCCGCAGTATATGTTCGTGCGGCGGTCGGCAAGCGGTTAATGACGTTTGTTACTTATTTTGTTCATGATGGTAACCATATGTTTGTTTCAAACTGCTTTTTGTAACTTTATCTTGTATGAAAAATTTCTAATAAAAATCTTCATTGTTAAAAAAAAAAATATATATATATATATATATATATATATATATATATATATGGCTTGTGCCTAACTGCTAAACCCCCCTCTACCCACCCCTTTCGGTATAATAACCACACCACAGCAAATTGGAGTTAATTAGCCATAGCAGCATTTTTATTAACCAAAATTTAAATAACAAATAATTAACTGATCAATAACATAATAACCTGAACACAGTGCATAAAAGAAATGGAGCCACAAGGTCCTAATAGGCATCAAAACAAAGCCAGTACCTGCTTGTCACTTCTCAGGCCTCCAGCTGCAAAACCCCCGACTCGGAGACAACTCGCAGATACACATACACCAACTGGGAGCCATACCTCAGACGGGTCCCTACACCATACCTTTTTGTGCCCATATGAACCTAAGGGGACCTTGCACCCCGCCAGTCACCAAACCAGGCTCCTCACAACACCCCAAATTACCCAAAACGACATACCAGCAAAATGCAGGATGGGAGGGTGGAAATTGTTCCCTGCTTGCTGACCTCCGGGAAAAGACCACCCCACCGGACTAAGAAACCACATCCCCCCAGAACTCCACCCATCCCTGACCATGCCCCAAGCAGATAATGTTCTTACTCTTCAACAACCACCAGACTTTTATTACCCCTCCTGTACCCAAGCCACTTTGACCCCTGTCATGTCAGCCCCCCGTCTATTTCTTTCTTGTTTTACTCTGGGCCTGTCTGGATCGCAAGAGTGGCTGAACAGAAATCCTTAGCAGACAATACTATTCACATATACAGTATGTATTTCAATTGTATATTTTTTATAGTTTTAATGGAGTCTACTTTGTGGAAATAAGTATATTGTAAACTGTAAGGCCCACTGCCCACAGCTTCACAAGGCTGCCTGTCATAAGTCACACAAATATAGTGTGATGGACATCTGTGAAGAACTCTTACAAGAAAGGTGTGAAATTCCCACCCACAGGATTTGCCAATTTTAAAATGCTCTCAACCCCCCCACCACACCTCCCCTCCATAGCCTTGTCAGTGATATCAAGAAAGAGCAGCTCGACCAGGGCTTCTTTGTTAAAACATTTAAGAGGTAGATGCAACTTTAAGGAGGAATCTACATTATACAGTATCTCACAAAAGTGAGTACACCCCTCACATTTTTGTAAATATTTTATTGTAACTTTTCATGTGACAACACTGAAGAAATTACACTTTGCTACAATGTAAAGTAGTGAGTGTACAGATGGTATAACAGTGTAAATTTGCTGTCCCCTCAAAATAACTCAAGACACAGCCATTATTGTCTAAGCCACTGGCAACAAAATTGAGTACACCCCTAAATGAAAACGTCCAAATTGGCCTTTTTCCTTCCTTGGTGGCATGTGACTCGTTAATGTTACAAGGTCTCAGGTGTGACTGGGGAGCAGGTGTGTTAAATTTGGTGTTATCGCTCTCACTCTCTCATACTGGTCACTGGAAGTTCAATATGGCACCTCATGGCAAAGAACTCCCTGAGGATCTGAAAAAAAGAATTGTTGCTCTACATAAAAATGGCCTACACTAATAGAAGATTGCCAAGACCCTGAAACTGAGCTGCAGCACGATGGCCAAGACCATAAAGCAGTTTAACAGGACAGGTTCCACTCAGAACAGGCCTCACCATGGTCGACCAAAGAGGTTGAGTGCATGTACTCTGCGTCATATCCAGAGGTTGTCTTTGGGAAATAGACATATGAGTGCTGCCAGCATTGCTGCAGAGGTTGAAGGGGTGGGGGGATCAGCCTGTCAGTGATCAGACAATACGCAGCACACTGCATCAAATTGGTCTGCATGGCTGTTAGAAGGAAGCCTCTTCAAAAGATGATGCACAAGAAAGCCCGCAAACAGTTTGCTGAAGACAAGCAAAGGACATGATCTGATGAGACCAAGATAAACTTATTTGGTTCAGATGGTGTCAAGAGTGTGTCACGGCAACCAGGTGAGGAGTACAAAGACAAGTGTGTCTTGCCTACAGTCAAGCATGGTGGTGGGAGTGTCATGGTCTGGGGCTGCATGAGTGCTGCCGGCACTGGGGAGCTACATAAATATGCATATATAACAGTCCACCACGTGATCTTGTGTGACTCCGTTGGAGATATTCAGAAACAGTGTGCTACTTCCACCACACCTCGTGATTATCCTCTCCCCCCTCAGCACATATATATATACATATATATATATATACATGCATATATGCATATTTATAACTCAATGGATCCATGATTTATAGCGCTACTAGTGTGGTGATTAACTGTGGACTCTTCTTATGGACTACATTTTTTTACTACTTAATAGGATTAATATAGCGGCAACAGTTTGTGCAGCACTTTATAACATGATGCTATTGTCAGCTATGGCAATTAACTTAAACTGCAATAAGGCTAAACCAAATTAAACTGGTATGCACAGCACTGATAAGAACAGCACAAAAAGTAACTCTCAGAAATAACCAGTCAAAAAGTTTCCCTGAGTGCACTCTGCGCTTACACCCCTAAGAGCGGATGGGTGGGTAGGTTTACACATTCCTGAGATAGTCACTTGGGCTGGCTGTAAAGTACGGTACTTGGCAAATGATTAGCAAATTTAGGCTGGATAACATTAGGGCCCGTCTGTACGGTGGTGCACATGGTACCATCTCTTCGAACTGCATGCAGTGAGCAAACTTTGGGGAGGTTAGGCATAGGGCTGTTAGGCAAATAAGGCAGTCTCCTACTGGCATTAAACTGCTGACAATGATGGGATGAGCACAGCTGATCCCACTCATTACTCCTGGTACACAAATCCAATCCAGAACACTTGGAGGTCTGTTGGCCTCAGAAATCCAGTCTCCCAGGGACTCAGCCCTTACAATCAAGTCTTCACAATGCTCAGTTCCAGCGCTCAGGCTCTTTATGATACTCCTTTGCTGTGCATACAAATGGAAACGGGTCCCTCCAGCTCTGGTTCCAGCACAGGAAATTACCCTACAGTGACTCATTGTCTCCTGGCTCTCTGAGCATGCAGAGCACAGCAATAGCACCTCAGCCTCTGCACAGTCTTTGTCTCCCTGGTGCCATACACAGACACCAGAACAACAGGTCTGTCCTCCTCGCTTTCCCACACTGCATTGCCCAGACCTGCGATCAATTGCCCAGGAAGAAACTCACGTTCTACTACTTTGTACCCAGGGCTTCATGGATAATGTGGTTTGCAGCTCATTCACTGATCCAATAAACCACATGTCCCATGATCCCAGGCTTAATGGCATCATTCAGGAGGGATGAAATAAGCGGCTGTGTCATCAGTCCTCCTCCCTTTGTTTGCAGATAACTCCAGAGAGTGGGGAGGAAAGGGGTGAAGAATGAGCAGGCAGAGGATCACACACAGCCTGCAGAAATCTCTCCCCGATCACAGCAAAGCTGCTCTTGTCACGGTACAGCGGGCTGGGGGTGATGTTAGGCAGGAGAGCAGGCATGGTATAATCATACTTCATTGTGTGCACATTACAAAATAAAAATAAATATCCCCTAATGCCTCGTACACATGATCAGATAATTGGAAGACTTATCGTTCGCATTTTGTTGCATGATACTAGTATCAAATTCAACAATGCGTACTAAACGTATGATTTTTGTCGTACAATTCTGGAAAAGCTTCCTGGTTGCACAGCTACGTATTGGATAGTGCAAAACAGAAACAATAGCAGGCAGGTTTTTTCCGGGTTATTTTCGTGTTTCTGATCATGCGCAGTCTTTGTCTATCGATTTTTAGTGAACGCATACTATACTGATTATGTTCGCTAGTGTATCGTATGACAAAAGCTTTTATGTTTGTCCCTTCGTATTTTGTTGGACAAAATGTCGTGATCGGCTGTCAAAAGCAGTGTACTAACAATCAGATTATCGTGCGATCAATTCAAAAGCGATTTTTTTCGTATGATTATCTGATGGTGAGTACGAGGCATTAGTCTTTTAGTTAAAGAATTACAGCCAGTGTGACTTCATGCAAATACAGCTGCGATTCCAATGTGTTTGCAATGCAATTTAGATTTCTGCGATTTTGTTCTCTCGCATTAAAACACGCATGAGATCCTTTTGAAATCACGTGAAATGTGTAAACGCCTTCCATAGTAAAACGTTATTTCACTTGTCATGCAATTTAATGCGTTCTGGAACGCATCCAAAATTGCATCAGTGTGAACATGGACTAAAAGATTAAAAAAAAATAATAAATCCTTCTACCACAATATTCACCTTCAACAATTCGTAATTTTTGTTTCTGAATCTTGATGTCCTTCAAACCATTTTTCTTCTGAATCCAGGTTGTTCTGTATCCGCCCCTAGGCTGTGATTGGACAGCGAAAGAGAAGCAGCACAGTGATTAGCTCATCTCTCTGTCACTCTGCTCTCACCTCCTATCAAAATGCTCCTTGTCAGCACCTGAACCTTTTGGTACCTTTTACTGATACTTCCTCCCACAGTCCAGCCCAGCTGTACCTACAATTCAGCTTTGAGAGTTGCATACAACACCTTCTAAATATAGAGAATATTACAAGGAAACATTATCAGCCAAATGTTAACACAAGCTGACACAGCGATCACTTGTTGGAATATTATGTTGCTACCAGGAACTCAACATGCCATCTGTAAGCACAGTGCAAGGCAAACAGCACCAGTATATAAAGCGAAGAGAATATATGACCACTGCCGTAGCAGGATATTAATACTATAATATAATAGTGTTACATGCAAAATCTACAAAAGTACAGATCTAGAGTACAGATCTAGAGTACAGATCTAGAGTACATTTCTCCAGGAATAATAAGATAACTAGACCAGAATCAATCTGTCAGTATGATGAATGTCATCAAACATTAAAAATTATTATTTTTAAAATGGTGTATAATATAATCCATTATCAATTTTCAAAATTCCCACAACTGAATTTTCTATTTATGCTGTTCCAATGGAAGAGGTGCACATCTCTGGGTTTGAGAGTTCAAATAGGTTCCAGGATCTGTTTTTAGGGTTCCTGGACTTTTAGATATTCAGCACTGAAAAATTCTATTAAAGTTCAGGTCCAAAAGCAATGGCCACCAGGTGCTTGAGGGGTTTAATTTAAGGTGATCTTTTGAGTAAGTTTTCGTTTTTATGAATACATTCTTGACATATCACTATATACAGCAAAAATGTAATTTAAAGCAGAAGTACAGCCAAAGTTCAATTGGCTGTACTTCTCCTATGGATCACAGGAGTGCAGTTCGTTTTGCACTCCTGAGACTCGTTTTCAGCAGAAAGCAGGATGAATTCCGCTGTTGGCTGACGTCACAGAGTTGGTCAATCTCCACGTCATCACAACCATGGAGTCAGGATCCGCTTAGATCCCTGAACGGACAACCAGCTCAGCCTCTCAGCGTGCCACTGAGAGGCTGAGCCGGCCGCTCCCACCCCCTTCACAGCTCAGCACTCAGTGAGCGAGCAGAGAGCAGTGACTGACAGTCAGCAGGTCTCTGCTCACAGAGCTGTGAGAACTGAGCGATCAGCAGTGTTCAATCGCTCGGTTCTCAGTTTAGAGGCTTGGGGGACAGATGCAGCATCCACCTAGGTAAGTATTAAAAAAAAAACTCATACATCTCTTTTTTTAGAAAAAGGCTGTAGTTTCATCAATAAATAGCAGTCTAGTGACTTTGCCTAGGATGAGATGATGTTGTCAGTCTTTTGCAGGTAGGAGGAAGCATTTCCTCAGTCTCCAGGCAGCAACATTGTAACTATGTAAGTAGGAGCCAGAATTCAAATGACTATACCATCCCCAAGGATAGATTCACATTGTAGCAGGTCCATAAATGTGTTCCTGCACCCCACAATCCCCCGCAGCCAAAATGGCTGATCTTTTGCAGACACACGTGGGTGCCCTTAAATGTTCAAAATGCAATTTTTATGATCCTAGCTTAGATGTCAGTACATGAAGCAGTTGCTGGTCATAGATAATGGCTGAATAAAGATAGAGGATTTAAATCAGATGTAACACATTGTCAGAAGGAGACCTGTGATCTCTGTGAAAGGTAATATATATCAGAAAGTGTTACAATCACACTTATTTGTATATCCACCCAAAGCTGAACTCCAGACCAGTAAAAAAGACACAATTTATTTCCAATCAGGGATGAAAACAGTAGGGCAGTGGTGGCAAAGGTAAGTACAGCCTCTATTTGAGGGCCTAGCATAGGGGCGATACGTTTTGGACTATTTCCAGGGCCGACCCTACCATGGGTCCCGATGGATCCACTGGACCCAGACGGAACTTTGAAAGTAGCAGAAAACTGACACCCAAGACATAGGGGTCGGCAACCCGTCAATCGCGGTCGACAGGTAGACCGGGAACAGGTTCCTGTGCCACCAACCCCCACCTTCTAGCTGCCGGTCCTTCTTTTCCCACTCAGCCTCCAACCTCCTCAGCCGTGCCTGTCCCACTCTCTCCCATTCAGGTATTCTGAGTGCAACGCACTCCTGATCCCTACATTCTAAGTGCAACACACTTCTGATACCTACATTCTGAATGCAACACACTCCTGATCCCTGCATTCTGAGTGCAACGCACTCCTGATCCCTGCATTCTGAGTGCAATGCACTCCTAATCCCTACATTCTGAGTGCAATGCACTCCTGATCCCTACATTCTGGGTGCAGCACACTCCTGATCTCTGCATTCTGAGTGCAATGCACTCCTGACCCCTGCATTTTGAGCGCAGTGTTTAAAATTAGATTTTAGTTTTAATTATCATGATTTAAAATAATGGATGTGGGGGCCTTTTGATGGGTGTGTATGTAATTTTTTTTTTGGGGGGGGGTTTATTCTTGGACCCAGGCAGCACAATGTCTTGAGCCAGCCCTGACTTTTTCTTAAAAAAGGGTTGCTGGAGTTAGTATCACCGCACTTAAAAGGCTTAAATACCATATGAGTGTTCCTGTGTGTGTGACCACTCTTCCTCCTCTTTAGCATGTCGTAGTTGAGCTAAGCTGCCATATTGCGGCTGCCCTTCAACTGCTGCTGGGTGCCACAATCCTAAATGTGATGTCTGCAGCCCCAGCAGAATAATAAATGTCAATTGACATATCTACAATTGACAGGCAGAGTGGTCTAATGGAAGTCCAGGTGCAGGGCAGGGAATGTTCGGAGAGCATTCATTGTCAAAAGGCAGGAAGATTTCAGAGAGAGTAAAAACGTGGCTGAACCACTTAGTTTTACCACCCCTATCCCCAAGTATAAATGAGCCCTTTGTTTTATTTTTTCATGCCTAGAAATGTTTTTTTTTTATAGCAACAGTACTAATGCCCTTTGTATGTAGCTGTATCTGACATTCATGGAATATGTGACAAACTATCGTAAGCTTTCACTGCTGGCTCCTGTCAGTCCTTTAAGGGGATCTTTACATCAGAGGCCAAGAAGGTGGGGTTTTAAACATTTGATCACTATGATTGGCTGTCACAGTGGTAACCTTACCAGTCTCTCCCAAACACAGAATTTCAGCATTCGGGGCATACTTTCCTGAATGTATGTGGCCTGAAATGCGAGTACCACTTAAAACCGCTGTGGAATATTTCAGCCTATCCTAGATTTTCATAGGCTGCTGGCAGTAGGCGGTACGTTGCACCTATGCATCCCGAATGCCAAAAAACACCGGGATTTTACTCTGTATGGGCTTACTCGCCCACATGCATGAGGCCTTAGAGCTGTCACTAGACCAAGGGAAAGAAATTCTTCCAATGGTGACAGCAGTTCCTTTGATAACTGTATAAGAGGGGACTTCCCATAAATTTGCAGAGACTTCCCATAAATTTGCAGAGACTTCCTTTCACTTCTTCCTATTTAGTCTAGGGGACAGAAAGTGGAAAGAATGCTCTCCACTGTAGCAGCAAATAAACTGGCAGGGATTTTAGCCCTTCCCTACTCTTTGATCTGAAATTAAGTTCTATTGAACCGGCCAATGCCACCCAACATTCGGCCTGTGTGTACTAGGTTTAAAGAGGACTCTTTTCTTCAGTCTCTACTAAGACCAGGATCAGTGCATGTGGATTTGACATCTGGTTGAAGATATATATTTTTATTGGTCATACACTCAGTCCACTATTACAGACTGAGATGCACAAGACATTAGGCCTGTGTCTACGGCAGCTGGGCCAGCTTCTGTCGAAGGTTCATGACCAAAAAGGTCTGCCAACAGGCTCCCAGTCGGTCCACTGACAGGGTTGTTCTGTTGGGGGGGGGGGGGGCATTCCCCTGTCAGAACACAATAGCACAGCAGGGGAGATCCCTGTACTAACATTGGATTGTTAGTACAGTGGCTCTGGGTTGAATGAAAAAAAAACTAGTGGTGTGTATGAGACGTTAGGTCTAATACAGCCCACAGTAACATTCCCAGTGAAGTAATGTACATTTGGTGGAGAGATGCCATGACACGTAGATACAACATTGCAGAGCTGTTGATAACCAGTGCAAATTATTGGGTGTAGATGTCTCTAGTAAGGGGGACTGTGAATACCACAGCATACAAAGATAATAAAGACAATTGTGCATGTCCAACCTTGTGGTAACAAGGTTGCAGAAGGACCCTTTCTGTTCCAACATGACAAAGGCAACTTCATAAAGACATGGTTGAGTCAGTTTGGTGTGGGGGGAGTCGAATGACCTCAACCCTACTGAACCCCTTTTGGATGAACTGGAAAAATGATTGGAAGCCAAATCTTCCCATCCAACATCAGTACCCAACCTCAGAAATAGATTTTTTTGTTGAACAGGCACACTTCAGAAACATGCCAGAAACCTTGCTAGAAGAGAGGAGGTTATAAGTGCCGGTTCACACTACCGCGGCACGACTTCGGGGGCGACCTGTGAAGTTTCGTGCACCGCGACTTCGGCGCGACTTGCACGGACTTCATATAATGAATGTCAGTGCAAGTTGCTCCGATGTCCCCCCGAAGTAGTACAGGAACTACTTTCTAATTCGGAGCGACTTGAGTCGCTCCTATTAGAATGGTTCCCATAGCACTGCATGGACCGCGACTTGTCAGGCTGACTGGTCGCCTGACAAGTCGCGGTAGTGTGAATGGGCACTTATAGTCTCAAAAAAGGGGCCACCTCCATGGTAATGGCAATAGTTTTAGAATGGAATGTCCAGCAATCTTATATGTGAGGGTAAGGTATCGACAAACATGTGGCCATAGGTAGGTAGGTAGAATGTTTAAAAAAGCATTTTAAGACCCTTTATGAAAGCTGGAGCTACATGCATTGCTAGTTGCCAAAAGTCAAAACAAGCTTAAAAAAAAGTAAAAAAAAAAAAAAAATGTGTCCATGTAATCATATTTTGAATTACATCAACAGTGCTGGAGTTTGCAATTGCATATAAATTAGAGACAATTCAGCAAAAACACTTTTGCATGACCCATGAGAAGAGTAAACTTGCAGTGTTTGCACAGCTTTCCTCATTTATAACACAAAGGTTATGGCTGAACATGCAGATGATAGATCTGGAGAATTTCTGTATGTTTTAAACCCAAATTAACCTTCAGTTTAAATCAACCAAATACATTTCAGGTGCATCAAAGCAAAAGGTATGCAAAGACTCACAGTTTCTTTTCTTTAGACAACAGCCACAGCTTGGGTAAAAAAGCCTGTCCCCTGCTAGCATGCTACAGAGATGGACCCTTTCTCTCTGTGTGGAAAGAGTCATCTCTCTGCAGAGGTCTGAAATGCTCTAAGCTAGAGGACTCCAAGCTGTGGCCCGGAAGCCAGAAGCCTACTCTTGGGGCCTTATTCCCCCCTGGCAGAAATAGTGGGGCATGGTTTTTGCCAATGACACCAACAATGGGGTACTATTCCTCTCACTGACACAAATTATGGGGTACTATTACCCCCCCTAATACAAATGACAAGGCATTGTTTACTCCTGCTGACTCTAGGACATTTTCTTCTCCCATTGGCCACAGTTCAGTCCCCCTAAAGTATGAAGGACAGTAAACTGGCCCTTTTATTAGAAAATTTGGATACCCCTGCTCTAAGCTGAGTTAGAGCCAGAGTACGTCAATCAGGGAGCCTAAACTTTGCTGATCGTAAACCTACTGGTGTGACTCAATGGAGGTATGTAAGGGCCAATTTATATCTATGCATGGCGGCCTGGGGAGTCGAAGTTTAAATGGAGTATACCTACCTATATAGCTACCTGGAAATTTCATAGTGTGACTTGCCTGGTGCTGCACAAAAACCCCTCAAACCCTTCTCACTTCTTGTCTCTGGTGCATACACTGCCTGAGCTCTCTCAGTTTAATGGGAAAACCCTCAAAAGCATGAAAACTTGTATAAGCATTTTCTTTTTGAATGCACGGAGGTGGGGTAATGCTTGGACAAGAAACACGTGGAAAAAAGATTCCAGCTAAAATTTATATGGTATATATATATATGGCAATGGAAGCTTGTGTTTCTCGGGTCCTAAAATGGTGCCGTTTCCAAATCCAAAATCAATTATGCCATAAGCACACCTAAAGGTGCTCAGCAAAAGTTTTTCCTTGGTCACAAACAATATGCAGCACTCTGAGATGGCAGAGAGTCTCCTTCATCAGCCAACTCTGAAACATGGCATATTACTTGTGACTATAGAAAAAACTGTAGGTACCTCAACTCTCTATCGCAGGCATGCTAAGCCTTTGATTTTAACAGTGCCAACCCCAAATTTCAAGGTATGTGGAGAACAGGCACACTTTCTATGCCACCCCAATATGCTCATAGACATATGCAAATACAAACTTAGAAAGAGTTGTCATTTGCATTCGATTTTTTAAAGGCTTTCATTGTAGAGAGACAGGGAAGCAAGGGCAAGATATCAGCAGGCACTACATGCACTACAATAATGCAAATGTGTTAGTTTGGTTAATTTTGTGTTGGGAGAGTCTCTATAAAATGATCCTGCACTTTGCTTACCCAGGTAAAGCAACAGGATTGTTTAACAGCCCCTGCCACCCTATTTTATCAGGACAGGCTTCCCTGAAGAGATGAGTTTTCAGGTATCTCCTAAAGGTGGACAGAGTAGGGGACAGCCAAACTGATTGGGGTAGAGCTACAAATTGTGTAAGTGCCCACCCAAACTGACCCAGAATTTACTCAAGGCTTTTTCGTGAGGCTCTTACAACCAAAGCAGTTGAGGTTCACAGGGAAGGTAAGCATCATAAGTAAAGAGGGCAAGCTATCAAGTAAACCATTTACAATGCCTTGACTGAAGAAAGGACTGATTTCGTTTAAAAGTCCTGTGTTGCATGGGCCTATTTACAGAGTTCACCAATAAATTCTTTGGTAGGTTCAATAGTCAACTAGTCTAAAGCCTCGTACACACGCAACGATTATCGGCCGACCGGTCGTCCGTCTTTTGTCCATAGTTGTGTTTTGTTGGTTGGAATGTGTCTAGACTGCACTGGACTTTTGTCGACCGACAAAATTCTACTTCAGAAGTGATGTCATGTGTTGGTTTGCTTTCTTTGTATTCTTTCTTCACTGAGCATGCCCAGTCTTGCTCATTAGATTTTTCCCTGTCGAAATCTGTACTGATTGCACGAAAATTGGACGTGTTTTGACGGCAGACAAAAATTTTATAGTCTGCACACCAGATTTTTTTCGGCCGAAAAGTCAGAGTTGGTTGTCGGAAGCATCATACTAACAAGCCGAAAATCGGCAGGTCGGTCGTCGGACGAAAATTCCCTGCTGAATTTCGACGCGTGTGTACGAGGCTTAACACTGGAATGATCTTTGTAAAATCACTGAGATTTTCCCATACATGTGTGTAATCAGAAATCTACCATTTGGAAGTCATCTCGTGTAGGTTGATAGGGAGGATCTGTGGACACATTCAGCACTGTAATATATCAAAAATGACGAAGGTAATTATGGCTGAGTAGAATTTTCCTCCTTAAAGGAAGGGAAGGCCCCAATAGGTAGGTCCTCTTCATGCCAGGGTCACCACCTTGTCATTGTAGGCCCCAAGGGAGACTTCTTTCCCGTACCTCTGTAACCACTCCTCCCCCCCTCTTGATTTTCGGCTCCTTTCACTGTTTAATGCACTCCCTTCCCCCTTCACTACTTTGTATCTGTTGCTAGCTCTATTGCCTTCACTTGTTTTTCTTTCCCTGTTTCTTGTCATTCTTGTCCTCCAACTACAAGACTGGTGTATCCTTTAGTCTTTATAAAGGCAGGCCCTACACGGTTCGCATAGATTCGAACCAAGTATGGGCAGGCTGAATTGTTGGGCAAAAAGTTGATTATGGGAAAAGTATGGGCAAAAGTTGATTCGTCAACTTATCTACAACCAGCATGCCGGGCTGCCATAGCCGCTGGCAACAATCACTGTCTTCCGGGATAAGAAAATGGCTGGGCAGGAGGGATTCCGGCATTTACACAGTCTGTGATGATGGAGGAATCCATGTCTGCCGGCATTACTCTCTTTCAGTTCTTGACATATATCTTAAGAGATAAAAAAAATTCCCTCCATAGGTATCTTGAGTTTAGCCTCATCTATCCTTGTTATTACCCCCCTTAGGCACTTTTTGTGTCTTTATATCTCTAGACATTCATCCTAAATCTCCACTTTAATAGCAAAGCTGTATGACACTAGATTGTGAATCATGTTTTGGAGATTTATTTTGCAGTTACTGCTGCAAAGTGTTTTTGGGATTTATGCAAAATCATTCAATGTCACTCATCACGTGTTAAATGCACATTGTACTTATAAATCATCTCGAGGACTTCTCTCGGTAAATAAAGAATTTTCCAAAAAAAAAGACTAATGAAGGGAGAACATAGAATGAATATGTAGGGTTAACCTACTCTGATGGAAAGAGTGTGTGTTTGTGTGTAGGGGGGGGTCAGGTTTATGGTTGGAATCTTTGCGCCAGTCACAGTGTCTTATGACCAGTTGCAGGATGGATGACACGTGAGTCACAGCTGTGGCCTGCTCATAGGCTTTGCAGCAAAACTATACATCAGCATCCTCGCTGTATAATCATTATGAAAATGAAGATAAACCGTTTTCAGAAGCTTTTTATTGTAAACACAGTAATATTATCTATTTTTCATTCTACCCCAAAAAATATGTTTTTATGGGAAAGCACCATTTGAATCATTAAACACTGAGAACACATAGAAAAACATGCCATGCTGCATATTCATGACAGTCTGGGGTCTCTTTCTCTCTCTTTCTGCAACTAACAATCTCTTAAACTGGCCATTTTGTTAGAATTTATTTTGTTTACAGGTTTGTTTGATTTTCTAATCATTAGTGGGCTCAAACGGATGTTCGTTTTTGACTGCAGTGACGTGAAAAGTCGAAGGAGCGCAATGGAAATGTTTTCACATACAGTGAATGTGGTTCTGCTTAGGGAAAGACTTTTCATTCTAAAATTAAATGTTAAAAACAAACAAAATTTGGGGGCACTTTTGAATATTTGTCAAGTCATCGAATGTACTGAGAATTTTCATACGCACTTTTGTATGAATGAATGTATGAGAGGGTCTTCTGCACTTTTATATATTTAACTACTTACCACCCGGTCACCATTAAATGACGGCGGAGCGGTGTGGCTCTCGTTCTGGGATGACGTCATATGACGGCGCCCCAGAACGGCCTCTCTCGTGCACCTGCTGGGGCGCGCAGTACAGCGATCGTGGCCGCGCCGTGTCCTAGCAATGATTTGGCTCTTTACCCATGTGATCGACTGTGTTCAATCACAGCCGGTCCCATGTAAATGAGGAAGTGCCGTTTATTGGCTCTCCTCGCCTCACCCTGTCAGAGTGTGTGGCGAGGAGAGCCGATCAGCGGCTCCTCCTCAAAGAGGAGTCTAAGACAGGTAATCAGGGCACTGATCATCAGTGCCCTGATTACAGAAAAGGTAAAAAACAGTGCCCACAGTGCCCACCATTAGTGTTAGCAGTGCCCACCATCAGTGCCCACCATCAGTGCTCACCATCAGTGCCTACCATCATTGCCCATAGTGCTGCCAGTCAGTGCCCATCAGTGCCTGCTCATCTGTGCTGCCCATCAGTGTCCATCAGTGCCCCCATCACTGTCCATCACTACCGCCGGTCAGTGCTCATCAGTGCCGCCCATCAGTGCCCATCAGTGCCACCTCTCAGTGCCCATCAGTGCCACCTCTCAGTGCCCATCAGCGCTGCCTATCAGTGCTCATCAGTGCCGCCTATCAGTGCGGCACATTAGTACCTCCTCATCAGTGCCACCTCATCAGTGCCCATAAGTGCCACTTCATCAGTGCCCATAAGTGCCACTTCAGCAGTGCCCATAAGTGCCACTTCATCAGTGCCACTTCATCAGTGCCCATAAGTGCCACTTCAGCAGTGCCCATAAGTGCCACCTCATCAGTGCCCATCAGTGCAGCCTATCAATGCCCATCAGTGCTGCCACATCAGCTCACATCAGTGAAGGAGTAAAATTATTTATTTTCAAATTTACTGAAAAAAAATAAGAAAAACCTTTTTTTTTTTTTCAAAATTTTCTGTCTTTTTTCTTTTTTTTAATAAGAAATAAAAAACCCAGTGGTGAATAAATACCACCAAAAGAAAGCTCTATTTGTGTGAAAAAAATGATAAAAATTTCATATGGGTGCAGTGTAGCAGGACCGCGCAATTGTCATTCAAAGTGTGACAGCGCTGAAAGCTGAAAATTGGCCTGGGCAGGAAGGGGGTGAAAGGGCCCTGTATTTAGGTGGTTAATGGAGTTAAAACAAAGGGTGCAAACTTTTTGAAGAACCCTCGTACAATCGCTCATTCAAAAATCTACAAGTATATGGCTAGCTTTAGCTTGTCCCTCAGTTCAGTATTTTTTATTTAGGTTCAAAACAGCAAGACATGCACCAATGCAGTGGGATGTGATGGCGTTAATACAATGTACAGTAGAAAACAAAGTGCTTATTAAAGGATACCCAACATGATAAAACCTCCGCCTTTGATGTCTGATACATAAAATGATTTATTAGGACTTGTATGAGGGAAATAAGGGAAAAAGGAATGGGATTATTAAAAGGAAGAGTGAGGGGGAAAAAGAGGAAGAAACTAAAGGGAATCCAGGGCTAAGCAGGCATGGGCGTCCGCAGAACTTTTTTCAGGGGGGGGCATAATTTTAAGGTCACCCATGCTCCGCCCCTTTTCAACAATGTCATGAAGGGAAGGGGCTTAGTCATTATACTTATTTTGAGTATATTCCCTTAAAGCATGTTATACAGCACAGTGCTTTGCTGTGTAATTTGGCCCCTTCTATCACCTAAAATACCTGGCTGATCCTGCCTGGCTATGTCCTCCCCTCTGTAAACTGACCACGGTATACCATGGCTGCTGAGCTCTGACACCGTGGTCAGTTTACGTGCCTCCGTCATCCGCAGCCCTCCTGTCCTCCTCTGTCCTCTCTCCCCCCTCCCTCCCTGCCTGTCTGCTCCTGTGTCAGTGCCCACCCCCCCTCCTCTCCTGCTGCTGTAGTTTCATTTAAAGTTTCATATCCTGTGTACAGTCTGTTTAATAATCCTGTGTGCCCCTGTGTCTGTCTTTTTATAAAAATAAGCCATTCTTTACAAGTATAGAGTGCCACTCGCTGCTCAAGTGACCCACCACCTCTCTCCTCCTCTCCTCTTCCCCTCCTCCTCCCCTCCCAACTGACATCAGTGAGGAATCCTTGGCCCCGCCCGCTGCAGGCAGCTGTCAGGCGGAGAGAGGAGAGAGCCAACGGGTCACGTGAGCGGCGCTCGGCCCTCTGAAAACTGGTAAAGAACGGCTTATTTTTTTAAAACACAGACACACAGGCACACATGATTATTAAACAGAACAGACAGGATAGTATAAAGTGGCTTAACAACCACTTAAAAGGGGAAGTTTAGATTCCAAGGGGGGGCATTTGCCCCCCCTTGCCCCTACCTGCGGATGCCCATGTAAGCAGGGTAGGACCTCCCAGACAGCTGTTCTCATGAGAACAGTCCGGAGAATTCGAGGTGTAAAAGTCTGCAGTCAAAATGAATTCAAAAGGAACCAGATCTTTTCAAAAAGTGCCATTTTAACATTTACAATAGCCATCATTTTATTACTGGTCATCATCCAAGTGACTCAAGCCTTGACTTGTGACGAACCCAAGGTGGGAGTTTTACATGTTAGCTTGTGTCTCTTTATGAGCATTAAGCAATATTTGGGCAGATACTATTTAACCCAACAGCGTTTGCAATCTCATCCTTACTGAGCAGTCTCTCTGTCACTTAGCAGTCACTGTAAAATGAAAGCTACTTTTCTAACATGGTAGGAGTAAAAAGCAAGTTTCAAGTACGGTCAGGGGCGTAACTACAGGGGTTGCAATTGCAACCGGGCCCCATGCTCCAGGGGGCCTATGCGGCTCCCCTGTACACCTGGATAGGAGGGGCAGCAGGGGCAGCATGTAGAAAAATGACTGTCCTCCTTTTTCCTCCTGTAGCTGCAGGAGGAAAATGGAGGGGATTGATTCCTCTGTATGCTGCCCCCGCCACTCCTCCTATCCAGTTCACTTGTGTTCTGCTGTCTTTGGGCAACTGTGGGCTCCCCTGCCCCCCCCCCTACTGTGCTGCCCCCCCCCCCCCACTGTGCTCCCTTCCCTCTCCTGCCGGCTGCTGCAGGGGATGTGTCACAATAGAACCAGGAAGGGGTCAGTAAATATGTAATTTACCAGCTCCTTCCTTTTCTGAATGGACAGAGTCATAGTCAGTGACATTGTAAAAAAATAAAATGATAAAAAATAACACAATTAAAATACCAAAAAATAAAATCTACTGACACCAGTGGGTGAACTTCCAGGATCGCAAAGGTCACACTTGCGACCGGGCCCTGGCATTCCACCACCGTGGGGAGGCCCCAAGATGGCAGGAAGGAGGTCCACTGCAGAACTTGTGAAACGGTCCCGCTGCAGGACCATAATAAAGGGCCCCCCAATGAGAGTAAAGGGCCCCAGGATCAGTGGGACGAGCCCCAGGCTGGAAGGGAAGGAACCCCGGCCAGGGGTCGGGGGGCTCTTCATGGTTTCTTGCACCGGGGCCCTGAAGGTTCTAGTTACACCTCTGGTACAGTGAATGACTTGGTAACTGCATGCCATCAAACTGACATTGTACTAATGGAATCTTAGTCTACCACTCTCATTGTAAACCATAGACACACAATATAATGCAGAAATGAGCAAACAGCTGTCATGTATTTGGTAAAGCTGATAAAGGAAAAACAGAACTATCAATGCATTGTTGTCTCACTTATGCTATTCATGTGGAACAAGCACAAATTGTAATGTATGACCTAGTAACATATTTATTGCCTACTGTACTGTGAAAATGTCCCTTTCATGGTCAGAGAATGGATTCCTTATTTTACTGCTCACCCATAAGTCCATTATACATTGGTAAACACTGTTTAAAGGGGCTTTCCATGTTTAACCACTTAAGGACCAGGCCTATTTCTAACACTTGTTGTTTACAAGTTAAAATCAATATTTTTTGCTAGAAAATGACCTAGAACCCCCAAACATTAATATATTTTTTTAGCAAAGACTCTGGAGAATAAAATGGCGGTCATTGCAAAATTTTTTGTCACGCGGTATTACCAAACGCAATTTTTTTGGAAAAAATATATTTCACTGCATCTAAAAAAACTAAACAGTAAAGTTAGCCCAATTCTTTCTATAATGTGAAAGATAATGTTATGTCGAGTAAACAGATACCCAACATGTCATGCTTCAAAATTGCGCACGCTCGTGGAATGGCGACAAATATTGGTACTTAAAAATCTCCATAGGTGACGCTTTAAAAATTTCTACAGGTTACCAGTTTAGAGGTACAGAGGAAGTCTAGGGCTAAAATTATTGCTCTCGCTCGAACGATCATGGCGATATCTCACATGTGTGGTTTGAACACCATTTACATATGTGGGCGCGACTTGCGTATGCGTTCGCTTCTGCACGCGAGCTCGGAGGGACGGGATGCTTTCCATTTTTTTTTTTCTTATTTATTTTACCTTTTATTTTTACACTGTCCCTTTAAAAAAATATTCTTTGATCACTTGTAAACAATTGTAAACATCCCTTGTCATAGAAATAAGCAGGACAGGTCCTCTTTAATGTGAAATCTGGGGTCAAAAAGACCTCAGAACTCACATCTACACTATAAAAGCAAAAAAAAAAAAAAAATTCATTTTTTTTTCATTATGAAAAAAATGGGCCCTTTAAGGCCTTTGGGAGGAAGCGACGTACGACGTCACTCCGGTCCTCCAAGGCCATAGAGTCGAGTGGGGGCCAGCTTGCCCTCAATCGACTTCCTGCCTAGAAGGGGAGAGGACCGGATCGTTTTCCCCACTACCGACGGAGGGGGGCACCTCTACCGCCGTCCATAAAAGTGGTCCCGTGGCGAATCAGCCGTTGGGATCCCTTTTATGAGAAAGAGGACCGCCTGCCCAGTAAAAAAAAAACAAAATGGGGTTATGGCAGCTATCTGCTGACATAATCCCAGTATTTAACGTCAAAGTAGTGACGTATAACTGCGACGAGTGGTCCGGAAGTGGTTAATGAAAATCTAGGGCTTAAAGAATATATCCAGGCCAAATTTTGTTTTTTTTTAGTTTTGAATTGAGTGGGAAAGGAATACAATCTCTAAGGTTTTTAATTCTGTTTGCAGTGGTGTTGGGGGGGATTCCCCCCACTTTCTGTCCTGAAGACAACATTGTCACTAGCACAGGAAAAGAGCAGACATCTCCCCAAGAGATTTATTTATTAAATTAGTGGAAGACTTGTACCTTCAATATCTTTTTATTGTTGTTTATGTTCCCATTGGTGTTGTTTTTACCTTCTGTCCTGTTGACAGCATTGTCATAAGGACAGGAAGTAAGGGGAAATCTCCTCTCTGGGCCTTGGGCAGCAATAAAACCCCAGCAAGGTCTTTCCACCTTGCAAAACAAACCAATGCTTTGTCCATGCAGGACAAGGTATCAGGTTGACTTAAAAGTGGTTCTAAAGTCTAAACTTTTCCCTGCATTAGGTAAAAAAATGTTCATGTAGTAGTATTTCCTCCTCATCCCACTTTCTACTTACCTAAACCCTCATTTGATATAGTGCTTTACCAGTCTGTAGTGCCCCTGTCCTCTCTCTCTGCTCTTACAGGCTTTGCCATTGGCTCCCGCTGCTGTCAGTCACATCCTGTTGTGAGTGAACCAGGGGGGGGGGCAACCTGCTCTCTCTGTATCTATGAACGCAGACAGTGCCGCTCAGGATCGAGCCCACAGGTGTGCCACAAGAGGAAGCAGCTTTCTTTGGTGGAACAACAAGAAGAGGAGGAGCCAGGAAAGCCAGCAGGGGATTTGAGAAGAGTAGGATTAGGGCCACTCTGTGCAGTCCTATTGCACAGAGCAGGTATGTATACGGGGTTTAGTAAAGAATAGTTGAGGAAAATATACAATTTCTTTGTAAAAGAATAAGAGTCCATTCAGACTAGCGCGACGTGTCAGGCAACTTGGTCGCCTGACAAGTCGCGGTCGGTTGCTCGCCATTGAGTAGTACAGGACCCGTTCTAATAGGAGCGACACAAGTCGCTCCGACTTAGAAAAAGGGTCCTGTACTACTTTGGGGCGACCTGGAGGCCACTTGCATTGACTTCAATTATATGAAGTCCGTGCAAGTCGCGCCACAAAGTCATGTAGCGCCAGTCTGAATGGGCTGTAAGAGTACAATGTGACTTGGTTTAAATGTACACATTGTAACACTATTAACAATTTGGAGTCTGAGAAAATTTTATATTAGGCATTTTGTCACATTGGAAGGAGGATTATGGATTTGTATTTTGGGAGGACACCTAGCACCCACAAAAATATTTTAAAATATTTCTTATTTTTTTATTTCGTTTGTGGTTTTGTACACAAATTGGTGGTAGCAGTAAGACCCCGTTCACACTGGGGCGACCTGTCAGGCGACCTGGTCGTCTGACAGGTCGCTGTAGGTCGCCTGCCATAGAGAAGCTGTGGACCCGTTCTAATAGGAGCGACACAAGTCGCTCCGACTTAGAAAAAGGGTCCGGAGCTTCTTTGGGGCGACCCGGAGCGACCTGCATAGACTTCAATGTTATGAAGTCCGTGCCGGCCGCTCCGAGGTCGCAGTGTGAGCTGCCGCCGCAACCTGTGAGGTCGCCCCGGCAAGTCGGATCGCCCCAGTGTGAACGGGGTCTAAGGGTGTTTGTAGCACTTGTTTTTCCAAGGCGCAACAACCTATACATTGTTTATAGGTTATAGGTACAGTAGAACATGCTTCATATTTTTTTAAAAAACTGTTGACTTTACAATCAATTTAAAGAGGAAATAAAGTCTATTTTTGCACTTGTACCTATATTGAGGCTTACCTGTAGGTACAGTGAATATCTCCTAAACCTGTGGTGTTTAGGAGATACTCACACAGCATGCAGCCAGTGATGGCATAGCCGTGCCATCCCTGTAGAGTCTCGTGCCGCAGTCCGTGACTCTTGACTCTTGGCCAATCAAACAGTGGCTGCCCGTGAACCCGGAAGAAAGACCAGGTGAAGAAGGAAGCCCCCTCAGCGGTGAAATAGCAGTGAATACTAGCTCATTATGCCTTTACCTTGCAGGGTTTAAAACAAAAAGAATTGTGTGGTTTATTTCCACTTTACGACAGCAGCACCCTTTCCCTTTTCCCCGCCATTTTGTTCAACCACCGAAAGTGAGAAAAGGAAGCCTTTTGTGACATTCAAGTCGCTCTAGGCAAAGCTTAGACAAGGATGAAGACTCTTTCCCAGCCCCCATGTGACAGTCACCAAATACCAGTGCTGTCCCAGGATGGGAAGGGGAATGAGTCACATGTTCCTCCATATCTAGAAGTAGTGGGTATTTTCTTTATTCTGGATATTAAAGTAAACCGGTGCTTTGTCCATACAGAGCAAAATAGAAAGGTGCTACAGTTGCCATAAGCTGATCCTAAGAACCTTACCCTCGCTCTTGAATCTGTTAAAGCACCATGAGAGTTCTGTACTAGTTTCAACTTTCTGAAAACCAAAACCAGCAATGGGATGCAGCAAGTTCCTCCCTTCCCCACTTGTCAGTGTTTTGGCCTGGCAAATTGCCGAGCAAGCATCAAGAACCCAGAGATGTAACTAAAACCTTCAGGGCTCCGGTGCAAGAAACCATGAAGGGCCCCCTGGACCCCTTCCCTTCAAATCTGGGGCTCTTCCCACTGATCCTGGGGCCCTTTACTCTCATTGCGAGGCCCCTTTATTACTGTCCCGCAGCGGGATCCTTTCACAAGTTCTGCAGTGGGCCCCCTTCCTGCCATCTTGGGGCCTCCCCACGGTGGTGGAATGCCAGGGCCCGGTTGCAAGTGTGACCTTTGCGATCCTGGAAGTTCACCTACTGGTGTCAGTAGTTTTTATTTTTTGGTATTTTAATTGTATTATTTTTCATCATTTTATTTTAATTTTTTTTACGTCACTGACTATGACTCTGTCCATTCAGAAAAGGAAGGAGCTGGTAAATTACATATTTACCGACCCCCTTCCTGGTTCTCTATTGTGACGCATCCCCTGCAGCAGGAGGAAAAAGGAGGATAGTGATTTCTTTACATGCTGCCCCCCGCCGCCCCTCCTATCCAGGTGTACAGGGGAGCCGCACCGGCCCCCTGAAGCATGGGGCCCGGTTGCAATTGCAACCCCTGCAACCCCTGTAGTTACGCCCCTGCAAGAACCTATGAGAAGGTGGGAGAGGTCACATGTTCCCCCTACTTGAAAATACAAGGCATTTCTTGTGGTTGCAGTGGTGGGTTTGGGGTTGCAGTGGTGTCAGGGAAGTAGGTTTAGACACCTTATGGTGCCTGTAATTTAGATTTTTAAATGGTTAAACTGCTGCTACTCCCATGGGAGTCCAAAAACCTGACACAGATCTTTGCAGAGATACTGGCACTGTAAAGAACGCTAACAAATGGCATGGGATACTTCTGGTGCCACACATGTCAGTAGCTGGATGTGTGCCAAGGAAACATTCCCCACATCATTACACCTTCAGCCTGAACCATTGACATTAGACATGGTTGACTAATGGATTATTGCTGTGTAAGGCAAATTCTAACAGTGCTACCTTCTATACCCACTGCTCCTCTGAAGAGCGGCCTGCCTTTGGGTTAATTTTCAAAGGCAATTGGCAGGTGGTGAGGAGGTGATGTGACACCTCCTCACTGCCTGTTTTAACCCCATTTTTGTGAAGTGTCAGTAGATGGAAGTCTCAGGGAAGCCGACAGAGTCTGTTTCGAGGAGCAGAATGCGGCCTAGCCGGTCCATACCCAATTGAGGAGGTTTTCAGGAAGGATGGTATGTTCCTGTGCTTTCTCTACTCCTCTGGAAACCTTTCCCTGACGGTAAGCAATATTTCCTTTACTGCCACTCGCAAAATGTGCGCTAAACCTGGAAGCCAGGGACTTAAATAAACTCTACCTGACCCAAGCTGGCTGTCAAATTTACATGGGGTGCAAGCAACCAATTGTACGCTGCCTCCCTGTGACCGATGAAACCATAGAGGAACTAGGTTCCTCTCCACTTCCTCCCCCACCTTCATTGCCGCTGCAGATGAGCGCCACCTGCTGTGGAGAAAATAGACTACACCTTCCTACAAGCGGTTGGGAGACGCAGCTTAACTGCACCTCTTTACCGCCCCCCAACTGCCCCTCTAAACTTAGGCAAAAGGAATCAACACTGGCTAGACCAGTAAATGTTTTACCTAAAGTCATTTATCCAGGTTTAGTGACCCTGTGCCTACTGTAGCCTTATATTCCTCTTTCTCATTTTTGGTGTGCATTGCGTACATCTTTGAGCCTTTTTGTTAAATTTAGATATGTGTTTTGTTCATGCATTATGCATCATGAGAAAGAAACACTCACAAAAGTTTTTCCATGCAACATGCACTCTGAGGTGTAGACTCTTTATTTCCATGAATAAGCTTAAAGCTGAACCCTGGGAAAACTAAATGTCCTCCCACTCTGCAAGGGCTAATTGCTTGTTTAGTCTACAGTACAGGAAAAGCAGTTTTACTTACCTGATTTTCTGCTCCCCTGGCAAATGGTGCTCCCCTGGCAAATGGTGCTCCCCTCTGCTCCAGCAGTGGACTGTCCTTCTGTGTCCTCATGTCCAATGTAGGACTCTTCATCAGTCTTGGTGATGTCAGAGGACCTTTGACTGCCAGAGTTCAGGGGAGTATAGGCTGTAGGGACTGCTCTAGTAGTGCAGAAGAGCCTAAGGGAGCAGAGGATCAGGTAAGTAAAACTTCTGCACCTTGTCCCATAGGAATAAATGAGTGGTTAACCCTCGCAGTGCAGGGGCAGGTCCACTGCAAGGGGGAACTTTTCGTTTTCCCAGAGTTCAGCTTTATATATACAAAAACACTACATTTTCCTTTATTCATTGGGGCAAAGTGCACTTTACAAGTGCTGTTGCACTCATTTCCCCTAGAGCTATAGCTCTGCTGATTTTCATCATCCAACCGTGTGCAAGCAAAAATGCTTTTTTAACATTTCTCTGCACCTGATTGGGTTATTTTTTACAAAGTGAAGCTTCATCACATTTGCATTTACTAAAGAAAATAAGTTCAAGTGCACTTGTAGAGTGCACAGTCTATTTGCTATGCATTGCATCCTGTTTTCCTTCACCCACAGCTCAGATCAAACCTAATTTTAAGTATCTTAATTCAGTCTTACCACTAGTCCACTTGTAGCCATGGCTTCAGGTCAGTCCTGTTTCCTTACCGGTCATAAACTTCAAATATAGCTTTTTACATACAGTTGTTTTTTTACATTGTTTTCCAATGCATATTCTTTATGGTGGTTGTATATTATACATTAACATTAACATTATCTATATCTTTTTTATATTTGTTAATATATGCAGTATGTTTTTTTTTTTTAAATATAATCTTTTCTTTTTATGTATATTCTACAAATAATCTGGTTGCTTTTGTGTACAATATATATAATAGTTAATATAAGGCCACATCTGAAGTACTCTGTCCAGTTCTGGTCACCAATCCTCAGAAGGGATGTGCTGGAGCTGGAGAGAGTCTAAAGAAGGGCAACGAAACTAATTAGGGGATTGGAGGACCTCAATTAAGAGTAGTGACTACAAGCGCTAAATTTATTCTCGCTGAAGAAGAGATGCCTGAAAGGGGACATGATAGCGATTTACAAATATCTCAATGGTGATCCCAGCATAGGAAAAAACTATTCAGTCTCAGGGGGTGTAAGAGGACACGTGGCCACACAATGAGACTGGAGAATTGGTTTAACCTTAAGCTGCGTAGGGTTTTTTTTACTGTCAGGGAGGTAAGAATGTGGAACTCTCTTCCACAATTGGTGGTGTCAGCAGGGAGTATTGATACTTTTAAAAGACTGTTGGACGTACATCTCAAAGAACACAATATACACAGATATGGGAAATGATTATCGTCACTGACACACACCTACACAGGTTGGACTGGATGGACTATTGTCTTTATTCATTATTCATTTTCCTGTAAAATAGCCCTAAAGAATTGGGGGATTGGTTGCCCTAAAACACGTTGGCTTTTCTTGATACTCTATATCAGGGGTCTTCAAACTTTCTAAACAAGGGGCCAGTTGACTGTCCTTCAGACTTTAGGCGGGCTGGACTGTGGAAGTAAAAAAGGTCCCGACGGGAAAAAACAATGCCCCATCTTTGGTGTCAGTGGAAGGAATTGTGGCCCATCATTGTTGTTATTGAACGCCATTTTTGGTGTCACTGGGAGAAATTTTGCCTCATTGTTGGTATCATTGGGGGAAATTTTGTCCCATTGTTGGTGTCATTGGAAGGAATTGTGCCCCATTGTTGGTGTTATTGAGAGAAATTGTGCCCCACCACTGGTGTCATTAGGAGGAATTGTGCCCCATCGTTGGTGTCATTGGAAGGAGTTGTGCCAGTTTTTTGGTGTCAGTGGGGGGATTTGGGCCCCTTCATTCTTGTCAGTGGGTGGGAATTATGCCCCATTGGTATTAGTGGATGAAATATTGCCTTAAGGAGCAGATAAGCAAGCAAAGGGCCACATATGCCCCCAGTCCGCAGTTTGGAGACCACTGCTCTATATCAATAAAGATTTTAACTACCGTATTACAGAAGTGTTATGAACTTTTCTACCAATACTCACCCCTAATAATTTAAAATTTTCTATTTTGTAAAAATACACTAAAAAGCACCAAAAAGGTAAGAACCCCGTACACCATAATGCATGGAGTTTCTAATTAAAAAGCCTTTTCATGCCTTAAAATGTATGTTTTCTATTGCAGGAAAAAGAATCCTGTGTGAAGTACAAATATATTATGAAGCATGGCTGATTTTGACGTTCTCTGGACTGGGTGTGAAGACTGCACTGCCGCTGCTGTGAACAGGTGATGTGACCATGTAACTGAGCTGTTTCAAGAGCTATTGAATTTTTGCTAATGCAAAGACAGCATCTGTACTGTATTTCCTGCAGTATTCCCCGGCTCCATCTCAGCAATACAAATTTATGACAAAACTATCAGTGTCCGACCACAATTCAGACTTGTTAATGACTAAGGGCTTGTTCCCACATAGTGCAATGACCGGCGTTTTTCCGCAACTGGCTAAACACCAGAGCTAGGGCACATAGAGATACGCCAATGTCTTTGGGGCAGCATTCTGCCCACAGTTGAACACTCACTTGGAATGTACAACTTTTAGGATACCCCGTCTGCTGACCACCAACAAACAAACATTTGGAACCTATTCACATCAGCGGGAGCTTCTAATGTTCTGTATAAAACATGCCTACTGATCTGCTCTAACTTTTTAAATCTTTATTAAAACGACCCAATGGGGTATATTTACTAAAACTAGAGAGAGTAAAATCTAGTGTAGCTGTGCATGGTAGCCAATCAACTTCTAACTTCAGCTTCTTCAATAAATGCCTTCAGCCTCTCAGAAAAGCCTTCATTCCTCTGCAAGAATAGGGCTTTTTTGTGTTTACCTCTTTCTTTGATAGAATGTCCACCCCCCCCCCCCACCCCTCTCAGTTAGATCTTGGTTTCTGGCCTAGGCTAAAATGATGTCATACACTCCAGGAGTTTTTAATGGGCATTTTTTTTCCATCTGGGGGAGGCATAGTGACTCTCAACTAACCACACCCTCCTGTCTGCATGCCTAAGCGTAGGGCAGATGGATTCCAAGAAGTAAATGCTACATTAACCTCCCTGGCGGTATGATTCTGTCAGGAATTCTGTTCCAAAAAGCGGTAAAATTATTTTCATGGAAATTTGGCGTTATGTATTATAGGCCTACAATTCTTAGTAATTACTGACTTAAACCTGACCAAAACAAGTCTCTAGTAGACATCCCAGATGTGATAAATTTGAAACACAAACAAGTGAATTATAATCGAATCAATAATATTATTTTATTATTTAATATATAATATATATAATAAAATTATATTATTGATTCGATTATAATTCATGCGTATATACACACACACATATATATATATATATATATATATATATATATATATAATATATAACGCATGAATTATAATCGAATCAATAATATAATTTTATATATACATATATATATATATATATATATATATATATGTGTGTGTGTATATAGGTATATATATATATATATATATATATATATATATATATATATATATATATATATATATATATATGCATATATATGTATATATATATATGCATATATATGCATATATATATATATATATATATATATGCATATATGCATATATATATATGCATATATATATATATATATATATATGCATATATATATATATATATATGCATATATATATATATGCATATATATAATATAAAATGTGTTATGTGTTTTGTGCAACGTTTTTTTTTTTTTTTTTTTGAATTTCCCTCCCTAGTTCCGCTCCCATGCAGCATTGCTGCTGCAGGGAACGGAACTAGGAAGTCCTCCTACCGACAGACGAGCGGTGGAGATCTCACTGGCGGTCACAGCAATGAGAGCTCATCGCTGGATCGCAAGGTTAAGGTAAGAGAAGCTCCGCTGCGCTGTCTGCACGCTCTGCCCATTCACCCCGAGCGTGACTCGGGGATACCGCTAATAGCAGAAAATTCCTACCCCGAGTCACGCTCGGGGATACCGCTAAGGCGGTTAATCATCTGCCCTTACCCAAGATGACCACAGCTAAAAATGCTAGGTGGGGGGGGGGGGGGGGTTCAAGTGATTTTTCAACAAAATAAGTAAAAAGTATGGAGACATGGATCGATGGGTGAGTTTACTTTGAACATTAAAATTAATCAAATATTGTTTTCAGTTTGTGGTGCTCAGATACAGTTTAGTTCTGCTTTAAGGTGGTTTGATAGGTTTTTGTATCTTTATATGTTTTACATTATTTTTTTCCAGTCTGTCTACTTTCAATCACTTTACTATGACAACTCTTTATGTCAAAAATGTAACCAACCTCAAATTTGGGCAGAGGGCAACAAGGCAAAGAGTGGTTATTTGGCTTCTCTCTATAAATATACACACCTCTGTCCTATGTATTTCAAGTTTTACATTAGTGATCACCAATACCAGCTACATGTAGGATTAGTATAACAGCAAAAGTGTCAAAAAACACATGTCTAGATCAGTGCCATCTTAAGAGCATTATAGGCCCCGGGGCAATGCAGTGCACTGGGGCCCTGCCTACACAATCACCCACGAGAACAAAAAATGCAAATTATCGATCAGGCAATATTTATTGGTTCCTCCAACAAAATCAGGGTTTAAACATTAACACAAATTTTGGACAATATAACCAACTTGAAAAAACAACTGAAATGGCACAGTACTATGAATTATTTAATAAATTTGCGATACTTCTTTGTAGAGAATTCTTTTATAATTGGCTTGAAGTCAATGGTCTTCAGGATGTCATTTTCTATACACATGAGTGAAAGCCAGTTCAAATGCTGCTGCTTCATTGTGCAGCAAAGCTCATTTTATATTACACAGCCCCCCTCATTGACCACTTTACATTACACAGGCCCCCTCCATGGACCGCTGTACATTACACAGCTCCCCACCCCACACCTCTGGACCCCTTTACCTTACACAGCCCCCCATGGACCCCTATACATTACACGGCCCCTTATGGACCCCTTTACATTACACAGTTCCCCTATGGACCCCTTTACATCACACAGCCCCCCCCATGGACCCCTTTACATTAAACAGCCCCCCATGGAACCCTTTACATTACACAGCCCCCCCCCATGGACCCATTTACATTACACAGCCCCCCCATGGACCCCTTTACATTACAAAGCCCCCATGGACCCCTATACATTACACAGCCCCCCCCCCCATTGACCCCTATAAATTAAACACCCCTTATGGACCCCTTTTACATTACACAGTTCCCAATGGACCCCTTTACATTACACAATCCCCCCATGGACCCCTTTACATTACACATCCCCCCATGGACCCCTTTACATTACACAGCCCCCCATGGAACCATTTACATTACACAGCCCCCCCCATGGACCCCTTTACATTACTCAGCCCCCCCATGGACCCCTTTACATTACACAGCCCCCCATGGACCCCTTTACATTACATAGCCCCCACCTACCTATGGACCCCTTTACTTTACACAGCTCCTCCCAATTCTCCCCCTCCCTACCTTATTTAGGCATGCTGCATGCAGAGACGGAGACACAGGGGAGCCAAGCAGGGAGCAGGAGGCACTAAGGCAGAATAAAACCGCAGCCCTCAATTAACAGCGCAAGCTAAGGGAGTTAACTTTCCAAGTTAACAGCAGGTGATTGGTTGCTAGGGGGTCCTAGGAACCAATCACCTGCGCATTAACTTACAAAGTTAACTCCAGCAGCTCCCGCTATCTATTCAACGCTGCTGTTTCTCTCTCTCTCTCTCCCGTTCTGCCTCAGTGCCTCCTGCTCCGCTCTCCTGTGTTAGTGAGCGGCCGGCCCTGGATATCACCCCTCAGGCAGGACACGGCCGTCGGGACTAATGCTTGGCTAGGGCTGGGTCGCTGGGCATGTGGGACCCCCCGGGAAAGTGGGGCCCCCAGGCAGCTGCCTAGCATGCCCCTGCGGTAAGACAGCCCTGGTCTAGAAGCACTATGTAAAGCAAAGGTTTAGAAGACACAGGATGGGTGTATACTGTATGTACAGTAGAGATGTGTGAAATGTGTTATAACCTCTCAGGACATACAGTAACCTCAAAGTGAGCTTTTATATAACATCTTTAATAATATCTGTTAGTAAAGTTTCATATTGAATGAGATTCAAAGGTCAGCTCTTTAACATCTTTTTCTGATGCAAGCTTGAATTTGATGGGTTCCTTAGAGGCAATTCAGGCAATTGTTATAGAAGTCATTTTAAAATATGAACTATTGTAAATCACCGCAAAGCATATAATCATCTAGTACCTTTGCAACGGCTTTTTTTTTTTTTTTTTTATATTTCCAAGTCAGGACAACCAAATAATCAACTTCAAGAATGTACTAACCTTATAGTTGTATGGGCTCTTCAAGATTCTATTGGGGTTATTTACTAAAACTGGAGAGTGTAAAAGCTGGTGCAGCTCTGCTTGGAAACTAATTAGCTTCTATCTTGTTTGTCAAAGCTTTATTAAACGAGCTGAAGTTAAGAGCTGATTGGCTACCAAGCACAGCTGCACAAGACTTTGCACTCTTGAGTTTTAGTAAATCAACCCCATTGTGTCTAGACAAACATTGTCAATTGTAGACTAAGGCCCCTTTCACACAATTGGAGTGATCGGGTCCACCTGTCCATTTTTCAGGCGGACCCATGTGGGCCACCCATTGACCTCTATAGGGAGGCGGATGTCAGCGGACATGTGTCTGCTGGCTCCCACTTGGCATCTGATCTGACAAGATCCTCTGAAAACCGACAGATGTCAATTTGTTCGCCATCCATCCTGCGGGTCAGATCTGATCGGGTGGGATGGGATGAAAATGGACAAGCTGTCTCTTTTTATCTGATCTCCCCGTAGAGGAGAGCGGGACTCTGACAGGTACGTCTCTGCACAGTGAGCGGAGACAGACCTGTCATCTACCTGCTCAGCAGAGATCAACGGAAAGGGATTCCTGCTGAGCAAGCGGAGTCCATCCAAACAGATCCATCCCATGTGAAAGGAACCTAACTGTAGACACATCCCAGTGGCAAAAGTTAAAATCTGCACATTTTTTTTTTTTTTCCCTCCCAGGAACACTTGATCCCCCCAACAGCATAAGACCCCCAAGCAACAATAGATCCCCACCAGCAACAATAGACCTCCCTAGCAGAAATAGACCCCCCTACAAGAATAGATCCCCTCAAGTCACAATAGATCCAGCAGCCATCATTAATAAACCCTTCAGCATGCCCCAGCGCCCCTTTCCATTTCATACATTTAGTGATGGAGGTACTCAAACTGTGTTCCTCTGTGTTCCTGCTGAAAAAAAACCCTGGATAGATAGATAGATAGATAGATAGATAGATAGATAGATAGATAGATAGATAGATAGATAGATAGATAGATAGATAGATAGATAGATAGATAGATAGATAGATAGATAGATAGATAGATACAGGGCTTTGTTTCTCAGACAATAGGTAAAGGAACTACCCCTCCTGAGTCACCCCTAGTCTCCACCCACCCACCTCCCAGTACCTCCCCTTTTGAAGAATAGACAAAATGACTCCAAGCTTCATTTTGTGGTGCTAAATCATTTTTATGGAATTTGTTAATGATAACCAGAAAATGCAGTAAAATAGATCCTCCACACAACAACAAACCTCCCCTGAAACAATGCACACCACCCCCAGCAGCAATAGATTCCCCAGCAACAATAATCCCCACCTAACAATAGACCTACCCAGCAATAATAGATCAATAAATCCCCCACCCACCAAAAGACCCCTTACCCAGCAAAAATGGACCCCACACAACAAAATGCCACCAGCAACAAGAGATCTGCTACAGCAACATGAGACCCCAAGCAGCAACAACAGATCTCCCAGAAGCCAGCATCAATAGACCCCCCCAGTGGCCAGCAAAAATAAACTTCTCATTTAATAGTAGATCCCTCCCAGGAACACTTGATCCCCCCAACAGCATAAGACCCCCAAGCAACAATAGATCCCCACCAGCAACAATAGACCTCCCTAGCAAAAATAGACCCCCCTACAAGAATAGATCCCCTCAAGTCACAATAGATCCAGCAGCCATCATTAATAAACCCTTCAGCATGCCCCAGCGCCCCTTTCCATTGCATACATTTAGTGATGGAGGTACTCAAACTGTGTTCCTCTGTGTTCCTGCTGAAAAAAAAACCCTGGATAGATAGATAGATAGATAGATAGATAGATAGATAGATAGATAGATAGATAGATAGATAGATAGATAGATAGACAGACAGACAGACAGACAGACAGACAGACAGACAGACAGACAGACAGACAGACAGACAGACAGACAGACAGACAGACAGACAGACAGACAGACAGACAGACAGACAGACAGACAGATAGATAGATAGATAGATAGATAGATAGATAGATAGATAGATATTTAAGTTGCCAATGTGGCTAATAAATGACACCCCCTGTTTGTTTCCCATGACTCCTAAGTAATGAATTTGTTCTTCCTGTAGAGTGGACTGGCCACTAAACCAATACTGTAAGTTCCGTTTTATTAATGCCATGCTCACACAATTATTATAACTCGGGTTTCTTCACTATACTGTACAAAGAACAATGCAAAGTGCAGTAAAGTAAATTGTAACTGGCCTCTATGGGTTCCTGCCCATACCACCATATTTGCTATCTCCTAAAACAACTCCCACGCAGAAGATTCCTTCTGAGTAGATTGTAACTGTGGAGCTATTGAAGACACATAGGGGTTGATTTACAAAAGGCAAATAGACTGTGCACTTTGCAAGTGCAGTTGCTCCCTGCATTTGTTCCAGAGATTAGTAAATGAGGATAAGCACTGCTTACTTCCGTCATCCAATCATGTGCAAGCAAAAATTTGTTTTTTAATTTTCCTTGCATGTGATTGGGTATTCTTTGCAAAGTGAAGTTTCCACTTATTTACTAAACTCTAAAGCAAATGCCCTTGCAGAGTGCAACAGCACCTGCAAAGTGCACAGTCTATTTACCTTTATTAAATGCGCCATTGTATCTTAACAGAATAATATTTTATTTCTCATCTGATTTTTTGGAAGCTATAAAAATATATTCAAATGTTGGAAGATTTCCAGTTTCCTGGAAGACGTCCAGAATTACTATTTCTCAACAAACATATAACTCATTGTTTGTTATGGATACACCATGTAACAAACCAATCTTTATATCATTTCAACATTTATGTAGTTTCCTGGTGCCCAACCTGCAGCCCCTGGGGCCTCAAGCTGCCCTTTCACACTTACTGTGCGGCCTTTGGGGCTCCTGCAGGCAGTAGTCTGTGTTTTGGTGCTTACTCAAGCCAGTGAAGGAACATTTTTATTAGACTAGCTTCTACGTAGGCTTTTCTATGTTGTCCATCCCTTTTCTATTTTTTTATCTTTTAGCTTTACCTCTGATCTTTTATACTTTATCATTCTGGGAGAAATAAAAAGAGAAATAAAATGCAGCACAAGTAACTTTTAAGGGGGCTGTAATAGCAGTGATCTTTAGCAATCTCATGTTACATGTCTCCAATCTACGACTGTCTCCTAAAGGATGTCCCCAGCCTTCAACAACTCCTAGAGCAGTGATGGCGAACCTTGGCACTCCAGATGTTTTGGAACTACATTTCCCATGATGCTCAACTACACTGCAGAGTGCATGAGCATTATGGAAAATGTAGTTCCAAAACATCTGGGGTGCCAAGGTTCACCATCACTGTCCTAGAGCATGTACCCAGTCTCCAACAATTCTTATAGTATGTCTAAAGTTTCTGACCATCTCCTGGTGCATATTTACAGTGTCTGACCATCTCTTGTAGCATGCCCATAGTCTTGAACCCTCTCGTATTGTACGTCCACTGTCTCTAACCATCTCTTGTAGCATGCCAATAGACTTAGACCATCTCCTGTTGTATGTCTGCAGTCTCTGACCATCCCTTGTAGCATGCTCATAGCCTCTGACCTTCTCCTGTTGTATGTCTGCAGTCTCTGACCATCCCTGTAGCATGCTCATAGCCTCTGACCTTCTCCTGTTGTATGTCTGCAGTCTCTGACCATCCCTGTAGCATGCTCATAGCCTCTGACCTTCTCCTGTTGTATGTCTGCAGTCTCTGACCATCCCTGTAGCATGCTCATAGCCTCTGACCATCTCCTGTTGTATGTCTGCAGTCTCTGACCATCCCTGTAGCATGCTCATAGCCTCTGACCTTCTCCTGTTGTATGTCTGCAGTCTCTGACCATCCCTGTAGCATGCTCATAGCCTCTGACCTTTTCCTGTTGTATGTCTGCAGTCTCTGACCATCCCTGTAGCATGCTCATAGCCTCTGACCATCTCCTGTTGTATGTCTGCAGTCTCTGACCATCCCTGTAGCATGCTCATAGCATCGGACCTTCTCCTGTTGTAGGTGTGCAGTCTCTGACCAACCCTGTAGCATGCTCATAGCCTCTGACCATCTCCTGTTGTATGTCTGCAGTCTCTGACCATCCCTGTAGCATGCTCATAGCATTGGACCTTCTCCTGTTGTAGGTGTGCAGTCTCTGACCATCCCTGTAGCATGCTCATAGCCTCTGACCTCCTTCTGTTGTATGTATGCGTTCTCGGACCATCCCTGTAGCATGCTCATAGCATCGGACCTTCTCCTGTTGTAGGTCTGCAGTCTCTGACCATCCCCGTAGCATGCCCATAGCCTCTGACCATCTCCTTTTGTATGTCTGCAGTCCCTGACCATCCCTGTAGAATGTTCATAGCATCTGACCTTCTCCTGTTGTATGTCTGCAGTCTCTGACCATCCCTTGTAGCATGCTCATAGCCTCTGACCTTCTCCTGTTGCGTATCTGCAGACAGCTTTCTATAGCATTACATTCACTTAACTGTATTTATGGCCCTTTGGGGGATCTCAGGGGCTGCACTTAGAGCCCCTTATATAAAGTAAGTTCACCACCATAGGTATAACGTATAATTACCATTTATCTCTTACTAAACGGTTAATTTTGCAAAAACAAAATCAAAGAAAACAAAAAGCACTGCAATTAGTTTCCTTGTTGAATTTGAATAATATAAATCCTAAAATAATTGCAACAATTACATTGACAACACAATAAATTACAAAAAACAGGAATTTCAAACCTTGATACTCAATGCTTGAAATCAGCCTCCTAGTCTCTTCTATCCCCTCTACCAAGCAGGCAGGTTGGTATGCATTTTAAACACATATTTTCACATGCTCCCCAAAAGGTATGAAATGCACAAAATTATAAAAAGTTATTGGTTTGTACTTTGACCAAAATAGGTCATCTAAATTTATTTTTTACTTTACACCAAATTTCTTTAGCTCCAGAATACCAGAGTATATGTATACAAAAGACGCACATACCAGCTGCGAATAGAAGGTTTCAGTAACGTATGGCCGCACCCTGTTCTAAATAAATCGGGTTATTCGGCAAAGATAAAGCAATCAGAATGTACAAAGTGCAAGAAATCTGTGACAAATCAGACAGCAGAAAGCTGAATTGTTTAGTCCCCATAGATTTGCATTTTCCATTGCATTTTCTTTGTGCATCACCATTGTGCTTCTTAAGCCTGTTTGCGCTCCAATCCCAGAATGATCCCCATTTTTGTATTATTCTAGAAGAATTGGGAGAGGTTAGAGGTACATCATGACCTCAAAAAAAGTTAACTTACCATAGAGATAAGAGTGAACCCTTCCATTCTTTCAACCTGCAGCATCAAAAAATCCAGGAGCCCACACCTTGGCTCCCAGCACCCGAGAACTCAAGGATAGGCAGACAAAGGAGAGGTGTCACCTGCTATCGTCCCCTACGGGTGTATGTGACTCGGACAGGGTGCACACAAGCTGTCACTGGCCCTGATAATGAAGTTTTCCTTTTTTCTACACAAGTTCCCTTTTCCTACAGCACAGCACTGTTGGTCACAAATATACGTGATGTCATTGCATCAATCTTCTAGACACGTCACAGGAAATATGTCCTTTTGGCCTGTGGTCAATAGATTCCTCCTCCTGTATATGGCTAAGCTATACTAGGTTGAACTAATATGGATGAAAAACATTATAAACATCCTTTACAATAAACATGCTGGCAGGTAATACCCTTTGAAAAGCCCAACTCTAGCCAAAATGTTTATTTTATTAAACAATTAGAGCCTCCATCGGGTTTTTGTTTCTGCTGAGGAGATTTACCCTCACTTCCTGCGAGGAAAGAAAATGATGGAAAATCTCTCTGTAAAGCAAATTCATGGACGCATTTTAGCACAGTGGGGAACAGTTACAATTTCTGACAATTTTTTTATTGCTGTCTGTGCTGGTGACAACGACACCCCCTATTTCTTGTTCTGTTGTCATCAATATATATATATATATATATATCTATAGTTGACAAAAAAATTATTTCCCCATAATTTTTGTTAGCAGAATGTTTCCAGTGATAAAAACTAAATGAAAATGACTCTGATTTTTCGTCAGTTGATGAAAACTGTGATGAAAATCAACTCCAATTTTTGTCAACAAATGAAACCAGAATGAAAATGTGAAGGATGGACATTTACCCATGTGAACTTCTGCTTTCCTCGGCGCTCCACCTCTAAAGCCCGGGAATGTTTCCCCTCCCAGCAAGCAAGGTAGTGACAATGTTGTGCTTAGTGGAGTGGTGGAGTGGCGTGCTTAAGGCAGCATTACAGGCCTCCTCAGATGACCATCCAGAGCACTGTGCAGCCTTTACAGGCCTCCCGATTACCAACCGTCAAGAGACTAGAGCACTGTGTGCGGCATTACAGGTCTTCTCAGATGACCGTCCAGAGCACTGTGTGCATTACAGGCCTCTTCAAATCATCGTCAAGAGCACTGTGCAGTACAGGCCTCCTCAGGCCATCCAGAGCAGTCGCTGTAAAATACAGGCCTCTCTCAGACAACCTTCCAGAGCACTGTGTGCATTACAGGCCTCCTCAAATCATCGTCAAGAGCACTGTGCAGTACAGGCCTCCTCAGGCCGTCCAGAGCAGTCACTGTACAATACAGACGTCTCTCAGACCACCTTCCAGAGCACTGTGTGCATTACAGGCCTCCTCAAATCATCGTCAAGAGCACTGTGCAGTACAGGCCTCCTCAGGCCGTCCAGAGCAGTCACTGTACAATACAGGCCTCTCTCAGACCACCATCCAGAGCACTGTGCAGTACAGGCCTGCTCAGACCATCCAGAGCACTGTGTGCATTACATGCCTCCTCAGACTGTCCAGAGCACTGTGCAGTACAGGCCTGCTCAGACCATCCAGAACACTGTGTGCAATACATGCCTCCTCAGACCGTCCAGAGCACTGTGCATTACAGGCCTCCTCAGATTGTCAAGAGCAGTCACATTACAGGCCTCTTCAGACCATCCAGCGCAATCCTCACTATGCATTAGATTTCATTTTTCTCCAGGAGTATATAATTAATTTGTAAATTCTAGAGAATTGCTTAAATAATGCATTACAATTTAACTCAACCCATCTGATTTTAGCCAACTAAAATGGTTTCAGTCCACTAAAATGTACTGGAGATTTTAATTGTCTAAAATATGACTAAACCTAAACAATTCAGATGACTAAACTATGGCTAAAACTAAAATGGCATTTTAATCAGTGACTATGTGGTCAATTTACTCATGTTTACTGCATGCGATAAGGGTATCATATTGCTAATTTGCATAAATTATCGCATTCGGTAACTTAAGTCAGATTCATATAAAAAACAAAAAAAAACAGATTATGCAGGAGTTACAGAAAAAAAACTGTGGCAGTAAATATTGCTTTAAAAACTAGTCCAATTTACAAGGGACCAAAGAGTAAAATGTAAAACCAGAGTTTTGCTGGCAGTATCAGATGCGGTATTTGTCAAAAAACAGCGTGGGGGTCGAGTGCTGTTTTTTGACAAATAGCTGGTTGCTAAGGAGTGGACCGGGAAGCCGGCCACCGCGCTCTTAAAAACATTTGACCCATCAGCTTTTCAGGGTTCCCCTGAATGTAAAAAAAAGCTGACAATTAAAAATGGTGAATAAAAACAGCGTGGGGCCCCCCCAATACATACCAGGCCCTTCAGGTTGGGTATGGATATTAAGGGGAACCCCACGCAAAAATGTAAACAAAAAAATGCAAAAATGTAAACAAAAAAATGCATTGGGTCCCCCCCAAAATCCATACCAGATCCTTATTCGAGTATGCAGCCCAGGAGGTCAGAAAAGTGGATGGGGGGGGAAATGAGCGAGCGCCCCCCCCCCCCCTCCTGAATCATACCAGGCCACATGCCCTCAACATGGGGGGTGGGTGCTTTGGGGCAGATGGGGCTCTGCCTCCCACACTCCAAAACACCTTTTCCCCATGTTGATGGGGACAAGGGCCTCATCCCCACAACCGTGGCCAGTAGTTTTGGGGGTCTGCAGGCAGGGGGCCTAATGAATATCGGCCTAAATGAATATCGGGTACATCGTATGCTTACCCATTCACCAAATAAGTGTCAAAAAGTAATAAAAACACAGAGACAGTTCTTGACCATTCCTTTCTTTAAAAAAAACAAAAAAAACAGCATCCCCGATGTAAATCCATTGTCCATCCTGCCGCCTGCCTCACCCCACCCAAAAAAAAAAAAAAACGCTCCCGCCATCGATAAAGGCTGGCTGCCTACTGCAGGCTCCAGTATGTGACACTGTTTTTTTGATTTTTTAAATAAAGAATTGCGAAAAACTGTCTCTGTGTTTTTTTAACTTTTTGACACTTTTTTGGTGAATGAGTAGGAGTACGATGTTACCGATACTCATTTACATGGGGGGGGGGTGGGATCTGGGGGCACCACTGTCAAGTGGGTTTCCAGATTCTGATAAGCCTCCTGCCCACAGACCCCCATAACCAGCGGCCACGGTTGTAGGGATGAGGCCATAGATTACATCAACATGGGTACAAGGTGCTTTGGGGTGGGGGGAGCAGAGGCCCCCTGTCCCAAAGCACCCCCCCCCCCATGTTGAGGGCATGTGGTCTGGTATGGTTTAGGAGGGGGGGCTTGATCATTCCCCCCCCCCCTCCTTTCCTGACCTGCCAGGCTGCATGCTTAGATTAGGGTCTGGTATGGATTTTTTTTTGGGGGGGGGTCCACGCCCAATTTGTTTTAAATTTGGCGTAGGGTTTCCCTTAAAATCCATGCCTGACCCAAAGGACCTGGTATTCATTTTTTTTCATTATTTTTAATTGTCTGCTTTTTTTTTACATTCAGCTGTCAGAGGGGAACCCACTGACAGTTCTTAATGAACTGAACACTTGCACGTTTGTTACTGCATGCGGCATTTTACCCCATTTTATGAGCGGTTATTTAACTCTTAGTGAATTGACCCCTATGATTAGTCAACTAAATTTAAATTTAATGTAAAAATGAACACTGGTTTTCATAGAGGCAGAGTGAAGAAAAACACCCTTATAGGCAAGCCTGACTCACTGCTCACTGCCCCCATTCTTTGTAAAAAAAAAAAAATCTGGGGGGAAGTTGGGTTTTAAAAGGGTTTCTCCAGGAATGGGTTAAATTGTTTTTACTAAGGCTCACTATAGATGGGCGGATATGTCTGGTTAGATATCTACACATCCATGAAGGATTTGTGTAAGAGTTTTGCTTGCCTGTTGGTATTAGTCCAGAAGTGAAGTGCTTTGATCATTTTCTTTGTTTCAGTGCAGAGGAAATGCTTAGGCCCACTTGCATGGAGATTCTTCTACAACTTGGAAGGTCATCCGTGGTGGCCCTGAGCACCTTTAGGCATTGGAGGTGCTCAGTATCACAGGAAAGGTTTAGATATCGCAAGCAGTACTAGAAAGGGAGCATCCCCTCTTTTTGTCAATCTGTTGACCATTGGCTTTAGAGGGTGGTTAAATATGAAGACATAGGAGGACAGTTAGTATGAAGACAACTGCCTTAAGTCAGTATACAGCGGCCCAAGACTACTAGCTTACCCAAGTTTGCAGTTAAACTCTATGGAAAGAGCGGGGGCAGAATAGGAAGCACTGTGCAGCACAGGTAGGTCTGTATTTAAGTATACTATGTTGTGTCTTCCTCTTCTTAGCCCAGTTCACTGGCTAGCCTAAAGCCCCGTACACACGCAACGATTATCGGCCAACCGATCGTCCATCTTTTGTCCAGAGTTGTGTTTTGTTGGTTGGAATGTGCCTAAACTGCACACGAATTTTCTCGCCCAACAAAATTCTACTTCAGAAGTGATGTCATGTGTTGGTTTGCTTTCTTTGTGTTCTTTCTTCTCTGAGCATGCCCAGACTTGCTCATCAGATTTTTCCCTGTTGAAATCTGTACTGACTGCAGGAAAATAGGCCGTTGTGTTGACGGCCAACAAAAATTTTATAGTCTGCACACCAGATTTTTTTCGGCCGAAAAGTCGGAGTTGGTTGTCGGAAGCATCATACTAACAAGCCGAAAATCGGCAGATCGGTCGTCGGACGAAAATTCCCTGCCAATTTTCGACGCGTGTGTACGGGGCTTTAGTATCACCCTTACAAGATTGTCATAGCCACATGAGGTATGCCTAGGTTGGGGGTGGACAGGCTAAAAGAGAGAGTTTGCCCATTTTATGACAGTACATCTACATTGGTTTCCAATCTCATTTCTCAAGTACCCCCAATAGGTCATGTTTTTAGGATTTTCTTCATCATTCAGAGGTGCTTCAAATCACGTTCTGTTTAAATCTTTTTATTCAGTTTTTTAATAACAATAAAAACAGTATAATGTAACAAGAGCGAGTGCAGAATGGCACTGTCATCATGGTCAATAAACAAGGAGATGGAGACAATAACATATTTAAAGGATGAGGGGTTCAAACCAGGAACCCATGGAAAGCCCATCAGTAGATACAAGGACCTGCGCCAATGTGGTCAGCCACGAAGAGTCCCATATAGCAATACATCTTTGGCTATATTCTAAGAAGAGGCCAAACAACCTAAGGGCCTTACTTCGGTCCAACATTGTAGGCCCCGGTGGAGAGGTCAAGCAAGACTACACTTTAAATCAATTTAAATGGCATGGTATTTATGGCAGCTATTTTAGGCTGTCTGGGGTACTTAAGGCAGAACTAAAATTGTGAACAGACAGGTCCTGTAATGCAGAAGAGACATGTAATGTCTCTTCTGCAATAAAGTAAACTTCCTTACCAGTTTCCAATCCTCTGTGAAATGTACATGCATGTGCAGCTCTGTGTACAGTTCTGGCACAGTGCCAGTTTGCCAAGTGAATGATTTCTGTGCATGCACTGGAGTGGCATCATCCCACAATGGCCAATTAAGATGGATGAAGACAGGAACCCTGAAGAAGCTGGGGAGAAGAGGCTGGCGCCAGTGAAGGACCTCTGAGACTATTGGAATATAGGTGAGTGTTCTTGCCTTTATTTCTGCTATATGCACGGAGGTTGAGAACCACAAAACTACAATAAACAACAAGAAGATTAGGCAAACTGTTTGCCTACTCTACCTAGAGTTAAGCTCTAGCGTTACCAATCCAGTGTGGATTAACAGTAGGTACATAAACTGCAGAGAAAGCAGCAATGAGGACCTGAATGGCTGCACCAGTGGAAAGGTGGCAATGTGGATATGCAAGAGAATGCCCTTGGCATGCCTTACTGCCCTAGGCTTTAGCCTTTTTTAGATAAAACCCAACAATTGTCTTGCAGGTTGATACAATCATTATTGGGGTTCTTAGGAGGTATATAGGCGTTTGTTACAGGTATTTATGACAACAGCTCTCCCAACACCCAGCTCAATTTCAAATTGTAATATTAGGCATATAAAAATAATAAATTACAAATGCTCTTTATTAGAGTATCGGTGACAGACAGGGTGACAACACCAATTCTCCTGCAGGGAATTCACTGCAGTGTTGTCACCCTGTGCAGCTACTGTAGCTGCTAAGCTGCTTGCTTATGTGAGATGAGGAGGAGTTGTCATTGTTGATAACCCTGCCTCCCACTATGAGGAAGGACACACATAGGCATTGTGACTGACAGCATAGTGCTGCTCACACCACCTGTGGTGAAGAGATAGCATAGATCTGCGTCAGTACGAAGTGGGTCCTGCTTCACCACTTCCCAGCATTTTTACCCCCTTCCTGCCCGGGTCAATTTTCAGCCCTGTCGCACTTTGAATGACAATTGCATGGTCATGCAACTCTGGACCCAAACCAAATTTTTTATCATTTTGTTCACACAACTAGAGCTCAATTTTGGTGGTATTTAATCACCACTGTGGTTTTAACATTTTTGCTAAATAAATTAAAAAAGACTGAAAATTTTGAAAAAAAAAATGTGTTTTTCTTTGTTTCTGTTAATTGTTCTTCATAATTTTTGGCCAAAATATATTGTGCTACATTTCGCTGGTGAAAATAACCCAAATCAGTGTATATTATTTAGGCTGTAGGAAAGTTATACAGTCCACAAACTGTGTCACAGTTCTCACCGTGTATTACAGGCATGGCCACCGTTAAGTATCTGACATGGGATGTGAACCTGTATACTTTGACATTCTGTCCTGTTATCCTACCTCTGAGCCACACTTCAGCTGATATGGATCCAGTCTTGTTAATCTGGTATTGCCTGCAGCACTAGGGGGCTGGACTTCACCTTAGTATACTGAATGTACCGCTTATCCAGGGCACAACGGTCCCGGAGGACCCTCTTTTTGTATCACTTGGCTATTTTCACTCTCACTCAGGACAGGGATGGTTTGATCTCCCTTAATCAACAATGGACATTGATCTGTGTGAGATCGATTGTTTTTCTAAAAACTAGTGGAGCCCCTGAACATCCCCTTAATTACTCACTATTATTTGGTGCATTCCTACCTTTTTCTAATTTATGCACATATATGCTTGAATGCAACCATATTGGACTTTTTCACCTCCTACAATCATATCCTATATTTATGCCCACTAAAGGCTCTCTCTGGGTGTACTTGTTTGCTGTCTTTTTCATTGATTTTTATCGGTACAAATCGTTATACATCTAAAACAACCTGACTGAGCTGATCAAGACTATAAATAAGGATTTTTTGAAACATATTAGAGAATACTCTGAAATAGCTGGAGCCTGAGGAAGCACTTACAGTGAAACGCGTAGTTCCAGCAACTTGTTGTATCTTTACGTGGTCCCTGTATGGGCTCTTCTGAATTGAAGTATCATATCGGATGTATATTATATTTATATATATATACTGTAATGAACATGTATGCTGATTTGTTATGATGTATTTTCAATAAAAATTCTTTTATCAACTTTTAAGCAAAGATTGAATTTGGAGAGAAAAATTATTGATTTATTTATTTTTCTTTGGTATCTGTGGCACATTTAAATCCCCTCTGGTTCCACCTCTGCCCCCTTTGTGGGACAGGGTTGGTAAAACCCTTCTTCTCTTTTTACAATTTGCACATGGGGAAGGTGCCATTTATTTCTGATTGATTAATAAAGCCAATCTCTCCCCCTCCACAACCAAATTTGTTCACACAACTAGAGCTCAATTTTGGTGGTATTTAATCACCACTGGGGTTTTAACATTTTTGCTAAATAAATTAAAAAAGACTGAAAATTTTGAAAAAAAAAATGTGCTTTTCTTTGTTTCTGTTAACCGTTCTTCATAATTTTTGGCCAAAATATATTGTGCTACATTTCGCTGGTGAAAATAACCTAAATCAGTGTATATTATTTAGGCTGTAGGAAAGTTTTACAGTCCACAAACTGTGTCACAGTTCTCACCGTGTATTACAGGCATGGCCACCGTTAAGTACCTGACATGGGATGTGAACCTGTATACTTTGACATTCTGTCCTGTCATCCTACCTCTGAGCCACACTTCCGTTGATTTGGACCCAGTCTTGTTAATCTGGTATTGCCTGCAGCACTAGGGGGCTGGACTTCACCTGAGTATACTCCTGTCTCTCGCCGTCCACCTGAAGCTAATTGCTCAATTAAGCAAGCTATAAAACACTGCCTCTCCCTTAGAGCAGTGTCAGTTCATTGCTGATCTTTGTTCCAGTTTGACAGACTTTGATCCTGTGTTCCTGTTTCCTAAGCGTGTGTTCCAGACTGACTCCAGCTTCCATCCTTACCTTCCCTCCTTGTTGTTCCTACGATCCTTATCCGGACTCGTGTCATCCAGTGACTACAGTTATTCCTGGACTTCCCTTCCCATTATATTCCTGCCGGTCCTGCTTATTGGAGCACCTTCCCTGCCAAGCCCCTGTGCACGGATCCACAGCCCAGGTGGCTTTCTTACCTGGTCACCTTGGACTGTGGATATCTGCAAGGGTGAGCGTACATCTCTGCATTACAGACTCCAACAAAGGTAACCCCCGTGACAATATGGTAAATACTGTATCTGAAAATCGATCAGTCTTCATGTACTTACAGCCTATTTCATTTCTTGAGGGGCAGAAATGTCAGGACAGTACAAATACTCTCCAAATGACCCTTTTAAAAAGTAGACAGTCCAAGGTATTAAGTAAGAGGCATGGCGAGTTTTTCGAAGTTGTAAATTTTTGTTAAAAATTTTTTGGAAAATAAGGAAATAAAAAAACAAAATCACAACCTATTTTTGTATATGCTGTAACCATTGTAGTGCAGCATCATCATATAGCTAGCCTGGTGCTAATCAGGAACACTGACTTGTGACAGTACAAAGAAAAAAAAAAAGAATAGATCAACTTCTTTTCAATTACTTTTGCTTTTTTTTTTTTTTTTTCTAAACACCCTGTGACCAGAGCAATATAATGTTGCCATAGTAACATTGTACTACTCTTGGGAAGTGATCGGTTTTTTTTTTTTTTTTTTTAACATTATGATTGCTTATAACAATACATTTCATTGCTATAAGCAGGCATTTTACTGAATGAAATTGATTAACTCAGTTTGTTTTGTTGTGATTGACCACGGCTAATGACATGGTACAGATGGGCTGTGATTTGCTATGTGATTATTGTGACTAAACATAGCTAGCAACACAATTGTACATAATGTATGGCATAAAAAGAAGCCATCCATTGTTTACAATTGTCATGTGATTTGCTGTGATTGATAACAGCGATCATATGGTACCGGCAGCGGGCCGGTTAAGTGATTAGTCATCGGACACAGCCAGTGACAAATCGATCTGCAGCTCAGCCTTGTGCGAGTCACAATCCAGGGTGATGTCATGTGATGTCCCGCCCACCTGTCATTTTGCTATAGGTTGGGTGGCAACTGGTTAATAACAGCTGCTGAGATCAAGTCCTCAGCCCTGTGGTGATGTTAAGGCAAAGAAAAGTAAAAACAAAAAAGTCTTTGGTATTCCTGGAGGAAGGAGGAATTAATTTAAAAAATGTAAAGCAGAACTTCGGATAGATTTAAAGGCACAAAATAATGCGGCTTTGAAATCCTAAATACATCATTAACCACTTTAAGACCGGAAGGATTTGCCCCCTTCCTGACCAGGCCCTATTTTGCGATTCGGCACTGCGTAACTTTAACGGACAATTGCGCGGTCGTGCGACGCTGTACCCAAATAAAATTGATGTCCTTTTTTCCCACAAATAGAGCTTTCTTTTGGTGGTATTTGATCACCTGTGCGATTTTAATTTTTTTTTGCGCTATAAACAAAAAAAAAGGGACAATTTTGAAAAAAAAAAACAATATTTTTCACATCCTGCTATATACCATTCTCAAAATTTTTTAACATTTCAGGCCAATTTGTTTTCTGCTACATATTTTTGGTAAAAAAAAAAAAATCGCAATAAGCGTATTTTGATTGGTTTGCGCAAAAGTTATTGCGTCTACTAACTACGGGAAAGATTTATGTAATTTTTATTGTTTTTTCTTTTTACCAGTAATGGCAGCGATCTGCAAATTTTTTTTTTTTTTTTTTTTTTGCGGGACTGCGACATTGCGGTGGACAGATTGGACCCCTAACTGACATTTTTGACACTTTTGGGGGTACCAGTGAAATTACTACAGTAACCAGTGCTATAAATATGCACTGTTACTGTAATAATGCCATTGGCAGGGAAGGGGTTAACCCTGTGGGTGATCAAGGGGTTAAGTGTGAGCCTAGGGGAGTGATTCTAACTGGGGGGCGTGGCTTCTGAAATGACCATAGAGACATGTGATCCTATATAGAAGGATCACAGGGGCTCTGTGATCATTCCAGGGAGAAGACCGGTCAGCTGTGTTTACAACAGCCGACCGTTCTTTTCTCTCAGCGGGGAACGATTGCGGGTGTCAGATGGCAATTGGAGCCGCCTGACCTATGCATCGGCTTCCCCGCTGCCGAGTGGGAGCGTAAGCGCACCGACGGGGGCGCGTGCTCGCCCCTAGCTTCCTGGGTGTGACCGACGTAGGTCTGCTTCGGTTTGCACAGGAGAGCCACACTGCCGCAGTTAAAAGGCAGCGGGTGGTCGGGAAGCGGTTAATGGACATGTAGCTGCAGAAATAAAATTCTGTAGGTAAAATATCTGGACTGAGGCTGGGCTCACACATGTGTGATGCGGGAACCATGCGTGGGTTTCCCCATCGCATCTCACTCGCAGGCAGTTCACACTGCCCTCTGTGAACCGCTGCGGGAGTCAATGTGAAGTTATTGACACCCTCAAAAATCGGTTCGCAGATGACCGCAGTGCGAACTGTTAACCTCCCTGGCGGGATGATTCTTTTGGATTTTAGGTGCTGAAAGCGGTACGGTACCATTATTTTGCATGTAATTCTTGTGAATGAGCAGCCCAAACCAACTGTGTATATATATATATATATATATATATATATATATATATATATATATATATATATATATACAGTTGGTTTGGGCTGCTCATTCACTAGAATTACACATATATATATATATATATTATATATAAAAAGTACAGTGAAAGGGCACTGGGGGGCAATGTAATGTGATTTCTTTTTTTTTTTATTGGTATCAGTGTGTTTGGTGTGTTTTACATTTGAGTTTACCGCCGGTTCCACCCCCCGGCGGACGTCACGTCGCCGGAGACAGAAGCCAGGGCTCGCAGACGATCGGGAGGAAGCTCCGCCGCCGCATACCGCCCGCATTCTTCGCTGGATCCCGGAGAAAAGATAAGTAAAACCTCTACCAGGATCCAGCGATCTTCCTAGCGCTGCTTGGTAACAATGTACAGCAGCTCGAGGTGCTGGTGTGTAGCCCTGATTCGGCCAGGGCTGACGAGGCCGATTTCGGGGACAGTCTTTCTGTATGTGCCGCTTTGGCTCTAAAATCTAACCCTGAGTCATGCTCGGGAATACCGCTAAGAAGGTTAAATGGTACAGGAATCAGATTGCATGGGTATGAACACCTATGCGATCCGATTTCAGTGCAAACCAAAAAAAGGGTCTTGCACCATTTTGGGCTGAATGGGATGTGAAATCAGCCATACAAAGTGGATGAATATGCATCGAACAGACATCGCATGTGATCTGCACGGCAGTGCAATGCGAATTACATGCGATGTCTGGCATCGCACAAGTTTGAACCCAGCCTGAAGCTGAATATGCCTTGAAGCACTAAGGTCCCCAGTTCAAAGCCTGGTCAGGACACTACTTGCATTGAGTTTGCATTTTGCCCGTGTGCTTGTGTGGGCTTCCTCCAGGTACTCTGGTTTCCTCCCACATTTCAAAGACACGCTGGTAGGTTAAATGGATTCTGTGTAAAATTAGCTCTAGTATGTGATGTATGCATGTGAGATAGGGACCTAAGACTGTAAGCTCTGAGGGCAGGGACTGATGTGATTGTACAATATGTAAATTTGCGGCACCTTATAAATACTGCATTAATAAATAAAAATAATAAATATTACAGCAAAAGCTGGTTTTGTTATTCTGTCCTTAAGGGGCTACTCATATTTATCGTATTGTTTTTGGCTGGAGATGTGCTTTATTATGTTAACCACTTGCCGACCAGTCACATTGACTGTACTGCGGCAAAGTGGCTCGTTCCTGTAGACCTACGTCGCTGGACTCCTCCCCTTGTGGGCGGCATGTGCGTGCCGCCGGAGGCTCGCTCCCGCTGTATTCAGTCACAGCGGGAGTCGGGCCAGGGGAGGAGCAGCGGTGATCACCGCCGCTCTTCCCCGATCGTCGGGGGAATCGAGTCTGGAGATCCGCCCGCTTGTGTACACAAGCGGGCGGATCTCCTAAGTGACAGACAGGGTCAGATTGCAGGGTTCAGCATAGCTGAACCTGCGATCTGTCCCTGTGTCACTCAGTCACCTCCCCTCACACACGTTAGTAAGCACCAGGCATACATTAACCCCTCCCTCTCCAGTAAAATTAACCCCTTCCCTGCCAGTGTAATTTTTACAGTAACAGTGCATATGTATAGCACTGATTACTGTAGTGATGTCACTGGTACCCCCAAAAATGTCAGTCAAGGGTCCGATCTGTCCGCTGCAATGTAGCAGTCCCGCAAAAAAATGCAGATCGCCGCCATTACTCGTTAAAAAAAAAAAAAATGACAGAAATCTTTCCCTTAGTTAGTAAACGCAATAACTTTTGCTCAAACCAATCAAAATATGCTTATTTTTTTTTTTTTTTTTTTGTTTTACCAAACATAGGTAGCAGAAAACAAATTGGCCAAAAATTTAAAAATTAGATTTTTACATTTTTTTTTGGGAGGGAATTTCATATAAAAAAATGTGAAAAATATTGTTATTTTTTCAAAATTTACACTTTTTTTTTTTTTTTTTTTGTTTATAGCGCAAAAAGTAAAAATCGCACAGGTGATCAAATAACACCAAAAGAAAGCTCTGTTTGTGGGAAAAAAAGGACGTAAATTTCGTTTGGGTACGGTGTCGAATGACCGCGCAATTGTCAGTTAAATTCACACAGTGCCGAATCGCAAAAAGTGGCCTGGACGTAAGACAGCAAAATCCTCTGGCGGTAAAATGGTTAAACACCCCCAACTTTCATGTAGAAAAGGCTAGCGGATGCAGATCAAAAAAATGAAACAGAGTATAGCCATGGTTGGTGTCAGGACCAACTCATCAACACTGTTTACTCCCAGTGCATACCAATGGATATGTAATAGGCATGGATTGCTGGTGTGAAAAAGCTCTAGATCCCCAGCGATGCCCATTGCAAGAGCCAGGGCAGAGGGCCTGGGAAGAAATTGACAAAATTGATATAGCTCAGAAACTCCCATATCACAAGACTACAAATACCACATAGAAAAACCAGGAAACAGATACAAAGATGATGATGACATACACTATATTGTTAAACATTTTGGGACGCCTGCCTTTACACGCACATGAACTTTAATGGAATCCCAGTCTGAAGCCCCGTACACACGCATCGAAAATTGGCTGGGAATTTTCGTCCAACGTCCGATCTGCCGATTTTCGGCTTGTTAGTATGATGCTACTGACAGCCGAAAAAAATCTGGTGTGCAGACTATAAAATTTTTGTTGGCCGTCAAAACACGGCCGATTTTCATGCAGTCAGTACAGATTTCGACAGGGAAAAATCTTATGAGCAAGACTGGGCATGCTCAGAAAAGAAAGAACACAAAGAAAGCAAACCAACACATGACATCACTTCTGAAGCAGATTTTTGTTGGGCGAGAAAATTCGTGTGCAGTCTAGGCACATTCCAACCAACACAACACCACTCTGGACAAAAGACGGACGATCGGTCGGCCGATAATCGTTGCGTGTGTACGGGGCTTTAGTCTGTAGGGTTTAGTATTGAGTTGGCCCACCCTTTGCAGCTATGACAGCTTCAACTCCTCTGGGAAGGCTGTACACAAGGTTTAGGAGTGTGTCTATGGGAATGTTTGACCATTTTTCCAGAAGCGCATTTGTGAGCTCAGGCACTGATCTGGAGAAGGCATGACTTGCAGTCTCCACTCTAATTCATCCCAAAGGTGTTCTATCGGGTTGAGGTGCAGGCCAGTCAAATTCCCCCACCCCAAACTCGCTCATCCATGTCTTTATGGACCTTGCTCCGTGCACTGGGTAGCAGTCATGTTGGAATAGGAAGGGGTTATCTCCAAACTGTTCCCACAAAGTTGGGAACATGAAATTGTCCAAAATGTCTTGGTATGCTGACGCCTTAAGAGTTCCCTTTACTGGAACTAAGGGGCCAAGTCCAACTACTGAAAAACAACTCAACACCATAATCCCCCCTCCAATAAATGATTTGGATCAGTGCACAAAGCAAGGTCCAAAAAATACATGGATGAGCGAGTTTGGGGTGGAGGAACATGACTGGCCTGCACAGAGTCCTGACCTCAACCCCATAGAACACCTTTGGGATGAATTAGAGTGGAGAAACTTATACAGTGAATTATCCCTGGATAAAACAGATGGGCTGCCAGTGAAAGCAGTTTAAAAGGTAACAACCACTTTAACCACTTAAGCCCCGGAAGATTTTACCCCCTTCCTGACCAGGGGGTTTTTTGCGTTTATCATGCGCTATAAACAAAAAAGAGCGTAAATTTTGCAAAAATAACAATATTTTTCACATTTTTTTTATATGAAATTCCCCAAAAAAATAAAAATCTAAATTTTTAACATTTTCGGCCAATTTGTTTTATGCTACATATGTTTGGTAAAAAAAAATCGCAAAAAGCGTATTTTGATTGGTTTGCGCAAAAGTTATTGCGTTTACTAACAAAGGGAAAGATGTTTGTCATTTTTTGGTGTTTTTTTTTAACGAGTAATGACGGCGATTTTTTTTTTTTTTTTTTTTTTTTTTTTTGCGGGACTGCGACATTGCGGCGGACAGATCGGACCCTTGACTGACATTTTTGACACTTTTGGGGTTACCAGTGACATTACTGCAGTAATCGGTGCTATACATATGCACTGTTACTGTAAAAATGACACTGGCAGGGAAGGGGTTAACTGTATTGGAGAGGGAGGGGTTAAGTGTGTCCTAGGGGCGTGATTCTAACTGTATAGGGACATGGCTACTAGTGTAAAAACAGAGATCAACCGTTCTACATAGTAGAACCGTCTGATCTCCATTTTTACACAGGGGAGAATGACAGACGGCTTGTTTACATTAGTCGCCCGCCTTTCTCCCGCTCTACCGACAATCGTAGTGTGATGTCCGCCGGTCACACGCGCGGACTCTTCAGTGAACGGGGCGGGCGCGCGCCTCAGCGGGCGAGCGCTCGCCTGCTATTGGCTCACAAACCGGTCACAGGCTAGTGACGTATATATACGTCACTTTGCCTGGCCGGGGCTGACCGCCGCAGTATATCTACTTGCGGCGGTCGGTAAGTAGTTAAAAAAAAAAAAAAAACGTTTTCTTCTACGGCAACCAATGAGATTTCAGCTGTTTTTCTAATGCAGGTAAAACAAATGAAAGAAAAAATAATCTGGATGTGATAGATAACATTTGCACAATTCCTCCCACACTATTTTGCAACCCTTAAAAATGGAGGCTTTAAGGGATTTTACTTGTCACACCCCTGTATACAGGACATTACTATTTGCAGCTAAAACTCTTCACTATAACTATCACCATCTAGTTCAGGAAGGAAAAGCTTTTTTTGGCCAGTTCTGCAGCAACAAGTGTTCTGTAAATACCATTTGCTACATCACACTAGGGTTAGTGTAGACATACAGTATATTATCGAAATATCTACAGCAGAATTTCAAACACTGTCTCTGGTCTCTTGTGTTGCAGTACATGAACACTTTACCCATTTGACCTTCTCTGTGTGTTTGCTACATTCATGCTCTGGATTTCAAACAAATATAAACAATACAGTTTAGAGAAGTATGGGATATATATATTTTTTTTAATCATACTTACCTAGGTGGACCTAGGACTAGGTGGATTCCACATCACTCCAATGCTGTATCTGTCCCCCGCCGGCTCTAATAGGCCGTACACACTATAAGATTTTCTGAAGACTTTTTCCTTTAGATTTACCTTTTCTATGTAGTGCAAGGGCCTGCCAGATTGCATACAAATTGAAAGTATTTAGGTTTGACCTCATATTATATGGTTTTGGTAAATCTAAAGGAAAAAGTCTTAAGAAAATCTTATAGTGTGTATGGCCCATAAGGCTGAGAACCGAACAATCAAACATTGCTGATTGCTCAGTTCTCACAGCTCCATGAGCAGAGAGCTGGTGACAGTCAGTCACTGCTCTCTGCTCTGCCCCCCCACACTCACTGGAGCGCTGGGCTGTGGAGAGGGCGAGAGCGGCTGGCTCAGACTGTCAGCGGCTTGCTAAGAGGCTGAGCCGGGTGTCGGTCCAGACATGTGGGTGGATCCTGACCAGTGGCGGCTGGTGCTTCATTGGCTGGGGGGGCGGCAGATGGACCACACCATACCCCCCCCCCCCCGGACCACACCAGCTCCAGCCCGCACACTATACCACCCCACCCCCTGTCGCCGGCTCACTCACCCTGGACTGACGTGGAGGGCAGGCAGCGGCGGCTTCCCCCAGCAGCGGCAGCGGCTTCCCCTGCATCTCCTTCCTTCTTGGCCAATAGCATGGCTTCTCCTTTTCGGGCCAATCGGGAAACAGGTCTCAGGACCCGCTTCCTGATTGGGTGGGAGGGGAATCAGTGTGATAATAGCGAATTTTCATTCGCTATTCTCACACAACTGGGTGGGCTCAGGGCGCAGTGCTCTTCGCCCCGAGCCCACCCTTTTTTGATGCCTATTAGAGCCTCTGGCTCTAATCACTCGCTTAAAAAAAAAAACCCTATTGGAATCCATGCGTCCAGCGCACTGCATGTAGATTAGGGGGCCGACGCCCCTGTGCCCCCAATGGACAGGCTGCCACTGATCCTGACCGATTGGCTGCGATCTTTTCCCAGGCTTGGACCTGCTCTGTGATGGCATCCGTCAGCTGGCTTTAGCCCCCTGTCTGCTGAAAACAGTTCACAGGAGTGCAGAACAAGTGCAGCCAAACAAGCTTCAGCTGTACTTCTCCTTTAACCTCCCTGGCGGTATGATTCTTTTGGATTTTAGGTGCTGAAAGCGGTACCATTATTTTGCATGTAATTCTTAAGAATGAGCAGCCCAAACCAACTATTTACATATGATTTTTTTTTTTCTGTGCGTTCTTCTTTATAACATCTCGGGTATGATAAAGTTTGAAACACAAAATCATAAATTATAATATAATAAACTATAAATAAGTTAAAATATGTATGTATACATATATATATAAAATATATGTACAGGAAAGGGCACTGGGGGGCAAACTAATGTGATTTATTTATTTTTTTTGCATTGTATCAGTGTGTTTGGTGTGTTTTTACATTTGAATTTGCCGCCGGTTCCACCCCCTGCGAACGTCACGTCGCAGGAGATGGAAGCCGGGGCACGGAGAGGATCGGGAGGAAGATCCGCCACGAGACACCGCCGGGACACATCGCTGGATCCCGGTGACAAGGTAAGTAACCCTGCTTACAGGATCCAGCGATGCTTCTGGCGGTACCCCGAGTGTGGCTCGGGGTTACCGCTTTTGGCTCTGAAATGTATCCCCGTGCCACGCTCGGGAATACCGCTAAGAAGGTTAACTATTGGGAATGATTGTGTTCTTCAAACAGCTGCAATTATTGAGCCATCAGATCATTTGGAATATAATACAGATGATGTAGAAAATGTGTTTATACAGTCAAATTGTACCATGTGAGGTTTTGGCATATAAAGAGGTGACTCATATTCACATGCCTACATGACTTGTGGTTCTGCCTTTTGGGATCTCTCAAATGCAAATTAAAGATTTAGCCTCACATTGACAATAGCAGGATTTTAGATTTCCCATCAATCTCTGATAATGGTCAAACAAAGGGTGAATCTTCCCAGTGGGGACACCGACAACAATAAAAACATGACAGAGTTTCATACTGTGTCCAAAACTCTAAATAAATCTTTGGCATTAAAGTGATACTGAAGCTTTATTATTATCTTTTTTAAATAACAAACATATCATACTTACCTGCTCTGTGCAGTGGATTTACACAGAGCAGCCTGGATCCTCCTCCTCTCTGGCTCCACGCCAGCGCTCCTGGCTCCTCTCTCCTGCCTGGGTGCCCCCACAGCAAGCAGCTTGTTCTGGGGACACCAAAACAGGTGGGCTCCCGAGCTGTGACTCCATGTGTCCATTCACACACGGAGCCGCAGCTTGGCCCCACCCCCTCCATCTCCTGATTGGCTCACTGGCTGTAATTGAGAGCAGCTGGAGCACATGCCTCCCACTACTGCCAAAAGCCAATCAGGAGTGCGAGTCCCCGGAGAGGCAAGGTGATCGAGAAGGGACTCAGGTAAGTATTAGGAAGGGGGGGGCTGAGGGCGGAACTGCACTCAGGTTTTTTTTTTTTTTTTTACCTTCATGCATAGAATGCATGAAAGTAAAAAAGCTTGTGCCTTTACAACCTATTTATAGTAAATACAAGCCCTAGCTGAAGCACATTTAGGTTGCAAAAGCACCGTGCACCATAAACAACTGTAATTTATTTAATTACAAGAGAAGTATGGGTACTGCAAAAAAAAAACCTACTCACCTAGATGGCTGCTCAACCAATCCCCCGCCGCCTCTAAGACTGAGAACTGAACAATCGAACACCTCTGATCGTTCAGCTCTCAGTGCTCAGCCTGCAGAGAGCTGGTAATAGTAAGTCACCGGCTCTTTGCTATGCCCACCGGCTCTTTGCTGGCCCTGGAAATCAGATGCCTCTTGTTTGTGAGAGCAAAAGCATTTGACTAAGGGGAGAGCATAGAGGAAGCTGGAGGTGTGTTGGAGGCTATGTTAACTCATCCATCCCTACTGGACACCCTGTGGATAATTATTGCATCTTAAGGCTCGATTACATTTTAAGTCTGGTGAGTGCATCCCCAAAAGGGGTTCCCTTGAAAGCACCTTGGAACGTGTGAAACACTTCAAGCACTTTTCTCAACACTTAATTTCAAGTGGACTATTAATTTTGGACTGCACAGTACCCAGCACTTTTGTATGTTTTTTGCACCATGAATGCACTTTAATGTAACTTATTTGTGCACCTTATCAACAACTATTTATTTATCTGACACTATTGGATAAATTGGACATTTTTATATTTTTATATCTCAGATTTAAGCACTGGCACACTTTACTATTTATCATTTTTGTAATTATTTATGCCTGATAACGCTGTTTTATAGTATTTTACTATTCTTCCTTGGTTTTTACCTAAGTGAGCAGCAGCTGCAGGAAATAATAATTTATATATTTTTTACCTTAGCGCAGGTTTTAACACATATAGTTTTACAAGGTGTGACCATTGTTACATCAGCCTGGACCACCATAAATACCTTATGCAGAGTTGTATAAAGTACTCGAAACCCATACTTGAGTAAAAGTACAAGTGCTCGATCAAAAAGTGACTTGAGTAGAAGTGGAAGTGCTTGATCAAAAAGTGACTTGAGTAGAAGTACTAAAGTATTCAACATTTTTTGTTCTTAAGTATTGCAAGTAGTTTTTTTTTTTTTTTTTTTTAAATTTTGCTACTCAGGTACTGAAAGTAAAAGTACCAGTAGTTTTGAAAAAAAAATTGCTACTCAAGTACTGAAAGTAAAAGTACAAGTACTGTGTTATGTAGTTATTAAAGAAAGAAGTCAAAAGTTTGAACATCATTTTGTTTTTTATTATTTCAAATGCAACTTCTATTTATACATACAGTAGCTTTTATTTTCGTATGCGCTGATAATACACATGTTTTGAGCTTCATGAAACCTGCCATCTACTGTTCTGGCAGTGGTAATTTTTATAATGGTAACGAGTAACTATGCAGCACAAAAAAAAATATCGGAGTAGAAGTATTGAAATCATTGAGAAAACGTAGTGAAGTAAAAGTGGAAGTAGGAGGAAAAAATTCTACTCTAGGAAAGTACAGATACCGCCTTTCCGTACTTAAGTACAGTAGTGAAGTAGTTCTACTTAGTTACTATACATCTCTGACCGTATGTATGTTCCATACCTGAATAATCTCTGTGGCAGCTGGAAATAACTGTTGTAGGTGATTTCCGCTAACTTCTGGGTCTCGGGCCAAGCGGCAACCCTGCTGCATTGTGAAAACAGAAGGTCCCTGGCATTGCACAGGCACCATTCAGGGAACACTTTGCATTTTCTCAATGAATGCAAAGCATTCTCTGATTGTATGAGGGGGAGAGGCAGGGCAGTGATGTTACAACCTCTATCTTGTGCATTCATTGAGAAAATGTAATGTATTCTCTGAATGGCGCCCGAACCGAGCAGATGAACTTTTGTGTTCGGTAAGCACACCGAAGTTGAGACTGGGCCAGGGGCAGATATAATCTCGGACTGTTTTGGTCCCGATCCAAAACAGTGCATCCACTCGGCCCGGAACCTGAGAGCTAGTCACAATTACTGGAGTAGCAGAGCCAACCACAATAATTTCCAGCTTCAATGGGATCCCACAGGTTTGGTACATGCACTATATTACCAAAAGTATTGGGACACCTGCCTTTACGGGAACATGACCTTAATGGCATCCCAGTCTTAGTCTGTAGGGTTCAATATCAAGTTGGCCCACCCTTTGCAGCTATAACAGCTTTGATTCTTCTGGGAATGCTATTCACAAGGTTTAGGAGTGTGTCTTAGGGAAAGTTTGACCATTTGTGAGGTCAGGGATCAATGTAGACAAGTAAACCTGGCTCGCAGTCTCGACTCTAATTCATCCCAAAGGTGTTCTATCGGGTTGAGGTCAGGACACTGTGCAGGCCAGTCAAGTTCCTTCACTTCAAACTTGCTCATCCATGTCTTTATGGGCCTTGCTTGTACACTGGTGCGCAGCCATGTTGGAACAGGAAGGGGCCATTGCCAAACTGTTCCCACAAGGTTGGGAGCATGAAATTGTCCAAAATGTTTTGGTATGCTGACACCTTAAGAGTTCCCTTCCGTGGAACTAAGGGGCCAAGCCCAACCCCTGAAAAACAACCCCACTCCATAATCCCCCTCCACCAAATGTTTTGGACCAGTGCACAAAGCAAGGTCCATAAAGACATGGATGAGTGGGTTTGGGGTGGAGGGACTTGACTGGCCTGACCTGACCTCAACCCAAAAGAACACTTTTGGGATAAATTAACTGCTTCCCATCCGCGCTACAGCCTATATACGGCTGCAGCGCGGACTCGAATTTTCGGGAGGCCGTTTTTAAACGGCCTCCCAGTGACACGCCCCCCGCGCGCTCCCGCGAGCGCGCAGCGGGGAGAATCTGTGTCGGCCGTGTCCCTTGGACACAGCCGATCACAGATCGTGGTGAATGGCCAATCACAGCGGCCATTCACCACGTGATCGGGCCGTCCAATGAGCGATGATCTCATATGTATACATATGAGATCATCTCTCATCGCCGGCGCTCCTTCCTCACACGGAGCCTGCAGTGTGAGGAAGGGGGAGCCTCACAGCGCCGGGGACACAGAGACATGTAATCAGGGCACCGATCACCAGTGCCCTGATTACTAAAAGGTAAAAAAACATACACAGTGCCCCCCCCATCAGTGCCCGCCATCAGTGTCCCCCATCAATGCCCACAATCAGTGCCCATAGTGCTGCCAGTCAGTGCCCATCAATGCCTGCTCATCTAGGCACTGATAAGCACTGACTGGCAGCACTATGGGCACTGAGTGTGCGCACTGATGGTGCTGCCCATCAGAGCCGCTCATCAGTGCTCATCAGTGCCACCCGTCAGTGCCCATCAGTGCCATCCGCCAGTGCCCATCAGTGCCGCCCGTCAGTGCCGCCCGTCAGTGCCGCCTCTCAGTGCCGCCTATCAGTGCTCATCATTGCGGCATATTAGTACCTCCTCATCAGTGCCCATAAGTGCCACCTCATCAGTGCCCATCAGTGCAGCCTATCAGTGCCCATCAGTGCCGCCTCATCAGCTCACATCGGTGAAGGAGAAAAATTTATTTTCAAAATTTACTCGCAGAAAATAAGAAAAACTTTTTTTTTTTTTTTTTTTTTTTTTTGTAAAAAATAAAAAACCCAGAGATTATTACATACCACCAAAAGAAAGCTCTATTTGTGTGAAAAAAATGATACAAATTTCAAATGGGTACAGTGTAGCATGACCGCGCAATTGTCATTCAAAGTGTGACAGCACTGAAAGCTGAAAATTGGCCTGGATGGGAAGGGTGTTTAAGTGCACAGTAGGCAAGTGGTTAAAGCAAATAATGCGAGCCAAGCCTTCTCGTCCACATCAGTGCCTGACCTCACAAATGTGCTTCTTGAAGAATGGTCAAACCTTCCCATAGACACACTACTAAACCTTGTGGACAGCCTTCCCAAAATAGTTATAGCTGCAAAGGGTGGGCCAACTCAATATTGAACCCTAAAGACTAAGACTGGGATGCCATTACAATTCATGTGCATGTAAAGGCAGGCATCCCAATTATTTTGGTAATATAGTGTACATACTTACATTTGTCCAAGCTGGACCACTGTACCTATGCCATACCTAAAATTCAACTTTAAATTTACTGGTTATTTTGTTTTGACTAACATTGTGCTGCTGCCCATATCTATGCAGTCATTTGATCTATACTACTACCATCTGCATTACACAAGTCTGTAACATGGACACAATGGGGTTGATTTACTAAAGGCCAAACCACTGTGCACTACTAGTGCACTGCAAGTGCAGTACTGTCCATCTGAGTGGAAGCTCTGAAATGAGGGAACGGTCTGCTGGTTTCTATCTTCCAATCATGTGCAAGCAAAAATCCTGTTTTTTATTTTCCTTGCATGTTCCCCCTCCGATCTACAGCGACTTCACTTCCAAGTGCACATGTAGTGCAAAGTGGAGTTACCTTTAGTAAATAAACCCCAATGTCTGCGTGGTTCTGCTGCCTTATGCCTTCTTAGTGTAACATCTACATAATACATGATGTTGTTGTGTCATGTCTAAATGTTGTGGCTTTCTCCTATTTAGAGGTATGGGATAATTTTGTGCATATGGAACAGTTCCTTATTCTCATCACATTGTTCTGGCCACCAGCCCACAACTTCTCATTTCCCTGCTATCACCTGTAATGGATTCAGAACGAGAAACACAGGTAGCACCTCAGCCTTTCACACAACTTCCCCACTGATGCAGAACAAGAGTAATTATAGGAAGAGCTACCTGCTATGTGGAACCAGATGTCTCTCCTTCTTTTAACCCTTGTTTTTCACTATAGATCAGCCTGCTTCAACGATTTTCCCGTAAAAGACCCCTTACATTTTTTTTTTTAGGTTTCAGGGAACACCTGCTACAAAATAAATCTACATGGTACATTAGCATCATCGGTAAGTTGTACATATAAAAATGAATAAAAGAATGAGGAATATGGCGTATTTAGCGTATTTTACACACCCTTCCTAATTTTTGGTAATAATTGAAAGAAAAAAATGAAAAATAATAATGGCTAGAGAAGAAAACAATTAAAATGGTAATTCTCCTTACACTGGTGGCTAATGGAAAAGGCCCCCTTATACTGGTGGAGAGAAGAAGAGCTCCTTATATTGGTGGTCAGTGGAGAAGTTCACCTTAACCCTATAACTGGTGGCTAATGGAAAAGGCCCCCTTATACTGGTGGAGAGAAGAAGAGCTCCTTATGCTGGTGGTCAGTGGAGAAGTTCCTCTTAACCCTATAACTGGTGGCTAATGGAAAAGGCCCCCTTATACTGGTGGAGAGAAGAAGAGCTCCTTATGCTGGTGGTCAGTGGAGAAGTTCCTCTTAACCCTATAACTGGTGGCTAACGGAAAAGGCCCCCTTATACTGGTGGAGAGAAGAAGAGCTCCTTATATTGGTGGCCAGTGGAGAAGTTCCCCTTAACCCTATAACTGGTGGTTAATGGAAAAGGCCCCCTTATACTGGTGGAGAGAAGAAGAGCTCCTTATATTGGTGGTCAGTGGAGAAGTTCCCCTTAACCCTATAACTGGTGGCTAATGGAAAAGGCCCCCTTATACTGGTGGAGAGAAGAAGAGCTCCTTATATTGGTGGTCAGTGGAGAAGTTCACCTTAACCCTATAACTGGTGGCTAATGGAAAAGGCCCCCTTATACTGGTGGAGAGAAGAAGAGCTCCTTATGCTGGTGGTCAGTGGAGAAGTTCCTCTTAACCCTATAACTGGTGGCTAATGGAAAAGGCCCCCTTATACTGGTGGAGAGAAGAAGAGCTCCTTATGCTGGTGGTCAGTGGAGAAGTTCCTCTTAACCCTATAACTGGTGGCTAACGGAAAAGGCCCCCTTATACTGGTGGAGAGAAGAAGAGCTCCTTATATTGGTGGCCAGTGGAGAAGTTCCCCTTAACCCTATAACTGGTGGTTAATGGAAAAGGCCCCCTTATACTGGTGGAGAGAAGAAGAGCTCCTTATATTGGTGGTCAGTGGAGAAGTTCCCCTTAACCCTATAACTGGTGGCTAATGGAAAAGGCCCCCTTATACTGGTGGAGAGAAGAAGAGCTCCTTATATTGGTGGTCAGTGGAGAAGTTCCCCTTAACCCTATAACTGGTGGCTAATGGAAAAGGCCCCCTTATACTGGTGGAGAGAAGAAGAGCTCCTTATGCTGGTGGTCTGTGGAGATGTTCCTCTTTATATTGGTAATTAATGAAGTACCCATTTACCTTAGTGGTGACAGGTGAAGGGCCCCCTTGGGTTAATTGCGAGTAGAGAAGAACCCCTTTAATTGGTAGCCAGTAGAGATGTGCCCCTTTATACTGTTGGTCAGTGGAAAAGGGCCCTCTTAAATTGATGGTGGGAGGTTAAGGAGCCTCCTTACATTAGTGGTCAGGGGAAAAGTGTCCCCTTTTTTGGTGGTCATTGGAGAAGTGCCCTTACATTAATGGTCAGTGGGGAAAAATGCAATGGCTATACATCAAAAACATCATTGATGTCAATGGCTACTTATTTAGGATGAAAGGCTTTACTGATCTTATTCTCCTGCTTCTGATGGATAACATTGGGGTTGGAACTACGGAGATTCCATCAGGTGTTCTATTAACTTTGCCACCTTTCACTGCTCAAAGAAGCTCTAGTAACCTCTGGGGGAACCCTAGGGTTTCACACTGGGAAAATCCCTGAATGCAATGGGCCTGTGCGCAACATCACAAGAAAAGAAAGTGACTGTGGTTCTGAGCTCAATTTACAAGAGACATGCTGTTTATATTATTTTATTGTTTTTGTCGGGGTTTTCTCTAGTTTTTCTGATCCAATTCCTTTTTCCATCCGTTTAACTAGCTTCCACCCAAATAGGCCCTAAATTTATATACTGTATTTGTGATTGTGGACAAGACAACTAGAGCCCCTTGAGCCCCCAGCATATATGACAGTCACATTGTGCTTGTAAATTTTATCACCCACCCCATCTGGCCTGGGAGAATTGGAATAGCTTACTCACTAATCTTCTTTAGTGAAGTAAAGATTCTTCTCTACAGTGCAGCTGACAGCATGGCAGAAGTTGGGAGCAAGGAGATGGAGCAGGTCTGGATGTAGTGAATACTGGCAATCACCATTACTTGGCACCAACCTCCTAAAAAACAGCAAGGATTAAAGGGGAAAGGGAAGACTACAGACCAGAGACTGTGCTGGAAACTGGGGGGGATGTGGAGATTGCAGGTGATTCCTGCTGACCCAAATCCACAATGTGCATAAGGAGAAAACCCTCCAAGGGTGGGACTATTTGTAGGCATAATTGGACACCAAGCAAAAAATTGGGGGAGCAAACCCTGAACATGTATATCTAAAGCCGGTGCAGCTATGGACCAAGCGACATGTATATTAAAAAAGAATAGCGCACACATGCAAAAGAAATGACTATCAAATATGGAGACAATCCATAAATAAAAATGGGGATTTAGTCCCACCATATGGCCATATCGTGCTCAAGCGCAGTGGTGGGCTTGAGCACGATATGGCCATATGGTGGGACTAAATCCCCATTTTTATTTATGGATTGTCTCCATATTTGATAGTCATTTCTTTTGCATGTGTGCGCTATTCTTTTTTAATATAATTGGACACCAAATATATCAAAAAATATGTAAAAACTTTTCTTTACTTTATTTGAAAATCACAGTATAAAATATCCACAACTAGTTGGAAATACAGGCAAAAGTGGTATAGGCATTATATAAAAATACAAAAAAGAACTTCTACATAAGGAGAGACACATGAGATGAGAGATCCAAATGTCCACAATGTGTGCAGTCAGTAGGTGTATAGTGGGCCCCATCCCCCTTGGGGCCCATATGCATGGCATACACTGCACATATGCCACTGGATCCATAGAGAGCTAGTTGAGAAATGCTGCAAAATAGAGTATAAGACTCATCTTTGATATGAGGTCCCCACCTTGCCTTGTTTCCTGGCTCCTTTCTCAGACTGATCATTGCTTGGTTCCTCGTTTAGGTCCAATTCCCTGTCCCTCTTATTTCCACAAACCTTTTTTGGTCTCGCACGTAGACGATTCCAATATTTAAATTACTTCTGACATACAGTGCATCCAGAAATTATTCACAGTGCTTCACTTTTTCCACACTTTGTTATGTTACAGCCTTATTCCAAAATAGATTAAATTCATTATTTTACTCAAAATTCTACAAACAATACCCCGTAATGACAACGTGAAAGAAGTTTGTTTGAAATCTTTGCAAATTTATTAAAAATAAAAAAGGAAAAAAAATCACATGTACATAGGTATTCACAGCCTTTGCTCAATAATTTGGTGAAGCACCTTTGGCACCAATTACAGCCTCAAGTCTTTTTGAATATGATGCTACAAGCTTGGCACACCTATTTTAGGGCAGTTTCTGCCATTTTTCTTTGCAGGACCTCTCAAGCTCCATCAGGTTGGATGGGGAGTGTCGTTGCACAGCCATTTTCAGATCTCTCCAGAGATGTTCAATCAGGTTCAAGTCTGGGCCACTCAAGGACTTTGACAGAGTTGTCCCATAGACACTTCTTAACTTGGCTGTGTGCTTAGGGTTGTTGTTCTGATGGAAGATGAACCTTCACATCAGTCTGAGGTCCAAAGCGCTCTGGAGCAGGTTTTCATCAAGGATGTTTCTGTACATTGCTGCATTCATCTTTCCCTCGATCCTGACTAGTCTCCCAGTGCCTGCCGCTGAAAAACATCCCCACAGCATGATACTGCCACCACTTTGCTTCACTGCAGGGATGGTATCGGCCAGGTGATAAGCGTTGCTTACTTGGAGTTTGCCAAAAAGGCCCCTGAAGGACTCTCAGTCCATGAGAAACAAAATTCTCTGGTCTCCTGAAACAAAGATTTAACTCTATGGCCTGAATAGCAAGCGTCATGTCTGGAGGAAAGCAGGCACCCCTCATCACCTGGCCAAAACCATCCCTACAGTGAAGCATGGTGGTGGCAGCATCATGCTGTGGGCATGTTTTTCAGCGACAGGGACTGGGAGACTAGTCAGGATTGAGGGAAAGATGAATGTAGCAATGTCCAGAGATATCCTGGCTGAAAACCTGCTCCAGAGCTCTCTGGACCTCAGACTGGGGGGCGAAGGTTCATCTTCCAACAGGACAACAACCTTAAGCACACAGCCAAGATAACAAGGGAGTGGTTATGGGACAACTCTGTGAATGTCCTTAAGTGGCCCAGCCAGAGCCCAGACTTGAACCTGATTGAACATCTCTGGGGAGATCTGAACATGACTGTGCACCAACGCTCCCCATCCAACCTGATTGAGCTTGAAGGTCCTGCAAAGAAGAATGGGAGAAACTGCTCAAAAATAGTTGTGCCAAGCTTGTAGCATTATACTCAAAAAGACTTGAGGCACGGCGGCCGCCTGGCGTGGATGAAAACACCACCCGAAAGAAACCAAGTACGAACCTGACTTTTTTCTTTCTTACTAATCCCCTTATCCTTCTGCACTTGCTACTCTTTTTTTGATTTTGTTATACTGTCTAAAATTGGTTAATATACTTTTTAAGCGCACCCAGGCTGGACAGATGGTGTGAGTGTCCGACCAGTAGGCCGGAGACAATCTCCCATGTGGAAGCTGTTGTTGTCTGCTCCCTTTTTTTGCTCCACCATAATGACTATGGTGTGCTCGGGGCGGCCCTGACCTGGCGGGGTGTGATGGGGGAGGTTAGCTGGAGGCAGTCTATGCCCCCCTCCTCTGGTGCATGCCCTGGTATGGGACCTCCGGGGACTAATTTAGTTCTTTAATACTTTAGATAGACCAAGATGGGAGAAACATAACACTGGCGAGACTTCACTAACCATGGGTGTCGGAGTTATTGTTATAAAAGCCACCCATAGTTTTAAAAGAGTGCACACTTGAGTTATAAATTACATATGACTGCTTTTATCTTTTTGTTTTACATGCATACAATCTTATATTGTTGAGTTCCTAAAATTGGATTTCCATGTTGCCTTATTAATAGTCTTACCTGATTCTCAAGAGTTGTATTGCTGTAATGTATAACACAATTCTAATTAAATAAAGATTATATTTAAAAAAATGCGATACTTATGTACATGTGATTTCTTTTTTTTATTTTTAAAAAATTTGCAAAGATTTCAAATAAACTTCTTTAACGTTGCCCCATAGGGTATTGTTTGTACAATTTTGAGGAAATTAATTTAATCTATTTGGAATAAGGCTGTAACATAACAAAATGTTGAAAAAGTGAAGCACTGTGAATACTTTCCAGATGCACTGTATATATGCAGGATTCAGTACAGCTGATTTATATGGGGCTGTAGAAACAAAGGTGCAGTGTGGCAATTGGCTGGCTCCGTCAGCTGTCATAAACCAGAATCTAATCAGATTCAGCCACTGTTAAGCCGACAATTTTCCACCTGGCTTCTTAGATTTTTAAAACGATTGAGGTTGGGCAGGAAGGTGCTAACGGGGCCACCGCAGCTCAAATTTTGGCCAGTTCATCAGGAACTGGACGAAATTCATTCCACGTATGGTGAGCGTTATTGCTTTAAACTGCAAGCTGTTTTAAAGAGGAAAAAAAATTAAAATACAAAGGATTCCCTTAATGCCCCATACACACGTGCAGATTATCTGCAGACTTTTGTCTGTAGACTTACCTTTTCTATGTAGTGCAAGGGCCTGCCGGATTGCATACAAATTGAAAGTGTTTAGGTTTGACCTCATATTATATGGTTTTTGTAAGTCTGCAGACAAAAGTCTGCAGATAATCTGCACGTGTGTATGGGGCATAACTCTACACTTTTTAAAAAAACTGAAAGAATAAGCTCGGTTCAGGATACAAACTCTGCATTTCAGTATTAATGATATTAAACTATATAACATGGAAAATTAGAGACATTTCTGCACTAAGTAAGACATTGCAATGTTAACCCATACAGGGTGCTTTAGGCTGCACATAAGGCCCCTTTCACACATGCTGTCCGTTTGTTCGTTTTTCATCAATCAGTTGACGGATGAAAAACGGACATCAATGTATCTCTATGTAAAAACGGATGAAAAGGATGATCATCAGTTACCATCCGTTTTCATCCGCTTCCGTCAATGTCCGTTTTTTTGAACGGATGCATGCCCTATTTTTCATCCGTCAAAAAAACGGATCGGACGAAAAACGGATGACAACGAATGACAAATGTTTGAAAAATGGATGAAAAACGGATGGAAAACTTGATACATTTTGAGGTGACTGAACTGATGAACTAAACGGATCATATGTGTGAAAGGGGCCTTAAGCCCTGTACACACGCATCGAAAATTGGCAGGCAATTTTCGTCCGACCGATCTGCCGATTTTCGGCTTGTTAGTATGATGCTTCCGACAACCAACTCCGACTTTTCGGCCGAAAAAAATCTGGTTTGCAGGCTATAAAATTTTTGTTGGCCGTCAACACAACGGCCGATTTTCGTGCAGTCAGTACAGATTTCGACAGGGAAAAATCTGATGAGCAAGTCTGGGCATGCTCAGTGAAGAAAGAACACAAAGAAAGTAAACCAACACATGACATCACTTCTGAAGTAGAATTTTGTTGGGCGAGAAAATTCGTGTGCAGTCTAGGCACATTCCAACCAACAAAACACCACTCTGGACAAAAGACGGACGATCGGTCGGCCGATAATCGTTGCGTGTGTACGGGGCTTAAGACTAGATATCTTTTCACAGGATGACAGATGGATTGATCACTCATATTTAATTTTTATACAAATCTAAGGTGAAGGAGTTCAAAAGGATTACACCATTGGATCTAGTGTACAGGACAGACTAACAATTAGGAATTAGCAAAATTAAGAGTTTTCATTTTCTCTGAATTTCATTAAAGTCAATAGAGAAGCTGAAACGAAGGTCATTTTAAAGTTTTGTAAGGGTAAGAGGGGCTTTAAATGGCTTATAAATCTATTCTTGTGCCAGAAAGGCCCCTTTTTTAGGCTGTCAGAAATAAATAAATGAAAAAATAAGTACAATTAAAAAAAAATTAGCGTGACAATACACAAATGATACACCAAATAATGACCAAATATGCACACAAAAGGAAAAAGCACAAATATAAATATCATTAAATTAATTGAACTAAGCTACCCTAAATACACTAAAAATACTCTGTAAAAAAAAAAAAAAGATAAAAAAAGTCTGTTTTGTTTTTCAAGCAAATTTCACCTGAGCAGCTCAGTGAGTAAAAATGAGAATCTGCGCATTGTTGAAATTTGGCAGATGGTGGAAGTGAAATCAATTTAGGCTGAAATAATTCACTCATTCCTACCAACATAATAAAAAACTGCCAATTGTGCACATCTATAATGGGACACCTTATAGTGTAACCGATTTTGATGACTTGCAGAAACAAAGAGAAGCTGATGAAAACTTTGTACTTACTTTGTAGGAGACAACATTCCAAGAGCAGCTCATCCTGGCTCATTGGTGGTCACTGGCCAGGCTCTGTAGACTACCAGCTGTTGTTCCACTATCTCTGCGTGTTCCAGGTAAAGCTGAAGGCCCAGACCAGCTATCTAGCTACTTGTCTGATACTCTCCGAAGAAGTCTTCTTTTAAGGGGAAGTTTACTGACTTCTTTTATACGGCTGCAGAACACAACTTCTCCATGCTGTAAGTTCTTCAAATCTGTCCTAAGAAATGTGGTATTTGCTGTGAAGGTAACACCTTTGTAAATGTGTGATGGGCACAAGAGCATTCAATAGGGTATAGAGAAATGTGAAGCAACCCATGGATGACCAATCAGACATCATGCTTTTTTGGCATGAATGTGCTAATTTGAAGCAAGGTTTAATAATTGTTAAATGGGTTACTACGTCCTAGCTCTTTGCATCCTTTTACAAAACAATAAGTCTATCATATGTGCGATACAGCAAACAGCAGAAACTGCTTTAACTTTTTCGTTCCATCCTTGCTGATTAGTGGTAGGACCCTTTCAATTATCATTTTAAATGGCTCCTGAAAGACCTAATAAAAATATGTCACTTCACCTACCTAAACCACAAGTTCAGGCAACATAAAACAAGAAAATAGTGTCCCAGACTCATAAGTAGGTTTTCTTTTTCCAAAAATAAAGTTTGTAACACCCAGTAATACTGACTGTAATTTGTAAATCTGCAATCTTTGGGTCCAGTGGTTCCAGTTTTGACAGTCAATGCGCTGGAGCTGCTATACATGCTGGTCCTGGTGCCAGGGCCGGTGCTTCCACTAGGCAAACTAGGTAGCCGCCTAGGGCGCATTGCAACCTAGGGGCGCAGCCATGAGTCGGCACTCTCTGTCCATCATGAATGATCCTTGTGAGCTGAGGGGAGGGGGTCGCAGTGGGGGAGGAAGAATGGACATAGGAAGATGCCAGGCGTCTGGAGCAGTGGCTGAACTACCAGGCCCTGGCTTTCCACCACTGTTGGGGGGGGGGGGGGCGGCCCAAGAGGCAGGAAGGGAGCCCACAGGAGTGCTGCCTGCATGATGATCCTCTTCGGCTGGAGCTGAGTGGTGTAAACCCTGGGCGGGAAGTGACTCTCTACACTGAGCTGGTGGGCAGCCGTTCATTTCCCTAAGTCGGTATTAAGCAGAGAGCATAGGAGAGCTGAACCTGACCCCAAGCTTGGCACTGGAGGGCGGCACCTTTACTGGAGCAGAATCGACGAGGCACCGGAATGGTCTGAGGAGGTTGGGGATTAGGGACGTGCGAAGCTATCTGACTGCTGCTTCTCCCTTCACCAGGAGTCGGTTGGAGCTGTGGTGAGCACTGTGGTCCTGGAGAGGAACATCCTAGGAGAAGGAATCAGCAGGATCACGGTGAAGGAGGGCAGAGTGCAGGCCACTCTCTTCATACCGCCCAGTGAGTGTCCCCAGAACAGGGGATCAGGGTCCCTGGGTGTGACATGGAGGTTCCCTGGTGTGATAGGGAATCAGGGTCACCAGGTGTGCCATGGGGGTTAGGGGTCACCGGGTGTAACAGGGTTTTGGGGTCACCAGGTGTGCCATGAGGAATTGGGGTCCCTGGGTGTGCTATGGGGGATTGAGGTTCCCAGGTGTGACATGGAGGAACATCAGGGTCCCCAGGTGTGACATGGAAAAACATCAGGGTCTCTGGGTAAGACATGGAGGAACATCAGGTGCCCCTGGTGTGACATGGAGGATCATCGGGGTCCCTTGGTGTAGCATAGAGGGACATTAGGGTCCCAAGGTGTGACATGGAGGAATATGGGGGTCACTGGGTATGACAGCATAACATAGAAGAACCATCAGATCAGGGTCACTGGGTATAGAGGAGTTTTTAACCCCTTCCCTTTTTACTTAATTTTTTGGGGGCGGGGGGGGGGGGGGCGCGAGTAGCTGGTCTTGCCTAGGGCGTAAAATAGTCTAGCGCCGACCCTGCCTGGTGCCACCCCTTGCATTGACGTCTGCACTGTGAACAGTGCAGGGCTAGCAGACATGACATCGGGATGGAACATGGTTGGGTGGATGGAACATGGCTGGTGGTATATCAACTATGCTTTACAAAAATCTGTATTGGTAAAAGGAGAGCATATATAGCATTGCTCCAGTGAATAGGAATATTCCATGAAAGTCTGCTGGGAAACTAAAGATTTCAGGAGTGTAAATATCTTGGGTACCCTGCAGCACTTAGTGGTTCCTCTCGTTGACCTCCACCTTACTACAGGGCTCAATATTGGCATGGAAGTCAGCTAGAGAAACCACTGGGCACTGTGGGGGGACACAGGAAATCAACCCTTTCTGAAGCGTCGGTTCCTGGCAGATTTTGGTGAAGAATGCCCTGTCAATAGAATGTTGTTCGGCGGCATGGGTGAAAGGAAAATTAAGTATTTTACATGCTTCTTTTACATTATACCGTATTTTATAGCCTGTGAGTTTCACTGGCTTATATGAGATATATTGAGTAAACATGCCAGTGTTGGTTTTTTTGCTTTATCGGTTGCTGAAAAAATACACTATGCATGCAGGCGTATAAATTTTTGCCTAAAATATGCTGGATTTTTTCTGCCAGAACTTGGCCTTTAACCGCTTGCCGACCGCCGCACGACTATTTACTGCGGCGGTCAGCCCCTCACAGGCAAAGCGATGTAGTACTACGTCGCTAGCCTGTGAGGCTCTAGGGAGCGAGCGCGCGCCGCCGGAGGCGTGTTCCCGCGCGGTCACGGACCCCCCCCCCCCCGCGTGTGCCCGGTGGACCCGATGTCCGCCGGGAACTCGCGATCTTCCGTTACACCGGAAGAAAGGCAGGCAGCTAATGTAAACAAAGCCGCCTGTCATTCTTCCCTGTGTAAGAATGGAGATCAGACAGTTCTACTATGAAGGACCGTTGATCTCTGTTCTTACACTAGTAGCCACAGCCAATCATAGTTAGAAACACACCCCTAGGACACACTTAACACCTCCCTCTCCAATACAGTTAATTCCTTCACTGCCAGTGTAATTTTTACAGTAACAGTGCATATGTATAGCACTAATGTCACTGGTAACCCCAAAAGTGTAAAAAATGTCAGTCAAGGGTCCGATCTGGCTTCCCCAATGTCGCAGTCCCGCAAAAAAAAAAACGCAGATCGCCGCCATTACGCATTAAAAAAAAAACAACAAAAATGACAAAAATCTTTCCCTTTGTTAGTAAACGCGATAATTTTTGCGCAAACCAATCATCGCTTTTTGCGATTTTTTTTTTTTTTTTTTACCAAACATATGTAGGATAAACAAATTGGCCGAAAATGTTAAAAAATTTTGATTTTTAAATTTTTTATTTTTTTTTTGGGGAATTTCATATAAAAAAATGTGAAAAATATTGTTATTTTTGCAAAATTGACGCTCTTTTTTTTGTTTATAGCGCATGATCAAAAAATCGCACAGGTGATCAAATACCACCAAAAGAAAGCTCTGTTTGTGGGAAAAAAAGGACGTCAAATTCGTTTAGGTACAGCGTCGCACGACCGCGCAATTGTCTGTTAAAATCACGCAGTGCCGAATTGCAAAATAGGCCCAGGTCAAGAAGGGGGTAAAATCTTCCGGGGCTTAAGTGGTTAAATACGCATGGCCTTGGCCTTTAAATACACATGTTTATGCGTGTATGGTGTTCAGCATAAAATGCATTCCTAGTTGATCTCTGATAGTATAGACAAACGATGCCTCACTCAGCAAACAAAATGTTATGGTATACTTTGCACATCACAAATGCAAAAGGTACGGATTATCTCAGCTGTTACAGAACTTCCCTATTACTGTAGCCATTAAAATATTCGCTTGTGCTTAACATCCAAACATAATAAAGACTGGTGTAGACACATTTCTAGTTTTTCTCAATACTGTGCTGACAAAGGCATTATGGTCTTTACTTTGATGTGACTTTTGATGTGCCCTCCTAGACAGGTGCTAGGTAAAAGCATCTAATGCTCCTGCTGCTTATCAAGGGAGCCTGATCTTTAGTTAGGCCTGCTCTCTGTGCTCAGTGTGTATTCATCTGGTCTGAGGGAGTGTTCCCACTGTAACCAATAGGGAGGCATGTTGGACAGTGGAGGAAACCTGGCCAATGATGCACAAGCTTTTGTAACTGTCCCAGTGGGTTGGCACCTGAAGAGGTGCATCATGGGATTAGTGATAAAAGTGGGGAGCGCATGAGGCAGGGTGTCTTTTGGAGGGAGCAAAGTCCCAGGAGGTGGACGGCTGTCTCTCCTCCTGCAGAGTGAGGAAGGTGGTTCAGGCGGTCGGCCTAGGGACCAGGAGTGCAGCTGAGCTGCAGAGGATCCAGTGTGCTGACCAGTGGAGCTTTTGGGCAGAGGACTTTTGGAAAAACAGTATCGTGAGTACTAAAGGATCTGCCTAAGGGAGGGGACCACTCCAGAGAAGTCAGGGGATCAAGGAGCCAGCTCACTCAGAGTGTTACAGTAAAGGGGGTGCCGTGTAGTGAACCCTGAGGATTAGAAACAAAGGGGGTGCCAGGAAGGGCCCTAAAAATGTTCAGCAGTACAGTTCAGATTGTTTCAGAGTACAGATTACCTCAGAGAATTCCTTCAGTTCTGTGTCACAGCTCGTGACAAACTGAAACCAGCGGCCTAGCCGTGACTAGCTCAATGTCAGTGTCACTCAGTGTTACTCAGCATTAACCAGCATTTATTCAAGGCATCCCTGCCTTTTGTGCATCGTTCTATTCAGTTGGAGTATCCCACTCATCCATTCTCCTATCCAAGTTCCTAATAAAACATAAAAACCAAAGAAACTGGACTGATTCTTGTCTGAGGTAAAAACACTTGGAGAAATGCCAGATTGTTCTACTGTTGCTAGTGGTAACCCAGGGGAACCCGTGACCAGCAGCTCCCTTGGGAGTAGTGCTAATCCTATGAATGACATGCTGCAGTGATTTCCTAATGCTGGTTCTAGGTATTCAGTAGTGGGTATCAGCATGTATGTCAGTGGTGGGAGAAGCTATTTAATTTCTGCCAAGAGAAATGTACTGCCTAGAAACTCCATGGACTAGAATGTTGGTTATTAGGGGAGGACTGAGAAATGCTTAACTAAGAGGCAAACACAACTGACTGGCCTTTCCATGATAGGATCAGTGAGCTAAAGAAAGTGTCTCACACTAATGCAATAGTCCCCAAAATGTGGCTCATGGAAAGGTGGGGACCTTTGCATGTCTTTAACTAGATGGAAAAAAAAAAACTGCGCTAGCCAAAAAATGAAATTATAGACAAAAGCAGTCTATATGTGAAAAATAGACAAGCTCAATAAACAAGGCAGCCAGCACAACAGAAACCCAATCTGAAAATGCATATGAAAAATAAAGTGCAGCGCCTATTTAAACGTACATATGAAATAATAAACCATTGCATACAAACAGAAATGTACATAAAAATGGCAGAAAATCAATCTTGGCATGAATCATACAAAAATTGTAACTGATGCTTGAAAATAACAGAAATTCAGTCCTGGCATAAATCCGTCTCTGGGATGAGAGAAATGGTGATGACAGGAAGCCGCTCCCCACTGCAAAAGAATAATCCACCACCGTGTTGTAAACGAGCTAAATACTCTTACCAACTGTGATGACGAAACGCGTCAGGCACGCATGACGCAAGCACGATATCGCCGTGGCCACCTTCTGTTGATCCATGCTGTTTTCATCCAACAATGTGTGAGTACCTGTCTTTTTATTTAATAAACATTACTTGCGGGACGTATTGCACTATTGCCTTGCCCTTTATTCTTGCATGATATACTTGTGGAGGAACTGGGGAAGGTTTGGTATATACGATCTCACACTTCCGGTCTGGTATGGAGAGTTGATGGACGCTGATGATGATTCTTTGAGCTGATCCCTCATTTTGCATGCCTGATTGACCTATCATTAAGTTGAGGGTCCACCGCAGTTGGTAAGAGTATTTAGCTCGTTTACAACACGGTGGTGGATTATTCTTTTGCAGTGGGGAGCGGCTTCCTGTCATCACCATTTCTCTCATCCCAGACTGATTTATGCCAGGACTGAATTTCTGTTATTTTCAAGCATCAGCTACAATTTTTGTATGATTCATGCCAGGATTGATTTTCTGCCATTTTTATGTACATTTCTGTTTGTATGCAATGGTTTATTATTTCATATGTACGTTTAAATAGGCGCTGCACTTTATTTTTCATATGTCTTTAACTAGACGTTGGGCACTACTTCTCCCACTAACAACAACCTTAGGGTGCAATTCCTCCCACTCGCACCGTTGACTGGACACTATTCCTCCTATTTGCAGCATTGATTGGACATGATTCCTTCCACTGGCACTAATGATTGGTTCACTATTCCTTCAACTGACACCAATGATGGGGCACTATTTCTTCAACTGACACCAACGACAGGGTCCTATTTTTAGCCCTGACAACATCATTGATACCAAAGATTGCACTCTGTTCCTTCTATTGACACCCGAGATAGAAACTTTGTTTTCTCCTTTCACTGGCCACAAATACAAGGCCATTTTTTAACCCTAAGACCACCAATCCTGGAGCATTTTTTACTCCCCTAGATGCTGGGGCATTTTCTAATCCCACTGGCCAGTCTAGCTCCTCCTAAAATCTGAAAGACAGTGAACTGGCCCTTTGTTTAGAAAGTTTAAGGCCCTTGCAGATGGGCATTTTTGTCAAACAACCACTTTCGTTCAAACACATAGCTGCTCAACAACGTGCTTAAATTGAAAATGCAGCCTTTGGCAAGAAGAAGCCTACATTTGACCTGCTTTGCCTGCAGTTTAAATGCATGTCAAGAGGACATGCTGGATTCAAAGAAACACAATGCAAAGAAGGTTAAATGCAGCCTCTGGACTCTTATGTACATTACTCTATTTAAGTACATGAGAATTCTATGTTTTATGTGCATTTAAAAATCCATGACAAATGCAGCACAACAGTGCCAGTTTGCATGAGTGCAAAGTGTGCCATGATGTTGCAGTGATTGGTGGTCATGGTAAAAGGTGGGTGTTGTGGAAAACCTGGATGGTTGTGTATCGCTACCACCAGAGGAGCCGCTAAACTGTTTTGTGAGTTATCAGCACACCTGAAGTTGACAGAACTCACTCACTGAGCACTTACTGAAACACCTTGCGGTATTTCAAATAATATATTAGGTCAAGTATAGCCAAGAAAGAATTAGCAAACAACAGATTAAGCCCCCGTTCACACTGGGGCGTCCTGTCAGGCGGCCAGGTCGCCTGACAGGTCGCCGTAGGTCGCCTTCCATAGAGAAGCTGCGGACCCGTTCTAATAGGAGCGACACAAGTCCCTCCGACTTAGAAAAAGGGTCCGGAGCTTCTTTGGGGCGACCCGGAGCGACCTGCATAGACTTCAATGTTATGAAGTCCGTGCTGGCCGCTCCGAGGTCGCGGTGCGAGCAGCGCGCCGCGACCTATGAGGTTGCCCGGCAAAGTAGCGTCGCCCCAGTGTGAACGGGGCCTTAAGCGGTAGTAAAGGTTTAAAACAAACACGCAAACAAACAAACAAACCCTGCAAAGTAAAGGCGTAATGTGCTAGTATGCATTGCAAACTAGCACATTATGAAAGGTTTACCTTGAAACTAAGCCCACTGTCACCTTTGCAGAGGCTTTCTGGGTTCATGGGCTGGAGTTGCTTGAATTGCCGAGCTGCTATAACGTCACTCTATCGCATACCCCCTAGAGTCATGGCCGCACGACAGAGCTCTGAAGGAACTGAATTTTTTTTTTTCAACCCACAAGGATAAACTTTATTATAAGCTTACCTGTATGTAAAAATAAAAAAATACAGACTTTACTACCACTTTAACTTGTAGAATGTTAGTCTCTTACCAGACGCAGGGTACCCTCATCTGGGTCTACATACACATGCTCTAATTTAGTTCAAGGCCACAGACAGAAATAGGAGTTGCTGTGATTTCCCTCTTTCAATCCTGCTAAAACAATCTCTCTTTTCCTTCCTTGCAAGCATTGAGAGTCTAGTACAGTCTGATCACACCAGGCATTGAAATCACACCTCACATCATCCCAGGGAGAAGGCTCCCTGGTCTCTGAGGCAAGGTTCAGGGTGATGAGCAGTCTCTTTGCGTCTCTGAGGTCTCATCCGATTGTGGTCACCTATGGCAGAGTTCCATTCAGCCAGCAGTCCAGTCTTTTCTGACACCCCTGCAAGTTTTGCCACCTCTTTTTTCCTCTCAGAAGCCAACTGCACATCCACACCTGCTTGCTTCTCTCCCTCTCTTCTGAGATGGCTGCCCGCAGCACTGTAGACACTCCATAGATGAGCACTGCAAAGTGGTCTCCTTAAAGATGGTTGCTGAACTTCTGCATTAATACATTTTCAGTTTACTGAAAAAAGGAGTAAGAAAACTAGCATACACACCACAGTGGGATGCCTATCTATCTCACCCACTCGGCGCTAAGGTGCTGAAGGCTATAATAAATTGCTCTCATAAATATAATAGTAAAAAGTATAAATATCAAAATCCGATTAAAAGGTATATGAAAATGCATAAAATGATATAAAATCACAAGTTCATCTAAAAACCTTTCGGATATCAGCAGCCGTTATAAATAAGAACAATCATAATTCGTTGAAGTCAGCCAATGACGAAACGCGTTAGAGCGTGGACACGCGGTGACCATAGCTACTTGACGTTCCGGACGTCTAACGTCACGCCCAACCCGGAAGTCGTACGGCGGTGCTAGCCGCGGCTTCGGCTCCATAACGGGACGGTGGGTGCCGTACAGGTAGCCCGGATCGGGACTTTTGATTCTACTATTGGATGCTTTACTTTTACTATGTTTGTGAGTGTAATTTGTTTGATTTACCATAATAAATGCAAGAGTTTTTACGGAGTTACGCTATGAGCGCTTTATTCTCATTTACATATCACATGACATTTATGGAGTGATCCAGCCTTCAGCTTTGCGGAGATCCGGAGCTGTGTCAAAGAGATTTATCTGCCTGTGTATACATCTGTTTTTGGCCTTTTATCCCCCTCAGTGAGGTACATGTGCACTACTTGGGGGGCATGCCGGTGTGGTGAAGGTGCACGATTATCTTTATTGAGCACAGGAATACCTTACAGTGCCTTGCGAAAGTATTCGGCCCCCTTGAACTTTGCGACCTTTTGCCACATTTCAGGCTTCAAACGTAAAGATATAAAACTGTAATTTTTTGTGAAGAATCAACAACAAGTGGGACACAATCATGAAATGGAATGAAATTTATTGGATATTTCAAACTTTTTTAACAAATAAAAAACTGAAAAATTGGGCGTGCAAAATTATTCAGCCCCCTTAAGTTAATACTTTGTAGCGCCACCTTTTGCTGCGATTACAGCTGTAAGTCGCTTGGGGTATGTCTCTATCAGTTTTGCACATCGAGAGACTGAAATTTTTGCCCATTCCTCCTTGCAAAACAGTTCGAGCTCAGTAAGGTTGGATGCGTTTGTGAACAGCAGTTTTCAGTTCTTTCCACAGATTCTCGATTGGATTCAGGTCTGGACTTTGACTTGGCCATTCTAACACCTGGATATGTTTATTTGTGAACCCTTCCATTGTAGATTTTGCTTTATATTTTGCATCATTGTCTTGTTGGAAGACAAATCTCTGTCCCAGTCTGAGGTCTTTTGAAGACTCCATCAGGTTTTCTTCCAGAATGGTCCATCTTCCCATCAATTTTAACCATCTTCCCTGTCCCTGCTGAAGAAAAGCAGGCCCAAACCATGATGCTGCCACCACCATGTTTGACAGTGGGGATAGTGTGTTCAGGGTGATGAGCTGTGGTGCTTTTACGCCAAACATAACATTTTGCATTGTTGCCAAAAAGTTTGATTTTGGTTTCATCTGACTAAACCTGGTGGCTTGTGGCAAACTTTAAACGACACCTTTTATGGATATCTTTAAGAAATGGCTTTCTTCTTGCCACTCTTCCATAAAGGCCAGATTTGTGCAGTATACGACTGATTGTTGTCCTATGGACAGAGTCTCCCACCTCAGCTGTAGATCTCTGTAGTTCATCCAGAGTGATCATGGGCCTCTTGGCTGCATCTCTGATCAGTCTTCTCCTTGTATGAGCTGAAAGTTTAGAGGGTCGGCCAGGTCTTCGTAGATTTGCGGTGGTCTGATACTCCTTCCATTTCAATATTATCGCTTGCACAGTGCTCCTTTGGGATGTTTAAAGCTTGGGAAATCTTTTTGTATCCAAATCTGGCTTTAAACTTCTCCACAACAGTATCTCGGACCTGCCTGGTGTGTTCCTTGTTCTTCATGATGCTTTCTGCGCTTTAAACGGACCTCTGAGACTATCAGAGTGCAGGTGCATTTATACGGAGACTTGATTACACACAGGTGGATTCTATTTATCATCATTAGTCATTTAGGTCAGCATTGGATCATTCAGAGATCCTCACTGAACTTCTGGAGAGAGTTTGCTGCACTGAAAGTAAAGGGGCTGAATAATTTTGCACGCCCAATTTTTCAGTTTTTTATTTGTTAACAAAGTTTGAAATATCCAATAAATTTCGTTCCACTTCATGATTGTGTCCCACTTGTTGTTGATTCTTCAAAAAAAATTACAGTTTTATATCTTATATCTTTATGTTTGAAGCCTGAAATGTGGCAAAAGGTCGCAAAGTTCAAGGGGGCCGAATACTTTCGCAAGGCACTGTATATAGGACATTATCACCAAAGATGTTTCTATCTGGCTGGACTGTTCTTCTATGAATATAATATGAGGCATTATGGACTATGTGATCAATTATATAGCGCTGTTAGTGTTTACATGTGATTTATTAGATGTACACACCATTTTCTTATACATTTTCAGTTTAACCCAGTCCAAACTGCAGGAAGAAGTTCTGCATCAGCTACATTCCCAGGGGCGTAACTACAGGGGTTGCAGGGGTTGCAATCGCTACCGGGCCCCATGCTCCAGGGGGCCCGGTAGCAAACCAGTGGGTTTACTTCCAGGATCGCAAAGGTCACACTTGCGACCGGACCCTGGCATTGCCACTGTGGGGAGGCCCTAAGATTGCAGGAAGGGGGCCCACTGCAGAACTTGTGAAAGAATCCTACTGCGGGACCATAATAAAAGGCCATGCAACGAGTGTAAAGAGCCCCAGGATTAGTGTGAAGAGCCCTGGGCTTGAAGTTAAGGGCCCTGGCCAGGGGTCTGGGGGGCCCTTCATGGTTTCTTGCATCAGGGCCCTGAAGGTTCTAGTTACGCCTCTGTACATTCCAATTTACAATTGGAACACACCTTGTCACAAATAGTATCTGCTCAAAAAAAAAAAAAAAAAGGACTGTAAAGGATGAATTCTAATTGTGATGGATATAAAACTTACATAAATAAAATGCCATGCCATTATCACAAATAATCATTTTTCATTTCAATTGAAACTTCAACACAAAAAAATACCTAAACATTTTGTGCAGCATTTACTTTGTTTTTTTTTTCCTGTTCACCATCTTGCACCCAGATATACATGAAACCACAACCTGTATCCTAGACTAGAGCATGCCAGGAACACATTCCAGCCTTGTGGTTTTCCGTGTAGACAAAGGAGTAGGATCAGATCACTCCAAGTCTTATCTCAATCAGACAGCTTCCTCCTCTAACCGCAGAGACCCTTTAGACACAAAGATGTAACTGCTGAGTAACCCACCTTATTGTACTACTTTATAGCCCTAACATATATTGTGGGGCTTTACAGAAACACTGACATCAGAGCCTGCCCACCAAAGGAGCTTTTAATCTTACATCCATACCTCAACCACAAAAGCACCCATAAGCCAGTTTGGATGGAAGCTAATTTACCTATCAGAATTTTTGGGAGTCCTGAGAAGAAATCAATGCAAACGTAAAGTCGACCTGAGTTCCTAACATTTGCTATGTTATAGTGAACAATTAGGCTGGTTATACATATATAGATTTTTTTTTTTCTGTTCAGCCTCTAGGCCAGTGGTCTCCAAACTGCAGCCAATCTTTTCTTGCTTTTATTCGGCTCTTGGTGCACTATACCGTTCACTAATACAAGGCATTATTCTTCCTACTGACGCCAATGATGGGGCATTATTCCTCTTACTGACACCAATGAAGGGCCATTATTCCTTCCACTGACACCAACAATGGGGCATTATTTCTCCCACTGGTGTAAATGATGGAACACTATCTCTCCCACTGACATCAAAGGTGCAGCACTATTCCTCCAATTGAAACTGATGATAGAGTACTATTTCTTCCACCAACACCAATGATTGGACATTATTCCTCCTACTGAAACCAACCATTGGGCACTCTTCCTACCACTGAGAACAATGATGGTGAAATATTCCTTCCACTGGGGCCAACAATGGCCACTATTCCTCCCGCTGTCATCAACGATGGGATACTATTCCTCTTGCTGACACCAATGATGGGGCACTTTACCTCCCACTTACACCAATGATGAGGCACTATTCCTTCCAATGTCACCAACAATGGGGCATGTCACCAACAATGGGGCATTATGCCTCCCACTGGTGTAAATTATGGAACACTTTTTCTCCCACTGACACCAAAGTTGCAGCACTATTCCTCCAATTGACACTGATGATGGAGTACTATACCTTCTGCCAACACCAATGATGGAACACTATTCCTCTCACTGACACCAATCATTGGGCACTATTCCTCCCACTGAGATCAATGATGGGGCACTATTTCTTCCACTGGGTCCAAAATTGGGCACTATTCCTCCCGCTGTCATCAACGACGGGATACTATTCCTTCCACTGACAGAAATGATGGGGCACTATTCCTTCCATTGAGACCAACAATGGTCACTATTGCTCCCGCTAAAACCGATGATGGGGCACTATACCTCCTACTGACACCAATGTTAGGACACTGTTCCTTCCACTGAGACCAACAATAAGCACTATTCTTCATACTGATGTAGCACCCTACAGGTAGGTGCTAGGTAAAATATAGTGGGCTTTATCTGCCTAACAGCAGAGCCATGATTTCTTTTTGTCAGGTAGGGTGTCATGGCTTCCAGGTGTGCCTGCTGAGAGGGGAGTCTCCCCACTGGCTCTGTGAGAGGCTTCTCATAGGGCGGTGGAGGAATTCCAATCAGGGACACATTCAGGCTTGTAGCTACCCCAGAAGGCAGATTCTGCCGCAGAGGATTCTGGGAATGGGTACAAGTTTGAAGATTAACGTAGGGGCTATTGGAGCTGCAGCTCCAGGCCCCTACCTTTATATAGGCCCTGGGTTGGCCATATTCACTGTTACCGCTCTTCTGTCACTTGTAAACACAGAAGTCTGGCTTCTATGCTCGCTTCCCCAGGCAGCTCCCTCAGAACCTCCCCACACAGCACGAAGGCCGGACAAGGAGGGACAGTTGCCGATGCATGGATGTGTTTATGGGCTTCAGAGACAGCATCCCATGTTGAATTAGGCATGCATGGCTGCACCCTTCCTCCTCTGGGTGCATGCCAAGGCACGGCCCTTAAGGCCCTTCAAAATCCTCAGCACCAAGCCCATGATGCTCTTAATCCGGCCCTGTTTGAAGGGAGTGCATGACTCCTGGCCTTTGGTGGGAAGCAGAGTCCCAGTAGAAAGACTACGGCTGTCTCTTCTCCTGTCAGAGGAAGCAGATGTCTCTGGGTGTTGCCTGAGAATCCAGAGGGTGCTGAGTTGAGCTGAAGGGGATCCGAAGTGCCGAGAAACAGCGGCGAGAGAGAGGGGTCCAGTCCCAGGAAAGCCTACACAGGTTGTGAGTACTGCGGATTGCCCCTGGGGGTCTGCCTAGTGTTAGAGGGGACCACTCCGGAGAAGGTTCTAGGATCCAAGTGTCAGCTAGCTGTAAAGGGGGTGCCTGGTCAGAGGACCCTGAAGTTAGAGGGGGTACCTAGTCAGAGGACCCTGAAGGGTTAAAGGGGGCACCTGCAGTTTGGGCCCTGAAGAGTCAGTTACAGTGTGGAGTGTACCGGTTAAGAGTTGCAGCAGCACAGGAATCTACAAAAAGCTACCTCAAGTCAGTGCAGGGCTGGAGGGAGCTATTCAGTGACTTTTTGAGCAAAGCAGTGTCAGGAGTCAATTGCTCTACAGTCCTGGATCTTCTGAATTAAACTAGAGGTTCCAGCACAATTTTCAGTGTTACAGTGTATTCAAGCATCAGGAAGTATTGGCTAGCGTCGGCTGGCGTCAAGACAGCGCTAACAGGCATTTCTTGCCAAAAAAAGTCCCAAAAGTGTACCTAGTTGAGCCAGAGGAGTATCCCACTCATTCCCTTCTCCCATCCCCTAAATACAATAAACAACCAAACCAAAGATGCCGGAGTTGTCATTGTCTCAGTTCTCACTCCTGAGGTCACAGCTCACATGGGTTGGAGAGGTAACCGGTAACAATGGCAGACCCACCTCAGGCTCAATGCCTGGAAAACCTGCTACACTAACACAAACGCAAAGTTAAAACATAATTAAACCCTCTTATCCTGAACAGCAAAGGATGCTGCCATATTAGCCTTTGCTTAATCTGGAGTTGCAATGGTGCTACATATTTGATCAGTTAGACACCAGCCAATTGATGGCTCGACAGTTCAGATGAGAGCACAAGCAACTGTAACAGTTATCATTTAGAGCATGCCTTGAAAGTAACTATCTTGGAAAACAGGTAAATCGATGGGTTTAGTTCCACTTTACGTTTTCATTACTTTATGTGCAGTTGGACATTTTTAATTTACTGTTTCTATGACTGCAGCTGGTGCAAGGGTATGTGTTGCTGTATAAAAAAAAAAAAAATATGAAACACAGGACAGTTATAGCATTACAATTCCCTTGCTCATGTGATTAGATTGCTGCCCTGATATCAAGTATGCATAGAGCTTGATGGCACATTAGAGACATCCCCCACAATAAGAGTTACTGTATATCTATAGTGAGATGCTTTCACCTAGCTTGCCCACACAAAGGGATGCCGGAGCTGCAGATTGTTTTATTACAGCAGTGATTAGATGATGTGATTTTAGTGAAGACAAACTCTTCTACTTAATTGTTACTTCCACAAAGTGCTGACAAGGCATGCATCAGTATTTGAAGGCGGTCATGTCAATGTGGAATCGTTTGAATGGCACTTGCAAGCTCCTTATGTCAACTTTAAAATTGCAGAATGCAATATCTGCTATGTAATTTGTATTCAGTTGCATATATTTAGTCTCATAATCCAAAATAATCCTGGTATTAGATTGCTCACATAGTTTACACGGAAATGTTTAAGGGCATAGCTGATTTAGTTATGTACCACAGCTCACTAAAAGGTCAACATCTAAGAATGAAAAAGACAAGCTGGCCCATAATATTAGCAAAATTATAAGGGGGATTTCCCTATAATGGTTATTTACAGACATAAAAATTTTGGAGCAATGTAAATTATGGTGGTAAAAAATTTTATAGCTACTGTTAGAAGAACTTCCTGGAAATGCAAAGGAGATGTAGCTCCATCCTCCTGCTCACCTCCAGATCTATCGAAGAGTGGCAGGGAGACTTTTAGCCACTCATAGCAGCCAAGAGCCAGAAGTGTGCAGAGTGGATATGCACTGTTGGCTTGGGTCCTTAACCAAGTAATGGGACCCAGTGGCGGAACTATATAGGTAGGCTAAAGCCCCGTACACACGATCAGATTATCGAACGATCTGGCGTCCGTTTTTTGTTGCACTTTTCATACAAATTTTCCCGTACGACAGAATTCTACTTCAGAAGTGATGTCATGTGTTGGATTGTTTTGTATGTGTTCTTTCGTCTCTGAGCATGCCTAGTCTTGCTCTCAAGATTTTTTTCCATCGAAAACTGTACTAATGAGACGAAAATCAGACATTGTGTTGACGGACAATAAAAATTTTATAGCCTGCGCATCAGGATTTTGTCGGCTGAAAAGTCAGAGTCGGCTGTCGAAAGCACCATACTAACAATCCGAAAATCGGCAGATCGGTCGTCGGACGAAATTTCCCTTCAAATTTTCATATCGTGTGTACGGGCCTTTAGGTGGATCACTCTATACACATGCTGTCTGTGGGGAAATAATTTGTTGATAGTTCTTTCCACCATCATTACAATGGACACAAGTCAACAGCACAGGTCCACTCTGCACATTTGATTTCAGTTACATCCTACCATTGTGGTTTGCGAGCTAGTGAGATTGTGAAATAGCATTGGGGCCAAAAATAGTAATGTTTTAAGTCACTCAGAAAACTCTCACGCAATACTTAAAACTTAATCTAGATTGGTTGAATTCCTTTAGGCTGCATTACCCAGTGGTTTCTTATATCTCTTGGGAGCAATGGCTGTCAAATCTGTGCCTTGAGTAGCAAAAGCCACCTACCTACTATTGCCATTTTGACGTAATGGCTATAGATTTTCATGCATTAGGAGGAAGGGAAGGGAAGGGCAGGAGTGCATAGAAACATCTCCAAGGAGCTATCTTAAAATCTAAGAAGCCCGTTTAGTGAAATAATAATTGCCCACAGTAGGTCTATGTCATGGAGGACACAGATCAAAGCCATTGGATTTTTTTTAGAGGGGGTGTGTGTTTTTGATAAATATTTTGTTTAAATCCTTTAGACCAATGATAATGGCTAAGAGCAATCAGCGTTGTTCAGGTTGAGTTTGGCTCAGTACACTTTGGCATTTCGTAATCTCACATGGTAAATGTTGCTACCTTTCTGTAATGGAAGCAGTCCAAAGATGAACAGGCTACTACAACAGAAAGCTAGGGTCTCCCCTTGATATAAATGAATGAAGGCACAGCGGGGTTCCTCATAACTTAGAGTGACCTCCATACTCCCCAACAGCAGCAGAGTCAATGGATAACACAACTTCCAGGGCTATAGGGTTTAAAACTCTCTTTTTAAAGTAACCACAAGATTTTTTTGAACTTTTCAAGCATCAAAACTGTGGCAAAGACAGGTTCACTCTTTATCTTAGGCTGCTCACTCCATTACGAGAACCAAAAGCCTTCTTTCCTTTTCTCAGCTTCATCAGGGAGGAACATTAATGCCTCGGTTCCACTGAGTGGTACGGTACGGTTCGGTTCAGTATGGTACGGTTCGGAACGGTACACCTTGCGTTTCCACTGCCAATAGTACCCTTTCATGATAGGCGTGGTGTAGCAGGAAAGCTGTGATAGAAGATTCTCTGTCAACCAATCAAAGTTCTGCAGAATGTAGCTTCACCCTGTTGGTACGGTACTAATGTGCTTGGTACCCCAACGAAAGGGTCCCAAAAAAAGTGGTACGGTACGGTTCGGAATTAGGGTACCATTCACAATGGAAACAGCAAAAATAGCGTACCGAACCGAACCGTACCGCACCGCTCAGTGGAAACTAGTCATTAAAAGCCCCCAGAGCAAACACAACCAAAGATGTTATCTGCTCACAGAACGGGGGACACCATAAAGTATCTACATGGTGATTTCCTAATCACAGTCTGCTTTGAGAGGCCAAACAGGAAAACCCCTTGCTCACCAGGCCTTCCCTTAACGCTATCAGAGCTCAATCAGACTCACCTCCCTTCTCCTCTCCTTTTAGAATCCACAAGTTAAAGTGGATTCAGTTAACTTAGGAATTGTTAATGAGGTACCCTAACATAAACACTAACCTGAAGAACATCAGGTTCACCAAGTTGTTCGAGCAATCTTGAGGAAAATCTGCTGTCCTCTGCCAAAAAGTGTCAATGGGAAGAAGGTTCATCTTCCAACATGACAATGACCCAAAGCACACAGCAAAAACACCCACACAATGGTTGAAGGAGAAAAAAGGTGAATGTCCTTGCATGGCCTAGTTAGAGCCCAGACTTAAATAACCATTGAAATTCTGTGGAATAACTTGAAGACTGCGGTCCACGAACAGTCACCATCAGATTTAACTGAACTTAAGCAGTTCTGCAAAGAAAAGTGGGCACATATTGCAAAGTCTTGATGTTCAAAATGTTAGTAGAGACAAATCCCAACAGACTAAAGGCTGTAATTAAAGCAAAAGGTGGTTCAATAAAATACTGACTTAAGAGGGTGATCCTTTTTCCAATTAGGTGATTCTGCTTTTGAATTTATTTTATTTTTTTCTGACATGTTGGTGTTATATCTTTCATTTGGATTTTATAAGTTGCACTGAGTAAATACAGCTGGATAAAACCAAAACAGTGTCTGTCTTCATTTCAGGCTGCAAAGCAACAAACGTTGATTATTTTAAAGGTGGGTGATTCTTTTCTATACCCACTGTATATGTGTATGTGTATATATATATATATATACTATATATACAGTATGTATTTTTAAAGCTCTGTATGTGATGAGTAAGAGTAAAATTCCATATTTTAAATCCTTGCAGTGGTTCTGTGCTCTGACCAAACACCACTTCCCCTTTTTGGAGGTCTAATTGCATAACTGTATCAGGATGAGTCAGAGAGCTGCCCCCCTCCGCTCCCCTCCCCATAGTACCCCTTCCCAACATCTACAACTATTCAGAGAATTATTTTTCTGGACAAACTTAGGTCCCCATATAACTCAAACAGAAGTCCCAGTGCTACTGAATAAGGCTGTCAGTAGTTTTCTCTGGAACCTTTTTGGATTTATACCTAAAATCTTTAGTAGTATATATGAATAAATTTATTTAGATTGAATTGGTTTAAAAAAAAAAAAATTTTTTTTGCTGAAGTGGAAACCCATTTTTGCCTATTGGGTTGCTTAGGAGAAAATTTGCATTAAAAAATACCATTTAATTACCGTAGCAGGTATGTGTTTAGGGGTATTTAAGGCATTTGTTTTCTTAATATTTCTGTATTTTCATGTTCTGTATGTATTTGAGTTGTATTTGAGTATTGCTTCTTTACATGTTTTATATTGTTTGACTTTTTTCACAGATTTTTCCTGTAAAAATATGAATTAATAACGCTAACGAGGGGCCATTTTGTGGGACAAAAGCAGGTCCAGGATAGCTAAAAAAAAATTTTCAGAAGCTTTTAGAGAATATTGCACAGGAAACAACACCTTTAAAGCAGTCCATCCTTTAAAATGGAAGGTCTGTTTATTGAAAGTTATAAAGTCAAATCGCCCACAAAGGCATTTTAAAAATAAGGCTATTGCAAGAAAAAAAAAAAGGAGGTTGAGTGACGTCACAATGCTTTACTGCTGTCTCCTTGGAAAGCTGGGGTTTATAATCCCTAAGAAATGCAGTGGCACAATCAGGGGATTTTAAGCACCAAGCTTTCCAAGGAGGCAGCATGAGGCATGATGACGTCAACTGCACCTTCTAAAATCTGCTAATTTTTTTTCCCCCTTTTTTTCACAATAGCTCTATTTTTAATACTTGTTTGAAAAGCGATGTGACTTTTGGAGGATTTTAATAGAGTAAATCTTCTATTTTTATAGAATGCCTTTTTACTGTAAATTTATCTTTGCCTTTGACATTACACCAAAATAGCAAATTTGCTGTGAAATATCCCAACGTTTAGAAACATTTTAGGGAACTAGAAACTCTTAAAGTAGTTGTAAAGTTAAAAGTTTTTTTATCGTAATGCATTTTTGCAGTAAGTAAAAAAAATGTCAGCTCCACTTAAATACTTTCCTGAGCCTGATCTCGTCTCTCCCCTTTTCTCACAGGAGGCTCATCATCAGCAGTGAGAACCATTCTCTCCTGCTGCTGTCCATCAAATTTTGTGAGGAGACAGCGGGGGCGGGGCTGAGCTGCACTGTGTGTGTCAATAGTTGCACACAGTTCAGCTAGGAATCAAGCCCACATGAGTGGCCCCACAGCAAGTGGCTTGCTATGGGGGCATTCAGAAGGCAGGAGGAGCCTGGACCCAAGAAGTAGAGGATCAGGGCTGCGCTGTGCAAAATCAATGCACAGAGCAGGTAAGTATGACCTGTTTATTATTTTAGAGAAAAAACTAAACCTTTACAATCAATTTAATTTTGGCCATCCTATTCACTAGACCCCAAACCAAGTTAGGTCGGTCGATGCCAAAGTCTGCCAGTAGTGGGTTGACCACCATAGGCCATAGCAACATAGTTATGTGGCCTGTGGTGCTGTAGTACCATGTCTACACTGGCATTGATATTAAAATATGTATAAATCTAACAACGAACTTACCTTATTTGCTGCCTAGTAGATACAATTACACTTGGAAAATTTGAGAGGAAAAGAAAAAGAGGACAACCAGCTGTAGGATAGCTGGATATAGTCACAAAAATATGAACATGCCATTGCGAAGACCCAAAAAGACAGGTTATGGTGGAGAAAAATGACTCTAATTGACATTGACTTGATGCCACTTGATAATAATAATAATAATACTAATACAAATAATAATAGGCTTGATAAATACAAGTAGTTTGTATACCAATAGAACGACAATCTAGATTATGTTTTGCACAAAGATAAGTAGGGAATATGCTCCCAAAATAAATAATTAAAAAATGCTTATAAGTACTCTTTTCTGCTTTTTTCCAGGTCACATGACCTTCTTTCTCTTCCATGTAGTGCCCAGGCAGTGGGTAGGGCCAAGCTAGAGTGCGTCACTGGGGCATGCATAGCATACCAAAACCAAAACAGTATGCCATGAATATCAATGACAGCAATGTGAAGCTGGTGAAGCCATGGTCTCCTACTTGCCCTGTTAGCTCAAATCTCGTCAGGAGGCAATCACGATGATATACAGCCCTTCAGTTGCTAACCCCGCTAGATAGTGAATTTCCCCTCCATCCGGCCGGGAGTTATGACGACACATAGCACTCAAACTTAGCGCAGTCACAACTGATTTTATTGCAAGTTTCGCTCATATTTAAGGCATGTTTTGAGCGGGAAAAACTGCTCCAAACTGGTTTACAATTCATCAGTCAAATTAACAATCGCACATATCAGACAGAACAGTACATGAAAGGGCCTTTGCTTTCGCCATGCATCTGTGTCAATATGAGGTGTTCCCGTATCTGAATCTGTGTCCTGTGGCAGAGTCGCCCCATCTGCATTCAGTTGTCATGTGTTAATGTAAGCAATTGTCAATTGTTTATGGGTGGTGTCAGTAATCTCTATGCAAAATGTCCAACTGTCAAGTGTTCAAATGAATGAATGGACAGGTGGTTTAACATGTCGTCTAAATGCAAAATATAGCTGTCTGCTGTCCAGGGTGGATGAATGGGTGTCAGTCTATCTCGTTACTATGTAAATGCAAGGGCCCATATTTCATCATAGAATGGGCATAAGCTGAAATATATATGAAATGTAATAAGGCATGTTAATACAATCTTTCATGCCCTATCAAGCATTACTGCCGATGGAGTAGAAAGCTAAGAATTTGACGGGGTATTGTAAATTGTAGACATGACTTTCCTTTTTTAATATCATCTCTACCCTAGGCACAAGCAGGGGCAATGCTGCAGAAGGTAGATAAACCAGCAGATCATTGCCACTGCTAACAAGGATGAGGTCTCTGGCAGGATTAGGTATTTTCATCAAAATCTAATATTAAATATTAAGAAAATGTTTATACTGTTAAACAAATTAATTGTAAACACTACAATGAGTATTTTTTGGAGGGGGGTGGTTTACAACTGCTTTAAGCCCAATAGTGTCTGACTATAGCATAAAAATTAGAGTTAATCTGTCATTGCGGCCAGTTATGGTCAGATTACGACAATCACATGCATGTGCTGTGCACCCCATACTTCCTCCATATATGTAAACTTAAAAGAGTTATTTGTGGGATAGCAACAACATGTCTTTGGATGGCAGATCAGAGGCGGATAGGAAGGATCTATATTGTGAGCTGTAATATGTTGCTGATTTTTAAAGCGGAAGTAAACCCATCAATTTAACAGTTTCAAAAGGCAGTTATTAACACTCAGCTCAGGAATGGATGGAGTTGAGCACCCTACCTACTCATGTAAATGCTTGTGCAAAAAGAAAAGGGCTCCAAACATTCATTGGAGGCCCCAATTACCATGTCATGTGATTTATATATTTTTTAAGGTATTTTGTAAATAAGGTCAATTGTTTACTATGTGAATGGGGGTATTATCACATTCATTTTTGTTATCCTTTCTCTCTCTTGTCCCCTCTTTTTTTGATAAATATATTGGGACTTCTAATATACTGTATGTTTGGAGCCCTTTTCTTTTTGCACAAGCATTTACATGAGTATGTAGGGGTTGAGCCATATTCATTCTTGAGTTGAATGTTTATTATTGGTTTATATAGTGGAGCTGTACCCCCCCATCTGGCTACAGGGTTGAGTCATTCAAACCATGTAGGACTCCATTGCTTTGGTTTTTTGTGTATTCAAAAAACAGTAACAGTCCGGCACGTTCCGGGAATGGAACTATCACATTGGTTATGCTCCCAATCAACTTGTCAAATCATCCAATGGCTGTAGAAAAACACTTTAGTGACCCGGAGCAACCACAGTGGGAGGCCTCCATCCCTCAATATGTATACAAAAAATATATAAAGGAGGTCATGGGACTTTGAGTGAGGCCAACCACTTTACCACAGTAGATATATAGAGTACATACGTAACGAGTTGGTTAGAGAAATAGAACAATACAGTAATCCCCCGCTAAATCGCAGTTCAGTTTTTGCGGTCCCGGTAATTCGCGTTTTTTTTTGTAATGTTATTTTACTATATAAATCATTAAAAATGAAAGATTTTTGTGTTTTTCATAGCTCTTGCTCTGTCTCTTAGTATCTTTTATGTGTTTAAATGAGTTTCTATTGTTTTAAAAGTGTGTTTAAAGACCTTAAAATGCTTTTACACGTATAGTGACAGTAAAAAAATCATGCCTACAATGCATTTTAATAGGGTTTTTCTATTTCGCGGAATTTCACTTTTCGCGGCTGGGTCCGGAACGTAACCCCCGCAATGGAGGGGGGTTTACTGTACATCCAATGGCTGTAGTCATAACAGATCACATGTTCAGCATCATGACAGTTGAAGATTAAACAGAACAAGATGGCAGCTTACTTGGCTGAAAACGATAGGAGGGTTTACTTCCACTTTAGGTATATATCTCAGTATTCAAAGGCATATCAACCTGTGGAAACACTATAGGTTAATGAGAAAAGGGGCTTTGGGAAAAAAAGAGTGTAGCTAAATTGTTTAACCACTTTACCACCGGAGGATTTTGCTATCTTACGTCCAGGCCACTTTTTGCGATTCGGCGCTGTGCCACTTTAACTGACAATTGCGCGGTCGTGCGACGCCATACCCAAACGAAATTTACGTCCTTTTTTTCCCACAAACAGAGCTTTCTTTTGGTGGTATTTGATCACCAGTGCGCTTTTTACTTTTTGCGCTATAAACAAAAAAAGAGCATTTATTTTGAAAAAATAACAATATTTTTAACATTTTTTTTATATGAAATTCCCCCCAAAAAAATGTAAAAATCAAATTTTTTTAAAATTCTTGGCCAATTTGTTTTCTGCTAACTATGTTTGGTAAAAAAAAATCACGATAAGCGTATTTTGATTGGTTTGCGCAAAATTTATTGCGTTTACTAACTACGGGAAAGATTTCTGTCATTTTTGGTGTTTTTTTTTTTTTAACGCGTAATGGCGGTGATCTGTGATTTTTTTTTTGCGGGACTGCGACATTGCGGCGGACAGATTGGACCCTTGACTGACATTTTTGACACTTTTGGGGGTACCAGTGACATTACTGCAGTAATCAGTGCTATATATATGCACTGTTACTGTAAAAATGACACTGGCAGTGAAGGGGTTAATTTTATTGGAGAGGGAGGGGTTAATGTATGCCTGGTGCTTACTAACGTGTGTGGGGGGAGGTGACTGAGTGACAGAAGGACAGATCATATGTTCAGCTATGCTGAACACTCCGATCTGTCACTCCCTGTCACTTAGGAGATCCTCTGTTTACACAAGCGGGCGGATCTCCTCACTCGTTTCCCCCAACGATCGGGGCAGAGCAGCGGCGATCGCCACCGCTCCTCCCCTGGCCCGACTCCCGCTGTGAATGAAAACAGCGGGAGCGCCGCCTACAGGGGGAGGAGTCCAGCGACGTAGGTCTACGTCGCTGGACGGGAACGAGCCACTTTGCCGCAGTACGCTCCATGTGAGCGGTCGGCAAGTGGTTAAAGCCTGTGTAGGTTTCCTTTGGGTACTGCCTGGTACACACTACAAGTTTTTTGTAGCGTGTACAGAAAAAACGCTGGGTTGAACGAAAAAAAACTGTCAGCTCCGATTGGAGCTGCTGTACTAACCTTCCGAAGTTAGATATTAAGAATTACACCCAGCATACAGAATAAAAGAAGTGGTACTGTGCAGAGTCCATACATACAGAATGAGAACCAATACTGAGAATTACACCCAGCATGCAGAACAAGAGAAGTGCTACTGTGCAGTCAATACCTACAGAATAAGAACAGATACTGAGAATTACACCCAGCATACAAAAGACGTAAAACAGTACTGTGCCACGTTTACATACAAAGTAGTAAAACAGATATATACAGTATCTCACAAAAGTGAGTACACTCCTCACATTTTTGTAAATATTTTATTATATCTTTTCATGTGACAACATTGAAGAAATGACACTTTGAAACAATGTAAAATAGTGAGTGAACAGCTTGTATAACAGTGTAAATGTGCTGTCCCCTCAAAATAACTCAACACACAGCCATTAATATCTAAACCCCTGGCAACAAAAGTGAGTACACCCTTAAGGTAAAATGTCCAAATTGGGCCCAAAGTGTCAATATTTTGTGTGTCCACCCTTATTTTCCAGCACTGCCTCAACCCTCTTGGGCATTGAGTTCACCAGAGCTTCACAGGATGCACTGGAGTCCTCTTCCACTCCTGCATGAGGACATCACAGAGCTGGTGGATGTTAGAGACCTTGAGCTCCTCCACCTTCTGTTTGAGGATGCCCCACAGATTCTGGGTAGGGTTTAGGTTTGGAGACATGCTTGGCCAGTCCATCCCTTTACCCTCAGCTTCTTTAGCTAGGCACTGGTCTCTTGCAGGTGTGTTTAGGGTCGTTATCATGTTGGAATACTGCCCTGCAGCCTAGTTTCCGAAGGGAGGGGATCATGCTCTGCTACAGTACACGTTGGCATTCATGGTTCCCTCAATAAACTGTAGTTCCCCAGTGCCGGCAGCACTCATGCAGCCCCAGACCATGACACTCCCACCACCATGCTTGACTGTAGGCAAGACACACTTGTCTTTGTACTCCTCACCTGGTTGCTGCCACACACGCTTGACACCACCTGAACCAAATAAGTTTATCTTGGTCTCATTAGACCACAGGACATGGTTTCAGTAATCCATGTCCTTAGTCTGCTTGTCTTCAGCAAACTGTTTGCAGGCTTTCTTGTGAGGCTTCCTTCTGGAACAACAGCCATGCAAACCAATTTAAAGCAGTGTGCGACATATGGTCTGAGCACTGACAGGCTGATTCCCCACCCCTTCAACCTCTGCAACAATGCCGGCAGCACTCATACGTCTATTTCCCAAAGACAACCTCTGGATATGACGCTGAGCATATGCACTCAACCTCTTTGGTCGACCATGGCGAGGTCTGTTTTGATAGGAACCTGTCCTGTTAAACCACTGTATGGTCTTTGCCACAATGCTGCAGCTCAGTTTCAGGGTCTTGGTAGTCTTCTTATTGCCTAGGCCAGTGATGGCGAACCTTGGCACCCCAGATGTTTTAGAAATACATTTCGCATGATGCTCATGCACTCTGCAGTATAGCTGCACATCATGGGAAATGTAGTTCCAAAACATCTGGGGTGCCAAGGTTCGCCATCACTGGCCTAGGCGATCTTTATGTAAAGCAACAATTATTTTTTTCAGATCCTCAGAAAGTTCTTTGCCATGATGTGCCATGTTGAACTTCCAGTGACCAATATGAGAGCGTCAGAGCAATAACACCAAATTTAACACACCTGCTCCCCATTCACACCTGAGACCTTGTAACACTAACGAGTCACATAAAACCGGGGAGGAAAAATGGCTAATTGGGCCCAATTTGGACATTTTCACTTAGGAGTGTACTCACTTTTTTTGCCAGAAGTTTTGACATTAATGGCTGTGTGTTGAGTTATTTTGAGGGGACATCAAATTTACACTGTTATACAAGCTGTGCAATCACTATTTTACATTGTAGCAAAGTGTCATTTCTTCAGTGTTGTCACATGAAAAGATATAATAAAATATTTACAAAAATGTGAGGGGTGTACTCACTTTTGTGAGATACTGTATATCCAGTGTGTAAAACAAAATAAATAATGCTACGAAAAGTCCATGTGTAAATGTTGTCAGACTTTTAGAGACAGTAACAGCAAAATTTACATTTACTGTAAATGACACATTTCATCATGTCAGGATTGTCTTGCAAAACATAGGGCGGTAGGCAACTATACAGGAGAGAGAGCTGGGTGAAGTCTTTGGTGAATGAGAAAAATTGGAGAAATTTGTACATCATACAGGGAGAGAGAATGAGAAGGGTAAAGACCAGGTGAGTCCCCTGGTTTTAGGTTGAGTCGAGGAAAAAAAAAAAAAAACTTTAAAGCAACATAGAAATACCCACTTCAAAGTGAAATGTCAACCTTTCTGTTGAATGAAGGATGAATATAAGAAGAATGAAGAATGTAAACTGCTGGCAAAAATTAGAAGTTTTTTAGGACTTTTTTTTTTAGAGAGGAGAATAGTGCATTGTGTCAATGTGAAACCTGAACGCAACCCAATTCCTTTTCAGAATATACTTTTGGTGGTCCTTAGTGATTCACTTCTGTCCACAGACTACACATTTTTCTCTGTCTCCTTTTTTTGCTTTGGTCACATCATACCCAGTCCTGGGGATTGCCATAAACATTTTAGAAATGAGCTCCATATATGATCACATGCATCTCTTTGGTTGTACTTCTGAATCTTTAGCTTCAACCTTTTGAGTCAATAGCCTTAAACAAGCATGCAGATAAGGACTTCTATTGGCCCTTTTCCACTGCAAGTACCGGCTCGGCCCTGCTTGGCCCTGCTTGGCCCGGTTTGCTTTTCCACTGCTGGTACCGCATGGTACGGTGTTGGAACGGTTCGGTACGGTACGGCATGGTTTGCTTTTCCACTAAAGTAGTACTAAAGTTAAGTGGGTGGGATAACAACGATTCTCTGACCAATCAGTGGCTAGTAGTGACTGCGTGCAAAGGATTGAGGGATATGGTACCGGTATGGTACCTCTTGGAACCACAATCGAGGTGGTACTGTTTTAGAGAGCTGTATCGTTCGGTTCCATGTAGTGGAAAAGCGGCGCCGTACCGTACCGTACCGAACGGTTCCTACACCGTACCATGTGGTACCAGCAGTGGGAAAAGCACAAAAGCGAGCCGGACCGTTCGGTTCCATGCAGTGGAAAAGCGCCATAACTGTCTTGATCTGAATACTTGTTCCAGGTGGGACAAAGATTTGTAATGTCATGGCGTAGAGAGGATTTGGTGTCACCTGGGTCTCTAACCCATGCAGGTTGAGGGGCTCTGGGATGTGTGTCTCATTAGAAGAAAACTTTCTCCAAGAATTTGTCAATTCTGGATTGGGTCCTGGTCCCTGGAGGCTTTGTAGAGTATTGGGTGGGATTTATCCTCCAAGCCTGGGTACATATTTTGACGGTGACCAGCCCTTGCTGATGGTGCAGATGTGCACAGGCTTAATGGTACGAGAGCGGAATACAGTTTAGGGTTTCACCCTCCCAAGGAGACTGTTGTGCTGCTAGGGTGCATGGACAGACTAGGAGTAAATGTCTTTCTGCACTGACCAGGCTGACACCTTGAAGTTGTTGCAGGTGCAATGTGCAGACAATGTCCTGTTCTGACCTGAGAGGCCTCATTTTCTTGTTTGAGAACAAGTG